>NC_088855.1:28542181-28856173 GCF_963853765.1 Magallana gigas | reverse complement strand
GTTTGAGGAAAATTTAGAACCGTTGTCGAGTATCCCAAATTTCATAGTTTGAAATTTCTTCCTTTTCGGGACAATCAAAGAGAATGGCCATAATGTAAAAATCCCTTTTCGATGCTATACATATATAGTGCATGCTGTTAGAATACTCAGAATTTCCTCCCAAAATGAGATAAATAAGATTTGAACAAAAAGTACCTGGTCCAGTTTTCTGCTTATTTAAAAACTTTTCGCAAAAATGGGGAGGCCCATTAAATTTCCGAAGGAAAATACATGTATATCTCTATAATTTTTTTTTACCTGATATTAATATTTTTTAGAGAGAAATACATGCATCTCACATGTCAGATTATATAACGAAGTACAGAAGTGGCTAACTCGCTATTTTATGGGTTATCGTATGACATATATGTTTTTCTAAGGAGTTTGCACTTACACTTGCAAGAATACCACGCCACCTTTGCACTGAACTATATTTTTCTAACACAGTGTAAACAGGATTATGAAATGTAGACATACACTTTTTAGATATTATTACTTTCGAAATAATAAACAAAAACCAGCAAAATACAAAATCCTAGTTTTTACTGTCTTTACTGTTTCGTATGCAACATAAAGCAATTATTTTCTTTATTTATTTCAGAATTTGTTAACTGTTGTGCTTTTGCCGGAAAACCTTTTATTGCTAATATAAAATGACGTAACAAGCGGTCCTCCGAAATACATTTTATGCTCTTGTGCTTTACCATTCCAGTTTACCAATCAGCATTGCCTTAAATAACTTTATACATGGATTTTATAATGCTAATCAAATTTAAGTTTCATTGGAAATTAAAAAATAAATAAATGTAAGAGTAATCCCATCGACATATCACTGAACAGATTTTCTTCTCCAGATGCTTCTTAATTTCTTCTGTGACCACATAATATTCATTATAAAGTCTCAAATCTGATTTCCATACATAACGCTAACTTTAAGAGAAAAACAATTTTAAATCATCTCACTTTTCCTCATGTCATTAGAGGAAAGATGGAAAATGGCCGCGTTTTAGCTTTGTCACTCAAGATGCCATTATTGACAGAAATGGTTCAATATTTTTTAAAGTGCATGATCATTTTTGCTCTCGCCTTCTTGGCAGATAATTTGATTAAACCTACATCTAGGCTGCGATTTTTTGTTATAGGATATCCAAGCAGGCGATATCAATATCGAGAAAATACATCGAACACCTATTGGCATTTTACTTCATCAATACTCCCATCAAATGCTGGTACATACCGGTCAGGGGACCAATCAGTCAGATAATGCATGAGTGATACTTGCACAACCAGATCTTTTTGCGTGAATTTAAGCACAATTAAAAGGCATTCGACATAGCTATATTCCCCGTTATAGCACATTAAAAGAGGGTTTGACATATCTATATTTCACTTTCTTGCCTGTCTGAAATATTATGTATATTTCACGTCATATCCTGTTCCGTTTATAACCCGTTTTACAGACAGTTTTTCTTGCTGTTCAAAAGACTTCGCGTATGAGTATAAGGTCAGGGTACTTTCATGTGAAAAAGTACTTTCAAATTACTTTCAAAGCAATCGCAACTTCTTGGGCCTTTCTGGCAGAGTTCGCAAAACATGTTCCATGTCCTACCGGAAAGAAAGAAATTGTGATTGTATTCTAAACTGTTTATTTAAATGATTCCTAATTTTAAAAAGATTATAACGATGCACAAAGTTTTTCAACTTACTATTTTCCATTTAAAAGAGTATCTGTAAATGCAGACAAGAGGAGTGTTGCTAAATCTGTTTTATTTTGATTTCACTTTTCATGCAGTTCTGTGCAAAATCTCAGATAGTAGAAAACTAAAATAGTGAAAATTAAGAAATAACAAATACGTGTTACATAAACTTGTTTGATCAAACTTTGGGTACGAAATAGCTTTCAATATTAAATAATCCATATAGAGTTCCCAATTTTGATCTTTTGTGTGAATATTCTTTTTTAGACCTTAAAAACAATTCGTAAGCTTCGTCTTTGGTTTTTATTTACTTTTTTAAATCTTATATAAATAATTTTAATACTGGCAAAAGTGAAAGCGATTAAAAATTCCACCATATTACTTATATTTCAAATACAGTATTCAATTGTTTAAACTAGTATTTCATAAATGTCAGGTTTTATATTCTGGATAAACATATCTTGTTTTTGAAGCCCTTAACTACACCCCCCCCCCCCCCAAAAAAAAATCATATCCATTTTTCAGTGGCCGACAAAAATCCAAAACAGATGGCATATGCTGTTTAAGTCTATTACGTAACGCAAACTAAATAAAACTGGACAAATCTAATACGGCCTTCTTATAAATGTATGATATTTGTAATTTCATTTCCAGCAATCTGTAAATACCAACAAAATGGCGGAAAACGCTCCCATCCTGTCCAACAACAAATTACCGCCTACTCATTTATTTTTTATTCATAAATAATAACCCGCCGTGTAAATATACATGCACCTGGTAATCTGAACTGGTTATAGTATCTGACGTAGGTAATTTTTATCATTTTTCACCGTCACCCCCCCCCCCCCTTTTAAGGGTATAAAGAGTTACCCTCCATTGAGGAAACACAGTCCTAGATGCACGAAAAAAATAATTAAATACTCATTAGACTGTTTGCAAACAGCTGGCTTTTTTTTCTACAGTGATCACTGGTTCAATTGTCAGTCCATCATGGTCATTTTCCTCACGTCGGCACCTCTTTAAGAACAAGGACTCGAATTACTCCGAACACTTACCCAATAACCTACGTCATAACACTTATATCGAACCGTTTTTCTCTTTCTCTAAATACCCCCTGTTTTGCGACATTGTCAATGAATGCAATTATGAAAGTATATCACTCATCTGTTTTGACGGAATATCTTGACGATCGAATGAGTTCGGGATTTGTTTGTTTGCCTGCCATTGTTAACTCAATTTAGGCATAATTCTCACCTATTATATCTTTTACCATATCATTTTTACCATCAGAATATAAATATAATCCTTTAGTCAAATATGCTGTATCAAAAAAAAAATCCAAATGATCTAACAAATATTAAAACCATGAAAAAAGTATGTTAAATGTTCAGTAAGAAAAATATTTTACGGGTTTAACACAAAAACATTTAAAAACAGCATATAAAAAGTTAACCGGGATATGAATTTGGTTGGTCACGTGATCAAATCTATTGAACCCCGAAGGGCTTCTCATATTAAGATTTGATTGGTACGAACCAAGTTCAAATTCCAGTAAACTTTTAATCATTGTTGTTCATTACTTATATTTAGATTAGAAAAAGGAAAATTGTTCAGATTTATTAAAATTACCGAGATTTTATGTTTTTACAATAATTCAAGCGACAAGCGTGCTATGATCATTGTGATGTCAGGAAAAAGTTCACACAAAATTGAATGTTTTCGCTATTCTATAGGTTCATATAAGGAAACACATTTGCAAATGTAAATATAGTCAACCTTCGTTATCTCGAACTAGATGTAACTGTTTAAAAACTTAGAGATATCCGAATATTCGAGATATCAAGGGTAATATACTTAAAAAATAAGTACTTGGGACTCACAAATCACTTCGACATATCCATTGTATTCGAGATATCAGTTCTCGAGATATCGAAGTTCAACTGTATGTGTTTAAAATACAATCTGATCACATTTCCCTCGAGAATGAGATTAACATATTGAAAATAAAATAGAGGGAGAAAATATATCTATATATGAACTGACAATGGAATTAAAATGTCACAGAAATAAACACTTTCACGATATTGTTTGGTAACCTTTTCTTCCGGGCATTTTATTTTTTCGTATAACTTACAGAACTTTCGCAAAATTGTCTGGTGTATAAAAGAAGTTTAGAATTAATACTTACAAGTTTGTCTACTTGTTGTAAAAAACAATAACAAAAAAAAACTAAACCAATTTTGATAGGAAAAAGATATCTTTAAACCCAAACTCAGATTTAAACAACGACATTCAAAGAGGCGAATGAATGAATTTGATTTCCTTCTTGTTTTGTGAAAAACAAAGAAAAAACATCACAGCCTTTCCATGTACCTGTCCATTTTCTAAAATTTGATTTGACAACAAATAAATATTAATAACAATGAAAATTCAAATTTCATACTTACGTAATAGGAAAGTAGATTTATTTTATCACTTTATTAATTTGTGTACCGGATTGATTTAACCTAATAGTCGATGTTATTTCGAGAAAACCAAATACTAGTAATATATAAATTCTTGGTGGAATTATTTTTAGTCACGAACAACTATCTTGTGTTGTTTTTATTTTTTATTTTATAGATTCACCTGAGGATTCCCGTCCAAATAAACAGAAAAATAAAAGATTTAAGGAGGTAGCATTTTACATTGACGTACAATTGTATTGCCATTTTGATAACATTACGTCCTCTGGATTGGCACGCATCTAATAATTTAATTCATTGAACAGATGCCTTTTAAAAGGCAAACAAAAACAAAAAGGAGCATAAAATATTGGTTTTTGTGTTAACAAAGAAAAAAAAATCGTATTATTTTAGCGCAACATCTGTGGAAATTTGAATGCTCGAAAAAAAAATATTTTTTTGTTATTTACGTGTATATGAATTCTTATTTCGCTCGTGTTGAAACCTCGTTTTTTTTTTATACCTTAAGGATATCCTTTATTCTCTGGTAGGACACGGCAAACTGTTTATCATAAAATAAACATTTCCCGAACGAATAGTCCTACTCTCTATGTTTCTCTGTTTTTATGTACATGTATATGATTAATATTTACAGTCAACAAACGTAGTATGTAACAACAAAAGAAGCAACAACCAACAGAATATATTCAATCCCTGACATTTTAAATCAGCTTTAGAGCACTGGATAGTTTTGGCAATTTTAGACCTTATTGATCTCCCTAAAAAGAAGGGCTCATTGAAATGATAAAAGACAATATCTTATTTTTTAAAGCTAAAATACAAGGATTGATTTTTTTCTTTACCAAATAAAAGCTTATAGCTATATAAAAATATTTATGCATCCATGCCGTGTGTATAAAGGAATACGTTACTGTTATCGAAGGAATGCAACACCCTTTTCCTTACTAACAAATTTATTACCCCCCCCCCCCTTCTGCGACTAATTACTTCCCCTTCTTGTATATAAATCATGCGCACGCATTCCAATTGTCCTATTTTATTTATCCACTGCAAGAATTAGGTTGGAGCATAATAAAATATTCATATATAAATTTAAAAGCTAAAATATGTGAAAGTTTTCTTTACCAAACAAAATGTTATAGCTTGAAAATAATTTCTAAGATTTTCAGATAGATCATGGCTATAACTTGTTAACCAACCAGCACCCATGTAACATCTCGTGATCGGGGATCTAACATTGATAACTAATGGCAAATAGGGGTCTATTTTGTGGGCAATAGCTTGTGACATGTGTATTTTGGTTCGCTTTTTCTTTAACAACCCCTTTTCTGTCAAATGCATTCATACCTTATCATTATGGGACATCGTACTGAGAGATGGGGAAAAATTGCGTTTATTGCAACACATTAACTTCTTTCTAAAAACGTTGCTATTTTTTAAACGCATATTCTGGCGATTACCTATTAATGTGAAAGTACGTTTACACGATTCCATGACTGGCAACAGTTTTTACTAAACCGAATAAAGAATGCCCCAAATAACGAAATAAAAATTAAGTCTGGGCGACTTGAAATAAAACCACATTTTATAGTTTAAAGTGATTGAATAGCCCATTTCTTTTTTATTTTTATCAATTCAATGGGGAGAAACTAACAAAGTTAATGTAGACCTATAATAAAATTTCCCTCAAACAGAAGTACTAAGATAGTGTATAAAGATCATGAAAATCGCGTGTTTTCTCGCGATATCTACATGATGGTGAGACAGACGATAAAGTGCTCAAGGAAATAAGGAACACGTCGGAAGCAGGATAAAACATATTGTCTTCTTCCTTCTTGTTTGAATATTGATTGTGGTCGCCAAAACTAAGTTCAAAGGAATGAAGGGAAAAACAATTAGAAATGATTAATAAAATAGACAATTGAAATCTAATTAACAACGCACCTTGTATGCAATATCATAGTGTGAAATCTAGAGCCACGGATAATGTCAACTCCTCAATGTTACATCTAATTGAATCTATGCTGGCGACTCGATTCTGATCGAGCTGTAATGCAGAGATGGGGACGTCTAATGGCGTAGGAGTTTATATATAGAATCCAGGGGGTGGTTTCTTTCATCAAGATACATTTGCAGCTGTAACAATTAAATCACTTACATGTAAGCACACACACACACACAAATTTATTGAATTATTTCAAGTGACAAAAAAACTGCCCTTTATAGTGATTATTTTTTGGAGAGGGTGAAAAAAATGTCTATTTAGAAAAGACCAATTCTCTGTTAAATCGACTATGTCAACTGCTTTCTAAACTCTTGTTGAAAATATCATTTATTGAATCGAATGAAAGGCGATACATATGCCTCATCTCTACTGTTGTCTATAATTTTCTAATTCCAGCTGAAAATGTGATTTACGATTTTTTGCACACGCACTAGAAACTCAAAATATACGTAACAAAAACTCACAGTGAAATGAAATTCGCGTACCTGACATGTTTATGATTATTCTATAAACAATTTCATTCAATTGGAATCATTAATTGGTTCAGTAGTCATGTTGGTGAGAACGGCTGAAAATTTAAGGCTTCGTGGATTTTACAATATAAAAATTAAATGAAAGTACCAGGAAGAAATTTGCAAACATGATGGACAAGATGGGATTTAAGTTGAATTTTTAAAAAATTCTCTATAAGTATGCCTATTTGTCTGATAAAATTGATGGTTTAAGAATTTACTCTGCTAAAGGTTTTGACAAATTCCTCCAAATTTAAGCCACACAAATTTCTATTGACTAGTATGTAAATTAATATTCAGACACCTGAAAATGGTTATTAAAAGGAGCCTAATAATCAACATCTTTTTCTTTTTTTTTATAAATACAGGTCATGAAAGCAATCATATTCTTTTTAGATAACCCCAATCGGGTATGTGCACGATGAATCACAATGAAGCTCCCAGTCTTTCATTGTTTACCAAATCGTCGTTCAAATTTGAATTATTCATATACTTTTGAAGTTTTCTGAATGATTATTAACTACAGATTTGACATGAACCATTTTTTAGTATTTATTTCCGGAATATTTCACAATTCTTGTTAAATAAGTGCAAACAGTACTTAATAAATCATGTATTTATCAAACAAAGTTGGTCCGATTCTCTGGTTTTTTTTTCCATTATAGTGAAGCGCTACTCGGCAAACAAAACATTATATTTTCTCGTACAATATTTCCCGTGTTCACTTTCCATTACGGTCCCCGTATAAAGGTTTAATTTATTCAAAGTCCTCAGTAAGCCCTACGAAAGAATTTGGCCACATAAAAAAATATATATCTCGTAATTACGAGGAAAGATCTCGTTATTATGAGTTAATTATGTCGTTATTACGAGTAATAACGAGAAAATTATCCCGTAATAACGATATTTTCTCGTTATAACGAGATCGTTTCTCGCTATAACGAGATAATTCACTCGTAATAACAAGATCTTTTCTCGTGATTACGAGATAATTAACTCGTAATTACGAGATAATTAACTCACAACTTTTGTATTGTAATGTTTTTTAATTAAATAAAGCGTGAGTTACCATGACCTACTTTTAATCATAATTTTCTATGTTACATGACTGAATGAAGTGAGTTTATGATAGATAATCTTGTTTAATTTACGTCTGGTCAGCGGACTGTATCCCCCCAAATAAAAACATTATTCAAAATATGATTGTTAAAAGCGTATGTTAAAAGCGTATGTTATAGGTTCAAACTTTTTTTTACTAAATGCTCTGAAAACTTCCTAAAGATTGGTTTTGTTTTCAAAAGTTCAAAGAGCACTTCCTTCGAACGGTATTGTTGTCAGAAGCTGTATGAACAACAAAAAGAACTCTGCAGTGGGTGTAACTATATACATGATAAAAGGCACGTGGCAACGAGGGGATTGTCTCCCTTCCATTTTTGGAAACAGCCATTTTCTAAATCTTTGCCTTGATTATGAGCTTTAATTTCAAGACTCAAAGAAATACAGATTAATGAAAGTTGCTGAATGCATGATTTTTGCACAAGATGAATCCCGAGTCGCTTAACGGTAGGCGTTGGCACGATATAGAATCCTCAAGGACAATTAGCTAATATGTGCATTGATATTTACTGCGGCATTATGTGAAAATATCTTAATTGGTTATTACTTACCATCATACAAACAGAATTAGATATCATATGTCACCCTCACCCACTCACCCACCCACCCCCTCAATAATAATAAAGGCCCATAGGCTACTGACCTCACCTGAGCAACAAATTATTTCACTTAGCATGATATGTTTCATTCAAACGTTACCTTTATATATTTTAGTACATTCCAGTGATTTTTTTTTTCTGGCATCTTCGTATTGCACCTACCTTATTCATTATCTGTCGATTGTTAAAATAAATTATGTCAATTTTTTAAAAATCAAAACGCTTATGGTTTTTTTCCAAAAACAATTTCTCGCTCCATACTGTATATTCCAATGGAAAAGTGAAATTGAAACAAGTCCCATCCCCTTTGACCCCCGCCCTTATAGGATAAACATATGATTTTTGAAAAAAGACGACATCAATCAACCAAACTTGTTGTAAATTTATTAAGACCCGGATAAACATATGACACAGTTTAAAAAAGTGTATATGTCCACACCCCCTCCCGCTCCCCCTGGTGTTAGTGTTCAATTACATTTAGAGTATCTAAGTTAATCTAATGATTGAAAACAACATTGACTTTAAACAATTATCAAAACCATGCACCTTAAGGTGGCTCTATACACCCACAGTTTATTCTAATTTTCAATAGAAGACCACAAAACATATACTTATCAAATATTAAAATGACGATAGGGATACTATAGGTATTTTAGAAGAATTTTTGAATGTTTTTTCGTGTTTTTGTAAAATATTTTTTAAAAAGACAGCTATCAACAAATTGAGAGAAATTATTTTGTCATATGATGGATATTTCCTTCGGACACATAAAAAAAAATATATCACCTCTTAACATTCAAAAATGTTATTATTGCAATTTTTTTTTAGTATTTTCCCAAAACATATTTTTTCATATTTTCTTACTCTGTTGACAAATCATCTGAAAAAGTTGCTTGATGTTATAAGAAAATGTATTTTAATAAATGTGACATAAAAAATTGAATGAAAACCATTGCAAATAAACACAAAAAATATTTTAAATTTTATTTGGTATGAAAGTTCCTCATGTAAGGGTTATCGTTCCTAAGTCCCAAGGCCCAAACACCTTGAGGACTTTTCATTTCTGAGTTGAAGAAAATTTCCTAAATATAATGTTGGAATGATAAATACATACATATTTCATTATAGACTTTGCCCTGTATAAGTGAATATATTCGCTTTAATGCAAAACTAAGTCAAATAAATAAAGGGGAACATTGACTAGGCTAATAGGATTTATGTATCTTAACCTGAGAGAAATTCAAAGCAACCCTCTTATCCCCGTTACATGTAGGTGTCGATATTAATGTGCATTAAAGTATATTATAATTGAAATATTTTTACCTGTTTAGAATTTTCTTTCACGGTATTCAACCAAAAAATACGTTTTAGAAGTTTTTGGAAAGTTAAAAAGATTATTGTTCTCAACGGGAATCGAACTCATGACCTACTGATTTGTAGTGAACCCACTAATCCACTGCGCTACGGTGTAACATATCGATGATGCTAAAGAAACTCTTTAAAAATTTATACTTGATTTTATTGTTTATTTCGATAAATAATACCACACAACGTGAAGGTGTCACATGCCACATTACTTGTAAGTAATGAATTTTCCAATTATCAAATTAAATCTATCCATTTAACAATTTTTTCAAAATAGCGGTTCCCATACAATTCACCTCAGTTTAAATCAGCCAGTACCGGAAATGCATGTTTCCAGATTTACTTTTTTGCGTACTGCGTCATCAAAAAGTGGTGTATAGAGCCACCTTAAACGGTGAATGAGACCATTAATACGGTACGTTGTTTACAACACTCCAACACTTTTTGATACGGTGTTTGCAAAGAAAAAAAACTTGGGGAGACCTTTCGACCCCAAAATCATTAAGGGTTATCACGCACTGACTACAAGTGCCACAGAGACTTGTTTCAGTGATAAAGTTTCCCCATTAGTATAATAATACAACACACAACATAAAGTCTGTTAGTTTTATAATGTCGGGTGAAGTTTTCATTGCACAAACATGCGCTTATGCTTATACGACGAAAAATATATATCAAAATGATTACAATTGGGTGAATTCACAAACAATTAATATTGTAATTTTTACTTATCTGATTTAGTTTTAGCAGAAAAAATGTCTGAAGTAATAGGATTAAAACATTTTTCTTACGAAACAACTTTCGAAGTTGATGATTGGCAAACAAATGAATGGTCCTCAAATTTGGTCTGGTGACAAAACCTACCAACATTTGTTAAAGTTTATAATAAAACGTAAAATGATTCGCTGAAAATGTTCCAACATGAATGTATAAACTAAACCTCTATTTTTGACAATCATTTTAAAGTGAGAGAAGAACGCTGGTGGCTATTTTTTCTATAACCAGTTTGAAAACAAGACAAAAATAGTATACCGAATAATTTTATTACTCAAAATTAAACAAAACATAACTTTATTTTGAATCTGTACATAATACTATTGGTTTATGGTAAATAAACAAGCAGGATGGGTGACGCAATAGTCTCACAATAAACGCTATTTGGACGGGAGTTTATTTACATGTCACAGAAAACATCACAGTTTACAGAGAAAAAAAATATTGACGAACGGATAGGAAAATACTTGGAATTCAAATAAAAGCAACGAGACATGACTCTATGTGGAATAGCTTATAAATGATCGATTTCAGTCACTCAAACACACACTACAGTCACAAACTCTCCTAAGTTACAGTACATATATAAATACATGATTATAAAAAATTTAAAAAAAAGTCAAAATGCTCTGAAAAATACCACACTTGAAATCATGTGGCCAAACAGTACGATATTATTCTTGTGCAATAAGTACATGTTCCATGTAATGTTAACTCATTCACATTTAATTATATTTTGAATAAATAAATAAAATGGATCTTTAAAAGTGCATTACATGATAATAACTTTTAATAATTATATACAATGGATTTCATATATAAATGAAAGGCAACTATTTGGCAACAGAGACGATTCATGGTTATTTGATTTATTGCTTCCCTTTATCCGAGTGAAGTTTTCTCTTTTCTTCGCTGACTCGTTCGTGGACGAACTGTATGTACTATTTCTGCATTTCTCTTCTCTATTTCCTCTGTCAAGCCTCGGACCTAAATAAATAAAAATAGTCAAAATGTATTACGTCACAGGTTGTAAAAAACTATGATGAAGGATTCACAGAAAGAGAAATTAACCAACTGCATGTAAATTTAAGTCAAAACAATGGTATTCTAGATCGAGAAGTAAATTAGAAGAGTTTCAGTTGTGAACATACCCAAATATAAAACGTTGCTCCACCAGCACTGACCATGCGCACTTGATCTAAAGTGAAATCTCGAATCAAGTCACGTGCTCCCAAAGCGACATCTAGTGGTATGTCATTTACTTTCAGTTCTTGAATTTTTCGCTTAATAGAGTCTTTTCCCAGCTTTCCAAGAGCGATTTGTACGTTCTTCCAGTCCTACGGAAATAAGGAAAAAGTACGATGTAAACTATTTGATTTAAAATTATTTTGTTCCGAAATTATTGATAAAGCTATCTGAATAAATAAATGCTTAAAATGTGATTAATCTTTTTTCCCCACAAGTTTTCAAATTTAAACATTATACATGTAATAACCACTGCAAAAACAGATCGAAAGCAGCAACAAAAACAACAGCAATAAAAAAAAACACCAGAAAATACACAAATAAAGTAAGCATTGTTTATATAATGAGCTCCTTTCAATATGATTGTTCACAAATAATGTATAAAGTTGTAAATTTCTAAAACCAGAATTTATAATTCTGAGTTCACCACATGTTTAAATCTACATTCTAGAATATGGAAAGCAATTATATAAGGTGCATGCATACATCACAGTTCTTGGCAATTTTTGACTATAAATATGTTTCATATAACGTAGATATAAAAGTAATAAACGTGTAATTGTCGTTCGACACGCAATTACATTGCAGGGAGGGTTTTTTATTTCTTATGTACAAAGTTAAAGCATACAATTCGTTCAAATGGTTGCTCATACAGCTGAGTTAATGCAGGGTTATGTATAAGATTAAATATGCTTGAAGCCCTCACACTTGTACAATGGAAGTCTGGGTCCTTGTAACGCTTCACAATTTTCTTTGAACATTAGCAAAAAAGTTTTATTATAACAAGTCATCATATTAACTATAGTAATCAATTTCTTTTCAGTAATTTGTTCACATTTTAAGTTATGTTTTGAAACAGATAAGTGCAATGAAATTGCTCTAAAAAGTATTGTTAAGTGATGTTATTTTTACCAAAATAAACATGTAAATGTATTCGGAGCACTACTAGTATATTTACATGCATGTACATGTATTGTTTAAAAACAAAACTACTATACCCAATTATTTATGTTTATTACACATACAAAAATATCACTACCAAAAAAAATTACTAATGCAACTATATACAACTTCTAAAAAATTGTTGGTTGTACTACACAAACACACAAACTAATAAAAAGACTGGTTTCAAAAGCAGTTTTCTTACCTCAGTTTCCTCCTCCCAGTGTCCTAGCAACAGCAGTGACGCCATCATCACGTGATGTACAGCCGGAGGCGGATGTTGATATCCTGAAATATCAGAGGATCAGGTTAGAAATAAATCTTTTTCTACAATAAACTTTCTAAATTAAACCAATTAATCGTGATTTATTGAATCAAATAATGAAAACAATTTTCAAAATTTATCATTGTTTTTTTTTGTGAAACACTGGGGGACGTGTGTTTGTTACGTAAGCTCAACAAAGTGAAACAAATTACTTAATTAGCTGCACTCTGATGCACTCAGTTGCACTCTGGGTTTTTATCACCAGCTTCGAATATAACGCTTCTGATATAATATATAGTATGTTTCATACCTCTGATTTCTGCAATCGTTTTCTGATCCAGACCCAGTACAGCGTGCATGAGTTTGGCGATGTTCCGCAGACGATCAAGCATTGCTTTGGCGCGAACGACTTCTTCGGTCAGTCGGTTTTCCACATTCTTAGTCTTTGTCAGCTGCAGGGCGCTCTTTAATGCGTCCATGTCCTTCAGTTCTGTAGCTTCGTTAAGTTCTATATTAAATTTTTTTTAAAAAAAGTAATGGTTTATCGTGTGTGTTAATCAATTTGTTAAAAATCAATGTACAATTGCAGATTGGCAACTTTTCAATGGCTATACGGGCTGATAAGGTTTTGAAGAAAAGGGAAATATAACTACTCGGGTAACTTGTGCAAGATTTGAACAACAAACATAGACTGTGCAAGGTGTTAAAAACTACACTTTTGTTTCTATTAACTATTAACAAAAACTTAACAGAAAATTCAACTATATTTGTATCTTATTTTCATCAATATACATTTTACCTAAGTTGTCTTTATTTCTATGAGATTTGCCATTTTGAGCGTTATATTAAAAGATGTTCATTGGGAACTAAAGTCGCAGTTGAAAAATTGAAATAATTTATTTAGATACCTTAAGTGCTAACAAACAGTTTACTATTTTTCAAAGTGGTTACATGAATATCTTCTAGTAATTTTAAAGTAGTATATTTTATTCAGGGAAAACTTATATAAATTACCATTAAAGACTTGGTGATAGAACAAAATTGAGTTGCAATTTACAGCATCAAACACCATGGGAGTCAGGAGCAGAACCCCCTATGTTTCGTTTTTGATCTATGGGGCAGAGTCTACTAATATGTAAGTGCCTTTTCACAGTAAATGATGGTACATATTAGTTGAAAGACCCAAAAGTAACCATGCCAAAGGACAGTTAGCACCGTTAAAAGATCTAAATATTTCAAAGCCGTTCATAATCACTTCTCCTGTCTTCGTTTTAGTTGAAAATAATTTTGACATAACTATTTACACATGAAGCCACAGTAAAATCACCGTACCTCGCCGACACCGCATCACATCAAGCTCGGTCTCGCCATATTGGATTTCATCCTTCACGGTTGGTAGACCAAGATTCTTGAGGTCGTCAAGAGCTAGCTCCAGGTCGGTCTCGTTTTGCTCCTGAATGGCTCTCTTCATCGTTTGAATGTATTCAGTTAATCTTGCTGTAAACATGAAGAGAAAACAGAAACTGATGATATTCATTGTTTTTAAATACATTTTAACACATTGCATTGCATGTACAGTGCCTATGGTTACGTCAAATATATATAGCTATCAAAAAGCATAACAACTACTTACGATCTCTCTGTACTTGTGGCTCGGGGGGAGGTTTAGGCATTTCTGGAGCCGCATTTTGCGAAGGCTTGGATTTCTTTTTGTGGGATTTCTTGTACTGTACCACGTAATCATACACGTTCTCGTTCCCTCTCCCGCGATTTCCCATTACTTTGATTCCGTAATTACCAGTCTGCGGCAGTCTTACTTTGTAAGTTACTATATTGCCTTCCACTGTTTCCTCTATCAATCGTTTGGCCATTTCTGGTCGAATTGTATTTCCCGTAAGGCTTAAAGACAGTTCAATATTCTCATTAGTTTTTTCGAAAGAAATTTCTAGCACTTCCTCGTCAGTCTCTATCATGCCAGATTGGTGCGAAAGCGCTCGAAGACCAAGCGAATTGAACGCTTCTTTAGGCCCAAGACCACCTTGGAATCCACGAGGAAACGCATAGTTCTCTCCCTTCTGCTCCGAAGTAATCATGTAATTACAAATGTTCTTAGCCTCTTTGTCCCGTTCGCCTTTTGCGTACAGCTTCAGAGCGTACTCGCCGGTTTTTGGTGTGTTAACATTGAATATGACGTCACCGTTTTCCACGCGATGAATCACGTGATCAGGTAGAGGCTCGCTTTCACCACCTCCCTTGACTAATTCTCCGTGGATTTTTACTTTATTCCAGTCCTTGTCACTGGTTGTTCCGAATTTAACCTCAATCTTCCCATCGTCTCTGTTTTTTATTTCTCCTCCGAAATGACTCATCGGTGCCAAGCCGAATTCCATCATCGCCCGACCAGGCCCCCAACCTATGATCGGACATTCTGGGAAAGGCTCAATCGAATCATCGTCTTTTCCGAACACTAGTTTGTATATGGCGATCCAGTCATAGTCGTATGTCTTATCTCTCACCGTTACATCCTTCCCAACAAGTTCGAAACGGAACGTGTCGGCAACCGGGGATCGAACGCGAATTTGAAGCGTCTCATCATTTGTTCTTTGCAGAAATACATATCGATCGTACCTATAGAAAAGATAAATTGGAATATTATGTCTCATACTTCATAATCAAAATAAAAGCTTATTAATTGTTTAAATTTAAACTCAGAAGAACCAGGTTTTTTTCTCTACATACCGTGGAAGGTTCCCTTGTGTTGATTTCATTCTGAACAACAAATGCTGAAAATCAAGGTTCAATGATCGTTCTTTCGGTATTTCGAAAACTAATTCTGTTTCACTTTGACACATAACCACACATTTCTTTGGTTTCTTTAATTTCAGATTCATGTTGAAAAATCTGTCTTTCAAAAATGCATTTTCCGTGAAGTCGTCCTCCGTAACCGGATTTGCCAGAAGCTGCCACGATGGCTGACTCGGCAAGTGTGTACTGACCATCTGGTCAGGGTCAGTCAGAAAATAGTTCTCGTCACAAGAATAGAACAACTGTCTGCTTTGTTGGTCACCCTTTAATTCTCCATCCCCCTTATCCACAACCTCCCACATCTCTTCTTCCGTTCCACCCTCTGCGCATGTGCCCCAGTATGCGTTGATGAAACGCCAGTTTCCATCAACCAGAACAGCATTCCATTCGCCATAATGTTGCTCCTCGTCCAACTTCTCGCCAACTTCGTATGTAGATCCTTTTAATTTTCCATGGATTATTATGCAAGGCAGCTGAGCAAATCTGCAAAGCAATTGTTGCATGTGATTACTGTAACCTTTGCAAAATGCTATTATAATCTAAAGTTCTGGCATCGTTCACTTTTAAAAAACAAAAACAACAAGTAAAACAATGAATTGCAATCCAATGCCTAATTGCGTAAAAAGAAAAAAAATATAAGCTTATTTGTACATGTATAATTATAAATATTTTAAAACTTTGATTGTTTTCTCCAGGATGAAGAATAAACATATAAAAAGTGTCAACATACCGACATAGAAGGCTGATCAGCTGGGCATAGTTTCCTTTGCGATGTTTGATCCGCCACAGTTGGAACATGGTATGGGACTGGGAAGGTTCCTTGTTGGGGATCTTCATGCTGTCCACGGGCTGACACGTGACCCAGCGGTAAATGGCGCGGACCTTGGACAGATCATCCTCCAAGCCCTCGGTCAGGTACTCCACCAGGTTACTCAGGGGCTGCTTCAGTAACTTGGACGGGGCCTGAAAACGCAAAAATGGATCAACGAAACTTCAAAAGAAATGTTTTAAGATATCAAAGCTTTATTTGTCATGATATTGCACGGAAGTTGTAAAGTTCCACATAACAAAAAAGGATGACATATAACTCAGAAGAAATGATACAAGATAATAAAGCTTCTAGTCATTATATTGATGTTTTGATATCAGCAGGCATATTTGAACCACGCGAAGAAAAAAGTAAAACGAAAACCAAAAGAAATGCAGTAATGTTATAAAATTTTAGTGATATGATGGTGTGGGAAGTTATGATATCAAAAGATACCCCCTCAAAAAAAACCCACATCGTTCTAGACTAATAGATCATCGAACGAAAAGAATTTTTTTCCCCATACCTTGACGGCCCGTTCGTCCACTTTCTTGTACTTGTTGATGTCAAAGATCTCGTGCTTCTTTGTTGTGGGTGGAACAGGCGGCGGGAGAAGTTTGGCCTTCTCCACATCGTCTGCAAAACAGTGCAACTCCGCGCATTCTTTGAAAGACGGGATCAACTGGTAAGTGGAGAGCAGACGACCCAGTTCCGGTGCAACCTTCAGAAGAAAACAGACAAGAAAAATTATTCAAACAACTCTATCTCAAAAATGTCTGTTTGATAATTCTGGCAGAAATCGGCAGACATGTTTTACTAATGTCATCTCAAAACCGTCTGCTTTCCCGGTCGGGTGACAACGGTGGCATTGTGGATGTTTATCTTCCAGGATTAGTTATTGAACATTCGTGCTCGTTCTTTGACAATTATAGACTGACACTAGTAATAGACATTCCAAAGTTTACTCAATTCTCGTTTATATATCTTTGGACGGAACGAATAGTGGTCGGGATAGTAAAATTACGACATGAAAGGGCTTCTTTCTCGCATAGCAATTGATTTTTTTTTTCATTGGTTTAAAGGGAGTAAAATTGAGTCCTATTTTATGACTGCTAAAATGTTTGAAAGTGACACCAGTGAAATTACATCAGTAATTAGTGATTTAGTAAGGGCGGAGATAACTGTTTCAATAGTAAAAAAAAAAAATTAAAAATTCAATTAAAGTTATTTACCGGAGTTTTACTTTATGATCAGTTAATTGTTTCATTGCAAAGATTCTGAATAACACATCATAGAATATGCTGTTCACTAAGGCTGCAACTTGTTTACAATGACAGTATATGTAGATAACAATCAATGGGTGATTCAAAAACATGAGGCTGTATCATCGGTTTTAATACATCATATATTCCAAATCTACATGTACCTTTTTATCTTTCTGCAAAATTGTTAAATTAAAGACAGTTGTCTATTCCGTAAAGATCTTCCGATGAATCAATTTGATGGACACAAGTTTAATTAGTTTCAGACAAAGACGAAAATAGTCGCTTTGGTCATGGAACAAGACTATTACAACGGCACTGTTGTAAAAAAAAAAGACTTACATAATCCCTCAAAATTACTTTTACAAAAGGTCTATCAACCACAAACAACCAAACCCACTAACCTTTTTACTAGCTGCCGCTTGCGTTTCACGCAAAACTCGAAGAGAAATCATAACGAAACATCCAAAAAAAT
This sequence comes from Magallana gigas, assembly GCF_963853765.1. Taxonomy (NCBI): domain Eukaryota; kingdom Metazoa; phylum Mollusca; class Bivalvia; order Ostreida; family Ostreidae; genus Magallana; species Magallana gigas. The sequence goes on along the minus strand of NC_088855.1, from coordinate 28,837,799 downwards.
TTCCCTTGTCCCTCAAGTACAAAAAGCTAAGTGCTATACATGTTACTTATCCAAATCAAGTTCTTACTTTTAACACGGGGAAATGATGCATGGATATAATATGAACAATTGCTAACTGACCGCTTCGGAGATTAAGGATGATTACACGGTCGCCCCCAAAATAGTATAAAATACAGTACACAGGAACAAACTTTTCTTGAAACGCTTTCATAAAGCCCCGCTACACGGTGTTTGACAAACGGTAAAGTTAACATTTCACAACATAGGCCGCTTAGGAATAAATGAATGCTATACATGGATAAATAGAATTACCATTGTTGGGCTTCAGTGTATTAGCAATGGTCAAAGGCGATTAACACCCTTTAGAAAATCTCTCGGACTGGATATATATCGCTATATAACCTTTTCAACTGTTAAGCTGTAAATCCACATTAATCAAGTGAGAGTGTTGCGTGGTTTTTTCTTTTCAAACATTTAATCATAAAACGATCAAGACGACAATTTCTTATGTAACGTTGTAAATGAGTGCACAAGGGCTCTATAATTTTAATTTCTTTTATATAAATTGAGAAGGATTCTTGCTTGGTATTTTTTTCTTTTTTACGCTTCGAATGAAAATGTATACTGTCTAGAGAATATTTTTGTCTCAAATGTAATACATTTTAATTTTTATAAACATTTTATTATCGTTTTTTATAAAAATTGTTATCGCAAATCATATTTAAACTAAGGACGATAACTCTGGGAAATACAAATAAGCACGAACTGTAGTTTCGATTTCATTTTCCAATCGTTCACCACTATCTTTGTAAGTGGAATTTTTTGACTTAACAAAATACACATGGGCTTGTTCCCAAACTGGAAGCCGACTGATGTCCACACCAAAACAAAATCAAAACAAAAAAAACAAGTCAACCGACAGCATTTTCAAAATACCCCAAATTAACTAGACTCAAAACTACTACAATTGCCCAGATTTTTAAAAAGTTTCATTAGAAGAAGATGTTTAACTGGTCGATATAAAAATTACAAAATACTTGTCATTCATTTAACGTAAACATAATAAGTAAATGAACCCACGAAATAGGCCACAGTTTACCTTAGGTTTTCCAAACGAAGGCTCCGTTGAGGACGGGGCCTCGGGGTCCGGATTTTTTTTGGATGAAATTACTCCCATTGTCAACAATTATTTTTTATTTTTACTTCCCATCAACGCGAACAAAGCACACAGGTCTACTACTTCCTAACACATCTCAATGTGTGTTACAACCTCATTCCAAAACTTTTCAAAGCATTTGTTAAAATACAAATTGTGACTCCGTGTAAACAATATATCCAGAGACCTTTAAATCGATATTTTAAATGTCGTATGTGATCAAACGGGTAGGGGGAACTCATGAAGGTACGCTAAATAAAAAACCAGGGGATATTCCTGAGAGGGGAAGTCCCTTGGTTTTTTTTTTTATTTTGGTTAAATTTATTTCAAATCTAAATTCCAATCAATGATAAATTCTTAAAACAAAATACTATTAGAGCTAAGTAAAGCTAAATTAAACGCGTGTGTCTGACCGTTTAAATTGCAATCAATTTACTAGTATTGGAAAACGTTTGAAGCCAAGATGTAATAATAGTTTCAGAAATATGACCAAAAATAAATCAAGTAAATTAAAAAGATAAAACGCAATCGGTCATACCGTGCCAGAAAAAGTGACGAGAGATTCACCTGTATAAAATCTACATTCAAGTCATGAATACAGTTTAACTTATTTTACATAGAAGCACTTGAGTTTGACATTTTATATTTAAAAAAATAATCTTTTTTAATCACTTATAAACAAGAAATTAAAATCATCATATTACCTTAGTTTTCTTGCCCATAATTCAGTCCCAGCACAAGTTTTAACCAGCTACGGTCATGTTTTATGGATGAAGTTTTCAGAGTATCTGATAAAGTTAAAACTTATCTCCAACTTTTTAAAGAACTTCCTATAAGTAAACTAAGAGACCATTGGACTGTTCATATTTACAAAGGCGATACGGAAGTCATATCTAGCTACCTTTTCGCTTTGGCATGTGAAGCAATTTATTACAAAGAAACTTTCTTCATGTTGGATAATAAATTATTGATTTATACGGGTATTTATTCTTGTGCTAGGATCATTTATTTTATTGTACTTTAACTACCCCCGGAAAAAATCTACTATGTGCTCATAAGTAAACCCAAGCACTCGAAGATACTTTGAAGAGATTCATAAAACATGCAATGTCTAATTTTAAGACGCATAAATATATCATGGTAGAGATTTCCCGATTCTAATTTGAATTTTTATTCTATAAACTTGAGCATCATGTTTTCATACAATTTAAGATGACAGTGAAAGTTTAATACGCACTAAATTTGCACTGCACTGCAATTACCTTGAAAGTTTATTAAGCAAATAGTTATACATATTTTAAGTCTTCTGTTGATTTTCCATCACACTTGCCAAGACAATTTGAAAAGCTGTTTCGTTATAAGAGAACTATAAACTTACAGGTGTAAAATATGCTAGATTGTTTATTCTAGTACATTTGAACTTTATCTTGTGATGTAGCATCTTATGGGGGAAACTTTAATATTGTATGAATATTTATTTTTCTTTATCACTTAGATAAACATCTAAAACAAGCACATAATATAAACTTTATAATTCACTTAAATTTATTTATTCTCTCACAACCATATAAACGGTACAAGAGGTAAAAGTTATATAAACATATATACATAAGATACAAACAAACTGGATGAGCCAAGCAACATGTAGATCATTATGCTTGTGTAGAACAATCTCAAACACTTCAGTCTGAATAAACAAAGTTTTTTTTTTAAATTGATAACGCTTTTGCACGCACAAATAGACCCTGTAACGAAGTGATAAACCACACATATCATTAGGATGCAATATAGGCCTATAGTTAATGTACCACAAAGTCTATCATAGTCATGTTTGATGCCGGATACTAGTACATAAACTGCATTTTTGATATTTACATTTTCCAGCGTCTTTGTCTGGGATAACACTATGAATAGATTTTGTAATGTATAGTCCAATACATTTCATCAAGAGCTATTTGAATATTTAATCAATCGTCCAATTGCTGAAAATATAAGTAAGAGAGAATCCTTCTTTAAATACTATGAAGTGATCAAAACGTCAATACCCAGCTATAAACCAAACTGCAGGAGAGATCCACTTTATCCCGTTTCATCTAACACACACACAGAGAGAGAGAGAGAGAGAGAGAGAGAGAGAGAGAGAGAGAGAGAGAGAGAGATTTCGGTCAACCTCCCCTATACTTCTATTCTAATTTACAACTAATTTCAAAGTGTTGTTAAACGATACCTTTATATTTTACAACACCATAAAACACTCTTCAAAATTACACAAGAATAGTCACAAACAGCAAATTTGTTTACCGAAAATAAACATTAATTTCAACACTTTCCATAAAGATGTCAAACATTTAAATTATAGAATACCTCTAAGAAGATTTACTTTAATCTGCATTTAAAAGACACAGTTTTCGAGACTATTTAGAGGAGTTTAGGGTAGCCAATCAATTTTCTCGTCCTGCAAAACATCGCTTAACCAATGAAATCCATATATTATCTAGATCAAGTGTCATTGATAACATAACACTTTCCTTTACCTTTTGTTTATTCATTAAAATAACTGTTATAAATTCTAAACTTTATGGACTCTTCTGACATTACCCTTTTATCGAAAATACATTTATTCGATGTTAATGATATACATTTTTTAAGACAACCAGTAAAAGTTTGTTGTTCAATATAAATGATTTATGGCGCCATTCCTTTTATCCTATTTCTTTATTCTTTTTTTAAATTCAACAAATTTTTTTGCACAAGTAAAAACTGGAGGGATATTTTTCTGAGATCATTTTCTTTCAATGTCATCATGCATGTATTGAACCACAGGCACTTATTTCTACTGCTTAGTATTATAGGACTATAAGATTAATTAAAGGGGCATGGTCACGATTTTGGTCAAATTTTATTTTCTGTTTTAATTGTTACAATGCTTTAGGAATGCATATTAACTATTACCTAAAATTTTAGAGTCAGTCGTAAACTTGTACGCAAGATACAGTGCCCACAATTCTTTGTCAATAAAACAAGGCTCGTGCCTGTTTTTGTTTACATAGGTTCAATATACCACTAAAAAATCTTTTTCAACCTGATATATCAATCTTCTTATTCATTTGAAGCATAAATAAACAGTTCCTAACGTTTAAAACATTCATTTTAGGTCTATAACTGGAATTTTCACTTCAACGTTCAAAATGTAAACAAAAGCTTTGTTTACATAGCACAGAATTGTAAGCTCTGTAACTTGCTTATGACTCAACAAATGACACTCAGATTTGAGTTGCTTATTAAGAATGCCTTACTGAAGCATAGTAAACAATAAAATCGGGAAAATAGTTTTTGACCAAAATCGTGACCATGCTCCTTTAAGATTTTCACAAAAACAAGTACCTGTGATTTAATCAAATATTACTGCTTTGTACCATTACATTTTAGAGAATACAAAGCTTGTTTCAAACCACATTTAAATAGGCATCAGTTAAAAGGTCGCCTTGACCTATATCTGAATACAAAAATGCAAAACATTAAAATCATTTCAGCAATTCAAATTTTTTCGAACATTACAGACATCTTTGATCCAAATACCTATTCATTTCAAGGTCTTTTTCGATGCAACAATAAATTATCATTCCATTTAACTTATGTAAATAGCCAATTTTTTTCTGATTTTTTCTAATCATAAAGAAACTTAATAGGCGTACGGTATGTTAAAAGCAAATGCAAAGAAATTCGTGGAAAAAATTGTGTTTTAACATAAAATCAAGTCAACAGAAGATCAACCCTCAACGAGAGAGAGAGAGAGAGAGAGAGAGAGAGAGAGAGAGAGAGAGAGAGAGAGAGCGCTATAAACCTATTTTAGCGTCTACTTCTTCCTTTCTTATGCCAAAATCTCTGTTGTTCCATGACTTGTTCAACTTTAATTTATACTTTAGAAAGTTTTATGACCAATTCGAATAACTGTACATGTTCAATCAAAAATCAAAATCCCAAAATCCTACCCAACTTCTTCATTTAAAATGAATTTGAAATGTGCTTATATAATCGAATGGTATAACATTTTTAACAATTCTATGGCATAGGACAAAATGATGATTTGTGATATACATGATATACATGTATATTGGATCAGTTATAGATCACCATAAATGACAAATATTACCAATCATAACTCATATTGTTACATAAAGTAAAGAAAAAAAAGAGTCTTCCTCTTCATAATGATTTGTTAGAATGACTTAAAGCCCTGTATCTGGAAGCCTAGAGAATAGTAGAAGTAAGTAAACATAAGACTGAAACACTGCTAACCAAGAAATTTACGCGTGCGATAAATATTCGCAATATTTGCGAGCACCTATATTTGCGTATATCGTCACGAACTAGTGCATTAGATATCTAGACTTCTAGAACTTGGTCGCCGAAATTAACGTCTGCTACCCAATCCATTTGAATTTCAATAAGATATCTTTAAATTTTAAAATCAATGGTCACGAATTGGTTTTCAATCGGATATTTGCAAATAAAAAGAAAGCGTATGGTACTTGGTTTACAGTACTGCCAAAATTTTTTACCTTATTCTCTCTCGGTTTCTCTCCATTCTGTTTTTGGCCTTCTATATCATGCTCCTGCAAAAAAAGATGAAAAGTGTTTCTCTGTAGAAATTATTAGGACAAATGTTTTGTAAACATGTACTAGTATTGAATTGTTTAAAAGAGAATACATGTACATTCACGAAACCAACTACTGTATACAAGAAAATATTCGCCCCCGTTTTATTTTCGCCCCTCTTGTCCTCGTTGATAGCGGGCGAATTCAAGACTGGGCGAATTCTAATGTCTTAAATTATTTCTCTTTTAACATAACTTTGTCTGAGCGAATTCAAAGGCGGGGCAAAACCCTTTACAAATGAAAAGGGGCGAAAATAACACATGGAACGTATCTACATGAAGAACAGAAGAACAACAAAGTTTTTTTTATCCAGCAAATATTTCCAATGGCCCTTGGAAAGTCCAAAAAGGTAATTAAGTCTTATTTTGTTAATCATAAAAATCCACCCTTTAAATCCCCTTGTACTAAGATTTATATATCTTTCTTTGAATGTAACAATGTAAGAAAAGTGAAGATTGTGTGAGAGAAAACCTTGGCTAAAACCAAAATAATAGAAACGTGATTTCAAAATTCTATTTATAAACGTAAATAAAAGTAGTTTTTTCCTTGATCTAAGGCCTACATTCATTAAGTAAATAAATTCTCTTCCATTCGGACAATGTAATTCTTATAAATGCAGTTGTCAAAAGATTTATAAACAAAGTGGGATTAAAATATTTCTGTATAGACGAACAGCGATTGGGTAAGCCAGCAGTGATGTTTCTTCCGCTTTGCTGGCAGACTATTCCCGTTTAAGAATTGGATAAAGGCTATACCTGCCCACTTCTCAAAAGAGAATAAAACTGGCAGCCCTATTTCTTTCGCTTTTACATGGTGTTACATAATGACGAATGACAAAAAAGTCCCAAGAAGCAGAGAGCGACTTTAGATTGGTTAAAGAAGAATTTCTATCCTACGGTCTGCTTTTTTGAGAAAAAAATACACAAGCACAGAACGTCAACACCCAGCTATTAACCAAACTGCAGGGAATCATGCTTATGTTTCAAAAGATTATTTCACCACCCTGGATCACGACAGTCCCGCTATCAATAAGATCTGATGCATCGATTTTATTACCTAAGGAAATCTTCGTGTTTTCATTTCTATGCGCATTTATAGTACAGGCTTCGCTTATCTTGAATGATGGGATGTGTGTTTCTTAAAAGATCTTTCATATAAAAACCCTACATGTACAATGATTTTCCGACCCTAAAATGAAAAATGTTTGAGGTACAAAACTACAAATATAAAACCTGGTTCAATTATTCCTTTGCGTGTGTATCAGTAACGGAAGCAGTAATTTATTTTAAGTGATTTTTTTTATTGGAACGTGTCGGATCAATTTTTTTAACCAAACTTTGCTGTTTGCCTGTTGACTTTCTTGGCTAGCAAACACCCCAGTTTGACACATAGTTTTAGATTAAAAGAAAGCTTTTTTTTTCGTTGTCATGCACGATGGCAAACAATATACTAGTAAATCAGAGTTGAGCGAGAAAAAAAAATGAAAAAAGAAAATCTTTAGATTTTCTAGTCCGTAAAACCTAATTCAAAACGCGGCGTGTAATAAAATGCTATAATAATAAATAAATTTAAATTCCACCCGATTCTTTCACCAGTGAATTTAAAGACAGTGTAATTCTCGTGGAATTACGCCTTGATCGGATTTATAGTTGTATAGAAGAACGTATTAAACACAGTGTCTGGACCTTTGACCCAGGGCTCTGAGTTTCAATACGATTATATGGGGAAAAATTACTCATGTGACGTGAAATTTAAATGGGGAAAAAATCAAAATATACGACAAATGTTTATACTTAATGAATTTATAGAGATAAGTGTGTAAGATTTACATGTAAACTTGTATATAAAAGTTGAAATATGCATGCATGTTAAAATATATGCATAAGATTCTTTTTTAAATTTAAAATGTTATCAAAATTTGATTACTAAGCAATCAGATTTAATTGTTGTTTATTTTATCTCATAAACACAATACTCAGAAAAGGTTCCATGATAATCTATGACGATAACATTACAGAGAGAGAGAGAGAGAGAGAGAGAGAGAGAGAGAGAGAGAGAGAGAGAGAGAGAGAGAGAGAGAGAGATTTATTTCATAAACCATACCCGTACAGTAATCTTGGAAGATCCACAACCCATTCCAATCATCACTTTCCAATCACAATAACAATAAGTTTAGACCATGAATATATCATTCACTTCTTTGGGAAGATAGACCCCATTTTAAAACGTATACTACACAAACTACACGAGCTATCATTAACATAAACCTCTTTCTTCTTATTAAATGTCTTTCTACTTTAAAAGATTTTTTTTAAGTTCAGCAACACCGGGGTGCATGGTTTCTATTTTGTTAGCAGTTAATCTTCCATTGAAAGGTAAAAAGCCTTCAACCCATGTTTTCTATAAAACGTTGTGAGATAACGATTAATTCTTTGTGTTAAGTCATAAGCCATTTAATACACAATTATGGGGCTTTAAGTAACGAGACAACGAGTGACTTTTGATAATTTATTGTTCCAATCAACGTGTTATGTTAATCATAACGATCGATAGGTGAATAAAATATAATCGTCTAGGTTTTCTATTTTTTTTTTACTGAGTGGATCTAAATTTGTGTAATACATGTCGTTAATAATAAAAATGAGTTGGATTTTTGAAACTACCAGGTATTTTAGAAAATGAGGGATGAAAATCGCTACGAATAACAAACGACGAAACAAATCGACTTTTAGCTAACATCCAAACAAACGTCCAACTATCAAAAATCAACAAATTGACCGACAAACAACAATTATACAACCAAACGTATCACGCACGTTAAACAACCATCAAATTGATAAATAAAAACCAAAAGACACGTATCCAATCAAATCAAGCAAGCTAACAAACGAAAAAAAGTAGAACAAAAAACTACAATCGTCCAAACAAGCAACTAACATCAAATAACAAACAAAATCTATACACCCCCCCCCCAGCATCAGACGTGACACCCAGTCACTGAATTCATAATTTGGATATAGTCTTCTTAGCTCATTTTTTTTAAATTCTATCAGTTTACCACCTAGATTTCCAGAAATATATAGAAAAGATTTCTTAAGATTTACTTCATATGCAGCATGGGATCAATATAACCCTGCCCTAACATGAAAAACATGGTTTAATATAAACTTATTTTCCCCCCATAGTGCATCAATTTTCACAGTTTATGTGTTTATGGTCCCTTAGTAGTGGGGATCAGCAATTCCCATTATATATGACCCCCATTTTTAGTACTGCTCCACACTAAATATGGTCACAAATAGTGCCGTAGTTTAATTTACGACTAAAATCTAAACGTGTTCAAAAGTTTACGATTTAAATATACAACGATGGGCGATAGGTCATCTTGGTAAGTACTGAAAATAGCGCTAACTTTTGATACCATCAGTGACGTACTATCCAAAACGACAAAACTGACATCACCAACAAAACACCAAAATTGTAAAGAATCCACGACCACTCAAAGGAAACCAACAATATCAATTAAACCAGAAAACAACCCGGTCACTTGTACAACCGTTCATCCGCAACCAACAAACGATAAGTCAAGAGAAATCGCTCCGAGAGATCGAAGATAATAAAATTTGCTTGGTTACAATATTTTTTTTTTACGCCCCAATGGTGTTTTTGCTGAAATACAAATGCTGAAAGTCAGGGGGAAAATCGGAGAATTGGTCCTCACACTCAAGAGTTTTTCGCATGTGGTACAACTTGTACAATACGAATTTGAGATAAATTTCTTATCACCTGCAACTATAATCTATATATGTAACCAACCAATAACATACTTAACCATCTACCAACGTTTCATGTCAATCATGACACCATTTACTCGTCATCAAAAATGACTAGAAATAACTCGATCACTATAACTACTAATTTGCAAACTGTACTGTTATTTGTACTCTGCGTTCAGCAATGACGACAATACAGTAAATTACATGTAATTGTTTCTACGTGACATATTAGCTGCAATGGTATGTGGCAAACAACACATTTAAAATAAGACAACAATTAAAAAGTAAAAATACCAGATTGAGTACAAACCGATTTTGACTCCATTGTGGCGTTCTTATGGCACAGTCAACTTTCAGAGTTGTTAATAAATAAAAACGTTTTATTTTTATTTCTTACACCCAAAAAAAAAAATCGATATCTAAATTCATAGCTTGTAAACTTTAGCAATTTTCTTCACGCGGTCGCTAAAAGTATAAACAATTACCTACCTGAAGAAAAGTTCGACAAAATCAATTTGAATTCATTACGTTCGTTTGAAGTGGATAAAAAAATATAAAAATCGAAATTCTTTTCAATTTACTTCAATTGAAAACGTCTGAAAATTGCTGAATGTTATATTTTTCATAAGAGTAACTTGGGGGGGGGGGGGGGGGGGGAGGGGGGTGTTCCAACAAATCCGCATCCATGTAGATATACAACTTTTGGAGAGCAATATCAATTTGTCGTCTTTGAATTACAATTCGTGATCAAAATGTTATAGATATTAGGAGTCCTTAAAACTTGTTTACCAAACGTTGTTGCCATTTTTTTCTTTGTTCTCAAAGACGTGGATTTGCAATATTTATATAAATAACTTGACATTTTTTCTGGAATATTTTTTTCATTGTAAATTTATATACAATTTGGTTTGCTTTATCCAAATTGGACATTATTGGCCCATACCTTTTTTTTCTTACTTTAGTATGCTTGGTGCAATATATACCTTTCGTTGTATTTATCCCTCTACGTATAGTGTTGTTTCAACACTATGCCGCGAACTCTTTTTGTTCTGGTATTAATATATTCTTTTCTGTTCGTTTTTTCATATTGATACTTGTACTTGTATATCTATAATAGTGATTTCAATCTGTGGTATTGTGATATGCATTCAATATTAATGAATTATCCTTTGGAAATAATGGTGTCTGTAATGTGGTATTTATTTTCCAATTTTTAACATTTTGTATTCTGGGACAGTACGCTTTTTAAAACAAAACCATTACCCTGGCGTTGGTTTACTCTTTAGATTTTCAACCTTTGGTATCGCTTATGCATGTTTCAACAATCTGGCGCATGTTTTACTAAGTTCCAACTATTGATACCGTTCAATAATTGGTAATCCTAATTACACGTTTAAGTTGATTCCAGCTTTGGTATTGCTCGCGTGTCTTTCTTTCGTATTAATTATAGCACGTTTCACTTCCGTAGGTTCCAACTTTGGAACTTCTGTTGCTTTGAGAGCTCTAAACACGCTTGCCAATTACTAGTTCTTTAAGTTTCAGTATTTTATGTTTTGAGTCTATAGTATAGCAGTTTCGCAAGTGTTTCACTATTAAAATGGCATCGCTAATGCTTAAATATGGAACGCCATAGCTGCCTTAAGGTCAATTTCATATTATATGAACTGGTATTTCATTTATATGCAATAGTGATATCATTATATGCAGTGCTAACATCATTATATGCAGTGCTAACATCATTATATGCAGTGCTAACATCATTATATGCAGTGCTAACATCATTATATACTATTATTTCACCATTATATTCAGGAGTAAAATCTTTATATGAAGTGGTAACATCATTACGTTATGTCGTAAGATCATTATGTGCAGTAGTTTATTCATTATATGCTATGAATAAATCTTTATATGATATGATAAACTCATTTCATACAGAGATAAACTCATAATGAACTATTGTTCAATCGTTATGTTATATGGTACACTCTTCATGTGCAGTTGCAAAATCCTTTTATGCAGTGTAACTTCTTGATATTAGGTGATAAGTTCATTATGTGCAGTACTAACATCATGTTATGGTGTATTAAAACCATTATGTATGGTGGTAAAACCTTTATGTATTGTGGTGAAAGCTTTACATGCAATTGTAAATCCTTTATATGATGTGACAATTTTATAATATGCCGTTGTTGAGTCACTATATTATGAGGTCAGTTCTTTACATGATGTGATCATTTCATTATATGGAGTAGTAACTTCTTTATATGCAGTCGTAACTCTTTATGATGAGGTTGTAAACTGGTTCTCGCTGAAAAGTTTTAATGGGGAAGAGGTCCAATTTTATTTTGAAAAAGATGCCGCGTTCGTTGTGACGATGCACATTTCCTGGTCAACTTGTCGTTTGTTTTGAAGAGAGAGAGAGAGAGAGAGAGAGAGAGAGAGAGAGAGAGAGAGAGAGAGAGAGAGAGAGAGAGAGAGAATTTGAGTTTATCTGTTCTTTAACATCGATATCATAATATCAATCATTGAACCCATTTTGTGTGAAAAATCGAATGTATTATTAGTAGAGTATGCTTTTAATCTAAGCGTAAAAGAAATTACAAAAAATGAAACAAGCGTTTTAAAATCAAAGTCGAAAGACCTTTGTTTCAATGTACCAGGTAGATGCTACTCCTCGCTGATTATTGCCTCCAACACAAAAAGAATAGACAGATTTTTATTCATAGACATAAATAAAAATTTATTTTTCATTTTTCTTAAAATTAATTTCATTTTTAAGAAATAATAAAGAAATTGGTTGGTCTTAACCTCTTTTTATGGTTGTTTCATCCACTGTATAAATTTTAAGCTCCCGGGCATATATTTTAAATCCTACAAAGGTGTTGCAGTTCCTGTGCTATTTTCCATAAGGCTGTTGCAGATATCTTCATATCATTTTTATAGGACCATTTTATACGCGGATCAATACAAAATGTTCAAGGGGGGGGGGGGGGCGATGAATACTGAAGTTTGCCGAAGGGGTGGGGGGAGGTGGGCCCGAGGCAAATTTTTGGTAATTTCATGGAAATTTTAAGAAATTTTAATTTTTCAAGACCCCCATGCATTAAACAAATTGTAAAATGGTTTCACTGAAAAATGTGACGGGTTTCATGGCATATCCGATTTTTGTTTCAAAAAGGCATATTTTTAATGATTAAACTTCGAAAAAAAACCTCTGAAGTTAAAAAACGGTGTTTTAATTCTTAGCAAACTTCATCGTGTCTAGTATAGCCGAGTGGTTACGCAGGATGTCCGAATAATCACCGAGACTAACTGCTTGGTATTTTTAAAATTAATTTTTGAAAAGGTAATACCCTTATTCCAATGGTTTTGAAAATAAATGATGTCGGGATAAATAAGTTTCAAAACGCTTGTCATTGTAATATTTTACATGTGTGCTGATTTTTTCAACGTTACCGACTTTGTTCACATTATAAACATTTGTAGCTGCAGATCTGTAGCTCTCTGGTTGAAAATAATTCTGATAGACAAATGACACCCCTCTTAAACCATTGTCAACCTCCGCTTCGCGTCGGTTGACAATGGTTTTCTCGGGGTGTCATTTGTCTATCCGAATTTTTTCAACCAGAGAGCTACAGTTCTACAGCTAAAACATTTGCTGCTGAACGAGGAAGTAACGCATTAATCGATAAAGTTAATGTATTTTTTTTTTGTGTAAAATATGTCGTTTTCAAAATATATATATATATATACATATTGTTCGACATCGTTAAACTTGAAAGCAAGCCGTGCAATAATGTATGAATCAGCAAAATACGGATAAGTTTGTTCCAAGCACCACGGTTTATATGGATGCTATTAAAATTATTTTAAATAACAATCAAGAGCAAAGTAACTCCTCAATTTAAACGTTTTTGAAGAGACAGAATTAGATTTATTAATTCAAAAAGCTCCAAAGAATTACATACATATTTAAAACACGATAGCAAGTAGAAATCAAATTGTTCTATGTTAATATCAAGATACATAAAGTGATCTTTCTAACTGTATGCGCGGATCTAGAAGCAGAGGGGGGTATTAAATTTCTATAAAGTACAATCATTTTTTGAATACTTTACTTTTAAAATTAAACGCGTACTCTACTAAAAATTCATTCGATTTATCACACATCGATGTATCAAGAACATCTCTCTCTCTCTCTCTCTCTCTCTCTCTCTCTCTCTCTCTCTCTCTCTCTCTCTCTCTCTCTTCAAAACAAACGACAAGTTGACCAGGAACACAACGAACGCGGCATCTTTTTCAAAATAAAACTGGGCCTCTTCCCCATTAAAACTTTTCAGCGAGAACCAGTTTACAACCTCATCATAAAGAGTTACGACTGCATATAAAGAAGTTACTACTCCATATAATGAAATGATCACATCATGTAAAGAACTGACCTCATAATAAAATGACTCAACAACGGCATATTATAAAATTGTCACATCATATAAAGGATTTACAATTGCATGTAAAGCTTTCACCACAATACATAAAGGTTTTACCACCATACATAATGGTTTTAATACACCATAACATGATGTTAGTACTGCACATAATGAACTTATCACCTAATATCAAGAAGTTACACTGCATAAAAGGATTTCGCAACTGCACATGAAGAGTGTACCATATAACTTAACGATTGTACAATAGTTCATTATGAGTTTATCTCTGTATGATATGAGTTTATCATATCATATAAAGATTTATTCATAGCATATAATGAATAAACTACTGCACATAATGATCTTACGACATAACGTAATGATGTTACCACTTCATATAAAGATTTTACCCCTGAATATAATGGTGAAATAATAGTATAAAATGATGTTAGCACTGCATATAATGATGTTAGCACTGCATATAATGATGTTAGCACTGCATATAATGACATTACCATTGCATATAAAAATATACCAATTCATATAAAATGAAATTGACCTTAAGGCAGCTATGGCATTCCATACTTAAAGCTTCACTAAAGTTTCAATCTTTGGTACCACACTAGCTGCTGTTGTTTCAAATTAGGGAACTCATTTTAAAGTGTGATCTTTGGTATTACCAGTGTCTTAAGATTTTTTCGTGTTTTAGGATAGTTAACCCTATCATACTTGTCTTATCTGCTTTGGTCATTAAATATAATTGTTATTGCTTAAAAGAATTGGTTAACAACGACGGATTGTCTACATTAAAACACCCCAAAAAACTATACCGGTTTTTCATGCATGTAATAATTACCACACATCGTATGAATCATAATTACAGACCCGTTAAACAAAAGAATGCTTGAACTAATGGCATGAATATGTCGTGTTTTCTCCAGTCACCAGCAATGAATGAAGAAAGACAAACATTGAGGACTCCTCGTCTGATTGTTTTTGTCCTGTTTGTTGTGAAAACTGAAATTTTTTTGTCAGTTGCAAACAAAGAACTTGTACTTCTACTGATAAGCTTGATCAGTGAGAGAGAATTTTTGAAAAGACTTGTATCTCCGCGAGACCATTTAACACTTGCTCCTTGCTTTACCTGCCAATCATGTTCAGGGCCGCACAACAAAAAATTCGACCAAAAAGTAACTATTGGAAATCCTACCGACAATGGTGCCGTGGGTCGAGTTACAGCCTAGTCTGTTGTTTTATACAGGGTGTGGTTTTCGTTTCATTAGAACAGTGCAACCAAAACAAACAAGACTAAATGTTATCTTATGACTATACAAGTGTACATGTCTTTCGAAAAACTGGATTCAGTTTACATGTCAGCGTCACGTATAAAATTCACATGAAACAAAATTACATGGTTTGTAAGCTTCATTAAATAGTTCGATCATCTCTTCTTTCCATAAAAAATTCCGATAGAGACAACCAACAAACGTTTGTTTCTCTGATTTCATTAATCAGTGTTTTAAATCACTGCCTTGTAAAAATATGAACAAATTGGAATTATTGGAAAATAAATTGTTGAATAAAACATTAAGGACGCAGTGTAGTCGCTATAATTCTTTAGTGATAGTTTGGTTTTTAGCTCATTTCGTCACTGATTGACACAGGGATTGAGTTTATCTACACAGTGATTAAAACTGAGCTTTCCTGATCACCTGTCGTCTGCCTGTTAAACACAGGGGGATGGGGGGGGGGGAGTGTAATTCCATAAATAGTGAAATAAAGTTTGTCTGAATGATTTATCATTATGATGTTTTATTTTTCCGCATGTTAAAGCTTTCTCTGAAAGTATTAGGCTAATATTAATTCAAATTAACAAAGAAGTAAAAAACTTTTACGCGTACTTACTGGAATATTTTAGATAGAAATGGAAAAATTCAAAGCCGCATTACATGTGAGGTAAGCAATGTGGCCCAGAGGCCTGGTTTTCTTTCCATTGCGAACATGTCAAAAATAAGGTTGGAAACCAGACCAGTAAAACAAATTTTCCACTTTTGAGAATTGGAACAGTACCTTACCACTAAACTTAATTTTCCGTAACACATTTTAATAAAATACAACTTTTTTCATATAAAAACTGTCTATTGAAATCAAACAAAACTTTTCGTTAAATGTATTTTTGTGACAACGATAAATATTCAACAGAGAAACACCTGGTATTCATATGATGAAATTATGGGCACTTTTTTTATTCAATCATCTGTATGTTTGAAAGGCATCGTTCACACTTTATTTCATAAGATCTTTTAAAATATCAAAAAGAGAATAATGGGCTGATAGCACCATAAAAGCATTGTATAGTAACTTCTCCTTTTTAGATTTTATCACATTTGGCTTAATTTCTTTATACATATACATGTATAAAATTTAAACAGTTCCATGGTCAAAAAGGTAAGATGTTCTTCCTTGGGATTTTGAAACAAGCATTGCAAACCAGGCCTAACATGTATGATACTCTCCCATCTGGCTATGCGGACTCCATACCGTGGCTTGAGAAAAAGAACAAATTTAAATGATCAATTTAAAAACAAAGAAGATGGCAGAAACCACAGTCTTGCTTGATTTAATAAAATATAAATATATATAAAAACAATATCACACATACAATACAGTACAAAAGTTGCAATTTTTTCAGTGCATCTTTAATAACAAGG
Organism: Magallana gigas; assembly: GCF_963853765.1. Lineage (NCBI taxonomy): Eukaryota > Metazoa > Mollusca > Bivalvia > Ostreida > Ostreidae > Magallana > Magallana gigas. The sequence continues at coordinate 28,821,067 of NC_088855.1, read as the reverse complement.
CAAACAAGCTAGGATGTCATGTATAACCAACGACAAAGATTTTATCCATGTAACGGGTTACCAGGTATATTCATTGGTCACAGTTTACAGAGAACTAGGTGCATCTGTAGACTCTGAATATCCAATGATTTGGTTAGTTCATTCACTTGGTATTCAAATGTGTGGATTGAGCCACAATGACATTCTAATAAAAGTCTTCATAGGAAGCTTTCAATATCTGGTATGCACTATTACATAGCCAGACCAAATATAAATGATCTTGAGGCTCTCCATCACATCAAGCAGTCTTAATTTGAGTAACTCACTCTTTTTTTTAACAATTAGGATCCCACATTGAAATGCTTCATCAAATTATAATACTTGGACCTGAAATGGCAAACAATAATGAAACTATAGACAGTTAACTGTTATTGCAGCAAACCTTCTTACAATTAAAATATGGCGATTCTATATTCATGATTTGCACACTTTTATAAAAATTTCTGCAGTCTCTTTGTTTTCTGATATTTAAATTTCAAGCAAAAAATAATTCTCTAATTTCATACATACCTGACAGTATTATCCCTCCCCACCCCTCTAAATGACTCATTTTCTATCAAACAATGCTGTAGTTGAGAGCTAATCTGTGAAATGTAGGGGCCACATCTAGGGGGTAATTTCTGTAGCAGGTTGAATAAAGCCTCCAGATGACCCTTCTTGTGATCAGCGATGAATTTGGACAAAATCGTACATATGTTTGATCTGTAAAAAATCATTATAAAATATAAACAGTTTCTTTAAATAAAAAAAAAGCAGGGCCACATTACAGGTAAAACCATTACAAAAATGTTCTCATATATTAAAAAAAACAAGAAAAGAGCTAAAAAAAAATTCATTTGTACTTTATTTCCTTTGATCAGTAAAAAAATAATTATTAAAGCATTTTAAATAAGTGACCACTTATTTTTGTTAAAGACTTACCAACAATGCATTTTATTTTTGTTATTATTTGCACTGTTGATATTGCATGTTAGATTTTAGATAAAAGTACTAGAACATTCTTTGATTAAAGTCATCAGGGACATTTCTAGTGTCATCATGGGGGCAGTAAGTATGCAGTAATGACATGTGAACTGAAAGTCAGGCTTTGATACTACACGTTCTAGTATTCACTTTATTCAAGTCATCTTAAATTGTCCACCAGAAATCATTAAATGTTATCTTTTTTGACAAGTCAAGTAAAACATATTACGTAATGAAAAAACAGCCCCAAAAGATAAGTTTATCTAGATATAAAACAATATATTAAGGAGTGCATTTATAAAACTCAAGTAGACACACTTAAAATCAAACTCTGAATGCCTACTTCATGACATCTTCGCATGTCAAGTGTCCGATTCGTTATTCGAGAACAACAACTTGAGAATTGAAATCAAGATGCACAAAAATTTTTCTTTGTACATCAGCATTTTAATGTAAAACAACATTTCTTCAATTCTTCAGATGGAACTGGAATATCACATTGGTTGCAAGAGTTTTTTTGAAAATATACACAAGGCAAATACTACAACTTGAGCTATACATGTATATTTTGTAATATACGTGTTACGAAATTTTAGAATGATTCAAAGACGCAGTATCTAAATTCTTATATTTTTTTGCAATTTCAGATGCCTTTCCCATTGCTCATGAAAGCCAACAACCTCCAAAACATTAATATATATAATCAGTATATTTGTACATACATGTCCGAGTCTCTCTGACTGAGGCACACAGCCTCCATCACACTCAGGAGTAGAAGCTCAGACTGCTGGGAAGACATCAGTAGCTCCACTTTCAGGATAGGGTACAGAACAATTCTACAGTCACTGTAAAAAAAAAATGAAGAGAGGGGCTAAACTACTGAAAACTGTTTAAATTCATAAAGAATAAGAATGATAATTCACTTATCAGTGGTTATCAGTGGTTTTGAATTTACCTCTCAATAACTTTTGGGTCTGTTGTGTGTTTGACCACTTCCACCAGATATTTGATGGCCTTAAAAGGATCAAAACAAAAAGCAAAAAAAAAATAATGTTACACAAAGTAAGATATTAAATACAAGAACTGCCTCACAATGCAAATACTCCAATAAGACCACTTCTAAAATGATATTAAATACATTGCTAAAACTGCCTAAATTTTGATGGTCTTAAAAGGATTAAAACAAAAAGCAAACATAAATTTATGCAAAGTAGTATGTTTAATACAAGAGCTGCCTCATACAGGTAATATATATTCCAATGAGACCACTTCTGACACTAGAAAATAATAAAACATTGCTTAAATTGACCGTGTTTGCAGTTCTTATCAACTCAAGTGCCAAAAGCAAATACCCTTTTTAGCACATGCAGTCTAAATTATTCAACATTTGCCTTTGTCAATTCACTGATTTAGTTTTTACCAAACTCCTTCAATTATAAACTACAGCACTGTCACTGTACATCTAGATAATATACAAGCAGAAATATTTGTTGATGATTTAATTTCGTTATTTTCGTTGGCAGTATTTATCAACAAAATTAAATCCATGACAAATTTTTAACCCTAGTACATGTATTAATAGAAACAGAATTGATACATAATACATTTTAGAGATTACGATATGACGAAATTAAACATCCCAACGAAATTGTATTTGGTTTCTAAACAATGAAATTTTAACCCAACGAATATATGTGCTTCTACAGTCATCATTTTCAAAATACTTCAAATAAATACTGGTTTTAGTAGTTCAATATTGATTTCATTTTTTAATCAAACAAATAGTACAGAATTATTTTTATATGAGAAAAACATCTAGAAAACATTGATCGAAATCAATCTACATTGAAAAGAAATATTTCATCTAAGTTTGTATGAAAACCCATCAACTTACATATTGCTGGTGAGGGTTGTATGCCTGATAATCAAACTGCAAGAATTTTTCACACACAAGTTCCAACATAAAATGTCTGAAGGCAGCATCTGTATCTGAAGGATTCTTTATGAACGTGGATTTTAAGGACAACTGAAAAAAACAAGATAAGCTTATATCCAACTAGAGGTACTGTGAGCAAGCTCAAAAATGATACCCCCCCCCCGCATAAAAATATAAAAACTCAAGTATTTCTCTAGGATGCACCATTTTTCTTAGAGTGACCGCAAACTTGCACAAAATGACCAAAGCTCAAAGTCAGGACATACATGTACATTGTATTTTAAGGCCGCATGCAATCTTTGTGTTAAGTTTTAGCCTCTTTTCTTTTTCCATTTCAAGATCTTGCCTAGACAGAAATTATGCAATTTTTTGACAATGACCTTGATACCTGACACACCTTCATGTCACAAGCAATGTATATGCGAAGTAGGTACTTTCAATGTTATACTCCATAAGAAAGATATAGACAGGACACAAATTATGTACTTTCCTCTCCAGTAACCCTGAGTTTTCAATGTTCCTCCATAAGAAATATAAAGACCAGATTATTATTGCACATGCAGACAGAACAACAGAATGACAACGTGATTCCTATACACCCCCCCCCCCCCCAAAAAAAAAACCCCCAAACCTTGTTTGGGGGAGGGGTATAAATATGTCTTTGGTATGTACATGCATATATTTAAATCATTTTGTTTTCCTATTGTAGATGTGGGTGTTGGGTAGGGAGAGTGGTTATAATAGGCTATGAATTTTCATAAAAATATGTGAGAAAAACAGATTTGGGGGAAAAAGTAGTTTATGACCATTCTTTACCACAAGTGGATGTTGCCTTGAAGGACCCATGGAGGAACTCTGGAAATGAGAAAATCTAGTATGAAAATAAAATAGCATCATAATGGGTATAAATAGTTAGTGAGCAACTTTAGATTCTTTTCTTGCCACAGTTGAAAAAAAAATTCAGCTGCAAGTTTGTTCAACAATTTTTACAACAAAGAAAATTATTAAATCATTAGTTTTTGGTTTATTTTAAAGAATTGACTAAGTTAATAACAAAAGAATCTACCCAGAGCTTTGGTAGATAAATGGAAACAATATCTCCCAGCTTTCTGTTGACATAAGTGGCCCGCCTGTATTCAAGCTTGGAGAGCCCGATCACAAACTGAAATCAAAACAATGCTCTCTTATCACACTCCGAGAGAACGGCACTGATATATATCGAACAAAGCTACTTCAACATATATCAAGACTGTTAACCTCAAAAATACCTTCAGCGACCTTGGAAAAAAGGTTATTATTTATTTCTCACATACCCCGGTAAATAAAAGCTTGAGGTTTTTTTTGTATTTGTGATAACAGGATAAATGAGGTAAAAAAAAAATACAAAGGTCATGGAGCAAAATTGGCAGTTTCTTTATAATTTAAATCAAATAATTAAAAGTCAATTCTTCTTACCTGGTGCAGGTATGCACCAACAGTGTTGAGGAAGGCTGATTTGGGAGGTTTGTCTGCATTGAACATGAAGTGTGGGACAACTAAAGCTGTCAGTATGTTGGGGAGGGGGCAGTCTGGTTTTGACTGCAATGGAAATCAGACATAGATTATACAACCAGAGAGGCAGCACTAGAGTACTTGCTAATGACTAACGATAGTTGTTGAGACTTGTTGAAGAGCAAGGATAACAATTTATTCACATTAAATAATTTTAAAAAGAGTAGAGATGGATCATTCTTTAAAAAAATTTACATGTTCACATCATGAAATGCAAATTAACAGCAAGACTTCAAGTAGCCTTATAATTTGAATACCTAATTAAAGTTAAACTTCTGTTCTATTTTTTCTAACATATCAAGCATGTACAAAAGCAATAGTACGGTAATATAAAAAAAGAAACTTAAATTTCAATATCTGTTCTGGGTTTTTTTTTTATCATCCAGAGGCTGACAAAGAGATGAGAATCACCTGAACAAATAAAACAGGAGCACAGTGCTTCACTAGGTACCCCAGTACAGCATATACATTCTGTAGGATATCAGCCGGTTGAAGGGCCTGCACCACAGGAGCTATCTGTTTGTGAATGTCCACAAAATACTGCATCACTTTATCCCTCAGACATATCCTCTCTTTCCAGCCCTGTATGAAAAATTTCAAAATGAAGCTTCAAAAGGCAACCCCCCCCCCCCCCCCAAAACCTATAATATTTCTTTGTACAAAAATATTCCGTTAACGTGATTAGTCCAAGGGAGTAAATGGAGTACAGCAAAATGAAACTCCAATAAAATCCCCCTTTCCTATAACTGGTCCTAGCTAGGAGACTCCATTTGCAAGGTAATTGTAATTTAATTAATTACATTTGAAAACTCTTGTAATGGTAATGGTAATTTAATTGAAGAATTTAAGCAAGTAATTGTAATTTAATTAATTTCCATTGTAATTGACCCCATCCCTGCTAGGAGTTAATGGTTATAACCCTTGGTGTCCTAGTATTGTGAATAACTATTGTTACAGCCCTCTCATTGGGATATACTCACAGTGGTTTTATCATAAGTTTTCTTGATTGCCTGTATGAAGTGGATGATCTGTCCGTCTTCTGGAGGATCCAGACCACTGGTTGAAAACATCTCACTCACCGCCGGGACTCGCAGGAAGTCTCTGTCACATAGATCATACAGTTTGTTATGCAATGATTACAATTACATGTATGTTTACAGAAAATATGACATCAGCATACAAATCAATAAAATGCTTTTTATTAGCAAATGTCAAGATGTTAATACTCTCTCTCTCTCTCTCTCTCTCTCTCTCTCAAACTTTTCAGAAATGCTAACCACCTTCATATCTGCATGAAGCACCAAAAAAGGCATTCCATTAATTCTAAAATGTACTTCAGTTTAAATATCTGTATAAGAACATTAGAAGAGAACAATCACCTGAGTCTGAGGGGAGTTTGGGGGACCAGTATGGAAGACGCGACCCAGGCCTGAATCAGGGTTACATCATACGACGGGCAGTGCTCCGACAACCTCCGTACAAATCCTTCCACAGAGAGAACTTGGGACAGGAAGCGGCTGGCGATGCTAAAATCATAAAGTATAACATCACTCACTTCATTAATAAAAGTTTTAACACATAATGAAGAGCTTCTGCCATACTTATCTTATTATTCTATATTTGAAATTTAATTACATGTACAACAACATACCTCTTGTTTACTGAATCACTGGTGGAGAAGTTAAAGATGCTGACAAAGTCTTCTGTTTTACTGTGCCAAATAAATAAACCATTGAATAAAGTTACAAGCAAATATATATTTATTTATTGTATCTCTGTAAATATTACACATTTTAAATATTCTCAGGAAAATGAAATAAAAAGATCCCCAACTACATTTGAAGACAGTTTGATTGTACTTTTTTTTGGTCTCTTCTCTAGCCCGCTTACCATTCCACTGACACTAAGCAGAGAGTTACTGGTACAGTATATTTGGAGTTAACAATAGTTTTAGACATTAATGCCATGTTCTGCTCTCATTATTGCAATCTTACCATTCCATTGACACTAAGCACAGAGCTGCCAGGAGGTCAGCACATGGTTCCGGGGCTGTCTGACTGCAACAGAGTGTCCTTAGGGGCGGGGCAATGTTGGACATCACTGCGGAATACATAGCTGAAATAGGCAAGGAAAAATAATGCAATCGAAAACTAGCTTTAAGGTCAAATAAAAATAACACACACAAAAATTAGATGAAATAAGCAGAGAAAAGTAATGCATACAATCACTTTGACAGGAAATGAATGTAGCCATATAGGACTATATACTGTACATATACAGGTATGATTAGTAACAGGTATTCTGATTTTATACTGCAACTTTTTTAGAAAAAGAATTACATGTAGAAATATTTAACATACCTGAATTTCCTGCTGTCATTGCAAAGCCTCTTTTTATAATATCTCTAAAATTAAAAAAAATTAAAACTTATGCAAATAGTCTAAAATTTAAGTAAATTATCTATAGATTTTCGAAATAGGCCTCAAAGTTGTAAGATGCAGTGCAGTAGTTGATTGAAACACAATATTTACCTAAACTTGGAGAGAATTTCCTGCAATGTGATGACCAAGCCACTGACTTCAGAAGTTTTACAGGTGTCCATAAGTTTTCCAAATCCCTCCCCTAAATAAATCAGAAATAAAATCATTAACCTAATACATGTTATAAAGTAGTACATGTATTAAATCATCAATATAAATTTAATGAGAAATCTTATCATTTTTTGCATAAATGGGAATTTTTATTTAGATTTCATAAAGAGTTTTTTTTTTATTTACAGTTAAAACTTATCCATTATCTGAGAAATAACTCAACACGATCCCAATCTTCATCTACATGTTCATGTACACACTGTTTCACTTAGTCTAGGAAATGAATTAAAGAATATTGTTACCAATAAATAAATGCTGAGACAGTTCCACATCAATGCTTCTTTCAAAAACTTCTGCAACATGCTCTACGTAAGCACAGACCACGGTCCAGTGATTGTAACGCCTCAATTCATCCTGACCCAGGTCTCTACAAAAGAACAAGTTCTGAAACAATGTAGACAAACTATATATATCAAAGTGTATTACAGTCAAAAATTAAAAATCATGACAACACACGTACAACTTCACATAATGCGATTATGAAAATAAAAGCTTTTGATATCAAAAACCCCAATTATTTTGGATAAAATATGACAGAAATAAGACTAATGGTATTTTAAAACAAAGCATACATAGAGGTAGTGACTCACATGGAAGCCATATTGAAGATGCTGACCAACTTTTCTGACAAACTTTCCACACTGATGTTTCTCTGTATGTACAACAAGACAGCAGCAAAGAGTCCCCTCAGGAGACAGACCCTGACAGTGGAGACTTCACTACCCAGGACCGCGTCACTGAACTTGCACATCCTTAAAATCTGTGACAGCAGAAAGACCCAAACCACTGAGGTAATTTTGGCTTATAAATAGAGATTCTAAGATTTTTCATTTTTCATTTTTTTTTTTTTTTTTTTAAATTTTATGAATTTAATTAACAAAGCTACTCACTATATCTTCTGTATCTGCAGTAATAGCCAAGCTCAAAAAAAGGCAGAAGAAGTTATGTAAACCTGTGTCTGTAAGCTCTTGCATACGACGGACATGGAATTTTGAAAATATCCTGAGAAAAAGAAAAACAGTCAAATATCGATACTTAGGTTTTCACTTAAAACACTGTGTTCTTGACTACTTGATAGTAAAGTGTCAAAAGTCTTTAAAACGATACTAATCAATAAAATGACATTAAAAAACTCAAAACAAATTCAACAGGCTGCCTTTCTGACATAAACTCAACCAATTACAAAGCAGCTTTATTGGTAATGAACATGTACATGCACATGGACCTGATAGGCTTAATTCAAAACCATAACTGGTCATTTTCATCTAATTATCCTCTAAAGCAAGTACAAATGTATAACCAAATTTATGCATAAACTTCTTATATTCAGTACCTTCCCTTCATCTGTTTCCATTCTGATGACAGAGACCCTTTCTCCTGCAGAGTTTGACAAAGAATACAAAGAAACCTGATGTAACTATTGTCGTCCACCTTACTGAAACGAAACAAAACACACACGTGTACAACTCCTGTGAATTTTTTGATGATATATTGTAAATTTCTTGTTTTATGTGAGTAAAATTCAACTGTTTTGTATTAAATAGCAAGAGTATAAGATTGCACCAAATTATTTAAAATATAATTTCATATACCGATAGTTCTGCACTTTCTGAAAATAAAAGCAAGATTTTGAAATTCGGCTGGGTTCCTACTCATGATTTTACGTGGATATCAATTCACCATATTTAAAATAAGAAAATTTACACTACATAATGGAGGGCTCTTTGCTTTGGGTTTCTTCTCCTATGTTTTTGTCTGCTTTGAATTTATTTATATTCTAGGTTTCATTTCTCACTATCTTTTTCAATAACTTGTATTAAAGTATTTATCATATTCTAAATTTCAAAACCATGCAAAGGCTGTATGAATGGAAATGCTCATATTGGTATGAAAAGAATAGTAACTCTACATCCTCTGAAATTACAGTAACTTTAAAACATGGAGCAACTACAAGTCATGTATTTTGATTGATGTCTTTACATCTTCAACTGTTAAAAAAATGAAAAAAAAAAAAAAACCATGGACACATTTACTATAAAAGTCTGATGAAAAAAAATCTTGCTTCACTAAAAATTTTTCACATACATTAATAAATCTGCAAAACGGCGGCCTTGAAAATTACAGGATTATGTAGGAAACATAATTCACGACATATACGATAACAAGTAATGAATATAGAATCTGCTTTCAGTATGACTGTGAAAAACTAGGGGATAATTACTGTGTGATGTAAAAGAAATCAGGTGATAAGATGGGGTAATCATACTTACCTTTCACCATTGCTGATTCTGCAACACAGTTCTAACTGTTGGCCTGCACTTTTACTGTTGGGAAAAGAGAGAAAATCCAAATATAACTGTACCTACCAGTTATAGAAATGATATACAGTAAACAAGTTCATTAAAACAGGAGTAGAAAACATATTTTCACAAAACAATTAAAAACGACCATCAAGAATGAATTTAGCTCTAAATGAAGATATGTTCAGCAAAGCATCTGATCCATCAAAATTATTGAATAATATTTAAGTGGATCTTGACAAATCAAAAGATCTAAACAATACAAATCATAATAAATTATAATATCTTGCATAAGAGTGCACAAGTAGTTGCAAGATTGAAATCTATTTTTCACATAGAGAATATAAGTATCCATTCATCTGAAAAATGAAGTCAAATAGAGCAACATATGAGATAATGGAGTCATAAAAAATTCATAACATTCATGCTCATGCAGATATGTAATTTAAACATACCAAAGTCTTCGGACTGATTCAATACTCTTGGTATTCAAAGAAAAACTGCTGTTCTAAAATACAAAACATAAGGCTTAATAAGAAAGACAACCTCTACTTTATAGTCATACTTTGTTGTTTTTCTTGAATGCAAGGTTCACAAGTACCAACATTTACAAATCATTTTTCGTTTCAATAATTTCACACATTTTTTATTAATTTCTTTTTTTTTAATTTCTCATCCCACAAGTTACATGTTTTGGCCAGAAGCAAAATGTTTCAATGTCATTGCTATGGAAACTGAGTATGAACTGTCAAAAATATACCCACGGAGAGTCTTCATATGGAACACGCTTTCAAGTCAGAGAAATAAAATTTAATTCTATGATAGTGCGTGGCCACATATATTTGGTATTTATAGAGAATTGATGATAAACAATGATGTACCCACCATCTTCTTGTAGAAGAACTCCCACAGAAGAATCAGGATTCCTGCCCTTGTATCTGTGGGCAGATCATGACACATACTGACCAAAAAACGAAGCTGTGCCTCTGTAATACTCTCCTGAAATAGAGAGACATGAAACCCCCTTGTTAATCTAATATTACAATGCATAAGCAATACATGAATCCACATTCCAAAGCAGGTCTTGTATCTTTGTTTATTTATCTAGTTTTTTTTTTTTGTCTAAAAAGAAGGAAACTTACTTTTGATAAACATGATTTAAGTACAGTTGATATTATCTCCACAACTTTTTGACCAAAATTCTGAAAAAGAAAATCAATACACATTTGTATTACAAAGATCCTAAACAAGTTTTAACATCTTTTATCATATATTGTAAACCAACTTTTTATTGGCATGCGAGAAATTTTGTGCAAGGTTCACGAAGGCCTCGTCTTCACAAACACTTTTCGCAGTGAACCAGTCCTCAAAGAACTTACCATATAGATTTTTAAAAATAATACATGTACAAGCAAAACAAATAAACATCTGTTTTTCATAATCATTATTTTCAATCAAATATTTTTTTCAAAGAAAACCTGCTGTGTGTTGTGGGCTGTAGCCATTTTTGAGATGTGAACAAGAATCCACAGACAGAACTCCGCATTGTCTTCTCCAAAGAGATCTCCAAGCGGGCACTCAAAAACATCAGAGTCCATCTCCTCTGGAAAGAATAGGAAATGTGTACTCTATCAGCCTCTATGGTTGTTCTCAAATATCTCGAGGAGTTTGAAAGCTTATATTTGATCAAACATGTATTCGATTTACCATCCTTTAACTATTTTTTTTTTTTTAATATTAATTTAATGTCTTACCATCTTGAGGGTCTGGTTCTTGAAGAAGCCTTTTGATAATGTCAAACAGAAGCACGTAGAACAACTGAAACAATTTATTACATATTAAAACTATAGTAATAAAATACATGTATATTAAACACAGATTACTATTTATTATTTCATATCAAACAAATAATTTGTGTTCAAACTACAAATTATGAATTTTTTCATAAAATTTTTTAGAGAGTTTTTCTTTAACAACAAATGTTAAACTACAACCTGATTTAGCTCCTACCCTAGATGCTATGTTGGATATCTTCACATGTTATTCTTATTTAACACACTGTATGAATAAATGCTAATGTTATTGCAACAAAGCTAGCATATTGTTTCATGAATTATACATGTAGCTCTTAAGAAGAGCTAGGTAGCTGCTATAGTCTTGAGTGCAGCCCTGCCTAGACTGACCTCTTCCCCGCGGCTCCGCTGATGGGCGTGGTCCACCAACATCTTGACATGTTTCCACACCTCTAACACACAGGGACAGGGGAACGGAGACTTGGTCGGCAGATCTTGAAGAGAAGCCTATCAAGAAGTCAACAGTCTTAGAATAGTTTGTGACAATGCAATCACTTTCAATGTACATTTTCTTTCCTTTTTAATTTTTTCAGGGTGAGGATGGTGGAAAATCTTGCAAGCTATACGAAGTAATTTCACTATTCACCAAATCAAAAATATCAGTTTATCCAGTATAAGTATTTTCATTTTTGACCAAACAACCAAGGTTATGGTTTTAATGATATGGAATTGATATAAGTTCAAATTTACCTTTTGGAGATATTACTGTGATTTCATTATCAAATATTCATTGAGCACCAACTTTAGAGGATTTTACTGTAGACTAAATCTATGAAATTAAATGTTCACGAAAGTGCTAAACGCAAAACAATTTGTATTTGTAGAGCCATGAATAAATGTGTCTATCATGGTATCAGTGATGTTTGAAGCTGTTTACCAGCGTATACATCTTCTTGGCCAGTGTCACCAGCTCCCAAACCATCAATTGGACCATGGACAGGAAACTGGAGCCAGGGTCCCTGTACTGGTTCTGTGGAACACATTTCCTCTGGAAGCTGCTCTCTGGGGAATCTGTGCACAAAAAGAATTTCTCAAATTTGTTCATACATACTTCAGCAGTATATAATGGTTCATCATTCAAAAACACTGAATGCTGTTACATACATTAATTAATGAAAACTGATGAAATATAGTGCATTACAAATGTATAAGAAAAGAAAAAATGCTCTATCATAAAGAACAATCCCTGATTTGCTTTTTTTCTATAAGGCAACAATAAAAATCAACACTATTTTAGTCTCACTGTACGTGAGTCTTGTACATTTTGATACCAATGTTCAGTGTTTATCTGTATTCTACCTACCTATTGATTTGACCTCTACAGCATGCAGAATTTTAAGAATGCCAACATAAATATCTAGTCGACTATGAAAACAACAACTCTCGTATTCTTCAGGATCAGACTGAAAATAAAATCATCAATAATGCAGACTAAGCTATGAAAAGGTTATATGTGCCATCTAGCTATCATGGACCAGCCATATTAAGGTCAATAAGGTGTTAGGAATGCATTAACAATTTTTCCCCCAAAAGAGTACTCTTTGTCAATCTCAAATTATTCAAGCTTTAAATATACTTTAACCTTTGCAGGGGTACTTAGCATTTACTCATTTAAAACCCTGTATCTTGTCTTTAAAAATTGAAGGATGGTTTACGTCTTTGACATACTATGTCTCGGTCCAGGTCTGATAACCTATCGGTGTAGAGAAGGACACCATACACTTCGTTCATTAGGTCTTCACAGGTCTCTCCATCTGCACCATCACTGAAACCACAGAAACAAAATATCTTCTAACTATTTCATTTTACCTATAAAGTGAATGATACTGTGGTTTCATTAATATTCAAGGGTATCAATTTTCCTGTATAAATGAAAATCGCAGTTTCAAGGATACATAAATTCGTGGCCAATGACCCTATTCAATACAAGATGGTAGTAGAAACTGCACTTCAATGAACATTTAATTTCGTGGATAGACTTAACAACAAAATCCACGAACATTGGTATTCAACGAATATTGATGAAATCACAGTTCCTTGTCTGTTATAAAACAAATGCAGCGTTACATGTACCTTACAATGATGTATTTGATAATCTCCAAAAATTTCACAATGTCCTGACGGAATTCAAGCTTGCTCTTTCCATCTAAAAAAAATTAAACTATTTAAAACCTCAGAGTGATCACTGAAAAAAATACTGGTTTTGTGGAAGCATTTTTTTTTACATCTACAAATTTTGTATATTAATTGTAGTCACCAATAAAATTGGTTGTGAAAATAGCAAAAAATTTATCATCGTGAAAAAACACCACATAATGAAAGTATGGTTAATTTTTCTTTGATATCATAAAGAATAAGAGTAAAATTTTAAATGAAACTGTAGTTACAAAATAATTGTGTTCATATTAAATACAAAAGAATACCTACAACTCGTATTATCAGTACTCCTTATGACATTCATCCATTGTCTGAAAGAAAACAACATGTGTATGTTATCTTGTTGTTATTTACTAAATAACACAAATCCCACCATTTTAATAACCAACGGTCATACTTGAAGATAGATCACTACTGCCTATTCATTAAATAGAATGGAGATTATGTGGTACAAGTTAACTTTTTACCTCATCATCATAAAAGCATTTATCCTGTTCATTTGCTTTAAGTGACCCTTAATGAACACCTGGTCAAACAACTCGACGGTGTGTGGAATCTGTGGAAAACTCTCGCTGGTTACACTCTTCAAGTATCTGAAATTTGTATTTTTTCTTAGGTTTAAAGAATTAAAAACATGGAAAAAAATTCGTAAACAAAATTAAGTCACATCAGTCACGAACAATTAATCAAGTATTAATTTTCATGTTACAGGGAAATATTTGACCCCGTTTTATTTTTGCCCTTTTCGCCCTTGTATCTCTTTTAATACAACTGTGTCGACGTCTGGGCGAATTCAAGACTGGGCGAAACTGTTTGCAAATGAGGCCGAAAATAACCATGTGTACAGTATTTTATACATATACCCCCCCCCGAGTACCCAAACTCCGTCACCATAAGCAGAAAACCTCCCGCATTTCTCTGTAAATTATTTTTTGTGGTTTTTATCATTTGCAATCACTAAATATAATCTGAAACAATATAATTTATAAAATTATTAACAAAATTTTTTTTATTTTTATTCAAATAAGCCCTCTGAATACGACGTTTATCACGCGTGCTATCATAGTTTATGAACCTAACTCCGTCACCCACATGCTCTATGATATGGCAGGGAATGAAGACACATTAACAATTTAGTTAAAACTCCATTTAATAGTATCTAGTCCAAGTTATAATAAGTAAAAATGGTGCATACAATTTAATTGTATGGAATTTCATCGAAATGAAATGATCGCCAGAATAAAAAATGGGTCCATGTAACAACAATCACAATGGCCTTTTCAGAATGTATGGATGCCGTTTGATTTATGTCCTTACTTATTTCAAATATTTTATATCATTAATTAATATATTACTTATTATATTATTTATTTATTGCATTTTTAGAAATGTAGCATATTCTAAATAGCGATATACAGGATATATCTATACCCTGTATAAGGCAAAAGTTACGGCATGAGCGATTTGACGTTATCATCAAGAGTAGTGCATAAACGCTATTGTAGACTGAAAAAAATGTGTTAATTACCTTAATCAAAAATGTATTACATGTGAAATGTTTCATCTTGACATTTCTAAAAACGGATGACCACCGCAAATGATCGAATGGGCCCGTATGTCAGAAATATCGATATTTTAGTGCACCCGTGAAAAAGTTTTAGCTGATTTCACACAATCAATGGTGCATAAAATGAACAAGGTTTAATTCTGTTATTTTTTGACACATTCTTAAATTTAACCGTTGCAAATTGTTGACATTTGATAAAAGATTTTTGACATGTAAAAAATGACTTCATAATCGTACTTGATTTCAAACAGTGAGGAGTTTCCCAAAAGTGACGGAGTTAGGGTAGTGACGGACTTAGGGGGCTATGCGATACTGTGTACTTTGTTAATGATGCATAAATGAAAGATCTAAACAACCAACCTCCTCATTTCAGCCGTGTTATTTTTACAAGTAGAACATTCATAAGGCTCTGAAAATTCAATGTCCATAAGCACATCTGAAGAAAAAAAATATACAAATGTGACTACCAACTACTGATCAAAAAGCTTCTTTTCTCAATATTTATGGCAGATTTATAATTTCTGATATAAAATGCTAATATAATTCATTGCAAATAAAATATAACCAAAAAAATGAAAATTTTTAGAACAAAGGTCTTTAAAATTTTGGACTGTTTAATTCATGGAAGGGGGATGTTGAGAGTAAATTGAGATAGGGAATATGGACCTTCTGACATATATATCAATAAATGTACTTTGAATAGAGTGGGGGAAAGCTTGAATGATGATTGAAATTTTACTTACTCCATGGTGTTTATAACTTATTTGAAAAACAATGTGGCTGCACAAAGAATATCACCATGAACCCACACACTCCTGTCAAATGTCAGATTCCAGCAAGTCCAGACAGTCACATACATGTACATTTACCTACCCAGGTCAATATTTACATATATTGTATATCATATTATATATGATATGCACCAATCTGCCATTTCACTCAGTTCCTCAAGAATCAATCCTAAAACCCAACTCTGTGCAAATGCTAATGGCATATTGCAAGAAACTTATAGCCAGTGCACAATAAAGCCAAAGGTCAGGGATAAACTTGAACAGAATATATGTACAGCTGTGCTGTGCTTTTGAGAAAAAAGATTATGACACGAAGGATGAATGTACTGTATTTAAAGAATTCGATTAATGATCATGGACCCAGCCTATGTATAGAAGTGGTTCTTGGATGGAGGGTAATGGTACATTATGGACATTCCTTGGAGTTGGAGATGTGGAGAGTAATTCAGAGCACGTGGCTGATAGATCATAGAACTGAAATTCAAGTGGAACAAAGTGACATTGATACAAGTCATTATGGACCCAGTCACCCTGCCCAAATAAATAATTAAGTGGTGCTGTCTGGAACTGCATGTGTAATGGTGTACCAGGGAGTTGGGGGATGTATATATATGTCTGGAGTACATGCCACTGCTTGGATTGAAAATGAACATGATATCCATAAGGAATGTAGCATGACTGAAAGTACTGAAATCCTGGTGGTACAAAGGGTAACAAGTGAACTCGGCACCTGGTGAATTTGGCACCTGCGTAAATAGTGAAGTCGGCACCTGGTAAACTCGGCACCTGGTAAACTCGGCATCAGGAATCTGGTGAACTCGGCACCTCGATATTTTTTGCTTATCATAACTTTAAATAAACATAGAAGAAATACAAAACCTCGTTATTTTTTTTATTATCATAACTCAGATATAAAAAATAAATTAAATATTAAAACGAAGAAATAAGGTTGATTTGTATACATGTTAATTTATTTCCTATATAGAACAGTAATATAATTATGTATACACAACATCAAAGGTACTGTACTTAAGCATGTGTTATCCAGTGTGTACCTTGTTTAAATTGCTAAAACAAGAAGATGACAGCGGGGTATTCCTAGTATACATGGAAAGGGCTACCAGGTGCTATTAGACGGTGTATTACCCGTACACATAGAAGGGGTAAGATACTAATTATGAGGAGGTTAATGAAGAGACACTGTCAACACATGGGTTTCCCAATGTCACCTTTTCTTGCGACTTCAAGAAGACAACAGCAATGGGTGGTAAGTAAAATACATTATAAGCACATATATTTAAAATAACAAATTTGAAAAGAAAGTAAATATGTAATAACTATGCATATATTAATTGTTTGTAGATTTATAAAGTTCACTTGAATCCCCTATAAAATAATATCTACATGTATAATTATGAAACTAATTAAGATATTACCATTAGACTCTGACTATTTATGGAATATTTATGAAATATTTTAATTTTATGATCAAGGCACCACATCAATTGATTATTTTTAAATAGCTGACATTTATTAAAATAAAGTATATTAAATAAAAAAAGGTTTATATACTTTAAATATATACAATTATTGTATATATTTAAAGTATAGATGAATTTTAAATATAAAGTTTATACTTGATTCCCATATCTACATGTATGATTAATATGAAACTTATTAAGACATCACCAATAGATTCTTACTATTTATTGAGTATTTATGAAATATTTAAATATTTTAATTATATGATTATATGCAATATAACTAGTTTAAGATCACTAAAAATAGGAAAATATATAAATTTACACTGTATAACCCAACTTTCAATGCTACTTAATTTACACGTCTTGTAATACATTGTATTAACTTTCTACAATCAATTACACTTTTGGAAAAATACATGAAATTTCAAAACTATTCAACAATCAATGAAAATATGTTGAAAACAACTGATTCTCAATCTTCTATCTAGGAAGTTAACCTTTGTCTTGATACTTGTGCTGCAACACAAAAATACTTGTCAAAGTATAAATTCTAAGAATGTATTTTAATTATCTCTGATTAGTGCAAGACTGCTTTGAACTCTCGCTCCCCCCCCCCCCCCCCCTCTCTCTGATAATTATAAATGAAAACACATATAGAATGTGGCATTAAGTTAAAACGTAAATTCACAAAGGCTATTGTTTAAATTCATGAAAATGTACTGTAACAATAAGATACCATATTGAATTATGTTTACACCTGAAAAAGCATTTTACAAGTTATCCAACGTAAGTACCAAACAACATATCCTTTAATTGCCTGCAAATGATTTCCATGATTGGATATTTTCCCTGAAAGAAAAACTGGAAGTTAAATTCATTTCATAAGTATAGTTTTATATAATTTTTTTGTGTCTTTCTTAAAAACAAGTGTACGAATGCTTCTTTCTTTCTAAATAATCACATTTATAGTTGTATGTATAGAATTTTAACAAGTGTAGTGACATTCAGGCTAAAATAACACCAGTATGTAGATATTTGATAAATGTAGTAATTTTAAGAAAGTTAATGTTATCTAATATTACATGTAGTATTACATGTATGCAAGGATGAACTAGATATATAAAATAAATAAAGATAAGCAAAATTTTATCAACAAAAATAATTAGATTTGTGACTATTCAAATCTGCCAGTATCTTGAATATAAATTAGAAAAAAAAGTATTTATTTTCATGCAATTGTAGTTCGAGGAGACCTTCCTACGTCTGGATGGGCGTGCACCAGAGGTTCTTGCTCCAGTGATGGACTATGTCTACAGGACGTGGATCCGTTCTTCAATCTTTAAGATCCATCACTGGAGTGTGTTCATGACGTCCATCCGGACGAACAATGATGTGGGGGGATGGCACAACCGCCTAAACACCAGTGTTGTCACCAGTGGATCGGTTCCCTTTTACCATCTTCTTCTTGTTCTGCATCAGGAAGCGACAAACATCACAGTGCAGATGAAGATGGTATCTGAAGGGAAGATGCAGAGGTTCCAAAGGAAGAGGACATTACAGGTGGAAGGTCGTGTCTTCAAGCTTTGGAACAACTACTGTGAAAGATTGATCACTGCGAGTGAACTGTTAACGGGCTGTGCTTCTATTTTGGACCACCAGCTTTGAACATGTGATTCGTTCAGATATCGTGATAACGACAGCTGAGCCCCCCTTCGTGAAATGTGCATCTTGTAATGTAAAAATGTCTTTAACTTATAAAGTATGTTTGTTATTGTCACTGCATTTAAAATATCTTGTTTTGTTTTATTGAGGTTTTTTTAAATCAAAATTGCTATTACTGTTTTTGTTATTCGTTGTGCCTATGTTCATAATGAATAAAAAGATGGATGTAGCTAAGAATATAATAATCGTTGTTGTTCTTGAAAGGATTTTAATGAATTAAATTAGACAAAATTGCAAAATGAGTTAATTGAATATACAACTACAAGCAATATTATAGTTCACACAGAATCAATAATTTCAGTGGCAAATGAAAAATTTGCTCTTTAATGGTAAAAAAAAATGTAGTAAACATACTACAATGCAAGAAATTAAGGACATGATAAGAAAATGATTTAAAAAACCACAAAATAATCATTTCTGATATTCAATCTGTCTCCTTTAATTATTTCTGCCTATAGTAATTATTGTAAGTATTTTTACTACATTTAGCAATAATATGGTTATATGGATTAATTGTCTCAATTTATCTTTTAACTAGGCCTATTTTCTCCGACCGTAATAAGCTTGGGAGCGCCTCTGATATGCTCATTGATGAATGTGAAGAACATCGCACCAAGATGAAACTAAACTGGTCATATAACAACCAAATGTGCAAATGTTCATAAAATTTTCATATTTAGAAAGATAAATTCTTACATAAATTATATCAATTCAAAATATATGTTAAGCCAGTAGCTAGTGAATTATTTCGTATCTGTTGATAAATGTGGTCGTCAGTAATAAGTTACATTGAAAAACTCACCTTTCTTCATAAACAGACATTTCCATGATAAAGATACAGTCGTATACATTGTGTAATCAATTTTTTTAAAAAATGTGTGTCTAGAAACAAAGAGATAAATGAATACTATGCAAATGCCGAATTCACCAGATGCCGAGTTTACCAGGTGCCAAGTTTACCAGGTGCCGAGTTTACCGGATGCCGAGTTCACTATTCTAGGTGCCGAGTTCACCAGGTGCCGGGTTTACTAGGTGCCGGGTTCACAAGCATTCGTACAAAGTGGTATCTAAATATGTTAATGTCCACACCAGCTGTACACGCAATCTTATTGTAGCAGCGGAATCAAGTGAAGTCGTACCAAAACAGACTTGTAATCAAACAGTCTGGTCATACCCAAAACTCTATGGTCCACTCGTACCCAAACATTTGATTATGACTTTACTAGTCGACTTGTACCCACAAACAATAAAAAGATATTATTATAATAAGAAAATAGAACTCCTGGTTTTTTTTTGGTCATCTGATCGAGTCACTTGAGTGACCTATTGCAATTGGTTTTCATCTATCCTTGTGCATTGTGTATTTAACAAATGTAATGTCACACTTATAAAATTTCTGTGGGTTCAAGTCGACTAGTCATGTCGTAATTAATTGTTTTGGTACGTGTGGACCACAGAGTTTTGGGTACGTATGACAGGACTATTTGATTAGGAGTCTGTTTGGGTACGAGTCACTTTGGTAACAAGTTGACTGTAATTTGTTTGGGCAAAATGGTCTGAGGATATCAGCCTGGGTAGCTCTGTGGTAGAGTTTCTGACTAGAGATGCGGGGTCCTGGTTTCAATTCTCTGTTCAGCCCTCCTTTCTTACATGTGTACATTTACATTACGATCACAGGTGCTTCCCAATGTTGTAAATGATGAACAATATCTATTTATTTATGTCTACCCTCTATTATTGCTGATTTTACAGTATAGAGGGTAGAAATATAGAAATATATATCGCTCGTCATTTACCAAATTAGCGCCATTGATTACAGTAATTTATATCAACACTTACCCGAGTCTGATTCCCTGGGTGGTGTCATAAGCATGTTCTCCTCTGAGATAAGATGGTGGAAACCTTCACTGTCTTCGAATTCCATCATACTCATTGCCGATCCAATAAATAATATGCTGATGTGGTTAATCGGAGAAAATTCGAATTTAAGTGTTAAATACACGTTTACCTGCAATCTTAACTATGTAGCCGTGTACAATGAGACAGAATGTCATAATAATATACTTAAAATGTAAAACAATTCTTTCACAAATTGAACAGAATAAAAGATTTTGATAAACAGATTTCAGAACTTTTGTCACTTTCCATTTTCCCGCAAAATAATTATAAATGGCGAAATCGGAGATAGGGGAATATTTTTTCCGGGATGATAACGGCAAGAATAAAACATTCGTTTTCAAACGGAATAATTCTTTTCTCATTTACTTTAATTTGTTCGAAATTAAATCATTATCTATTCTGTTAAAATAACATGTTAGTAAAGTGGATTTATACTCTCTCTCTCTCTCTCTCTCTCTCTCTCTCTCTCTCTCTCTCTCTCTCTCTCTCTCTCTCTCTCTTTCTCTCTCTCTCTCTCTATCTTTCTCTCTCTCTCTCAAAGTTATTGTGTCACCTTGACCTGACGATTAATTGACTTAATTAATACGTCAATTCCAGTAGAGGTTAATCGTAAAACTGGTACATGTATTAATCTCTAACCGTTTAGAGGCTTATTTTGAAATGACACTGCATTGGGCTGTTACCCTTTTAATCTCTGTACTTTAAAAACGTTATTGTATTGCTCTGGTCGTATAAAACTATATATCCCCTTTCACCGGATATATACATGTGTATTGATTTAATTAATCTCCTCAAACCTGAACCCATACTAAATGGATTTTTATGACCTTTCAAAGTAAATTAGGCTAAAATTTAGTAATATAATTCCAACCAAAAGCACTGGAAACGTCCAAACACAAATTGTTAATTCATCATCTAATAATCAATGAAAATTATTTGTCATTGCCATTTTTGTAATAAATAAGATATATCTTTTCAATTGAGCCGTTGAACAATGCACATGTATGAAGACAATTGACATATGCACACACTGCATTCATTACATGCAGACATGCGGTGTCGCATATACATGGACATTGGTTTGTGGCGTGCCATCCATTTCCAAATACATCCCTATCATTCACATCAAAACCAAATGCATGCGCATTTTAAAGAGTCCCATTGCACTGATAACTACAGGGACTGTCTATAAACTGTTGCGATTTTATAATTCATGCAGAAGATACGTCACACCAGCCAAATGCAAGTTTAGAAGTACATGTTCATATACTGGTATTTTTTTTGGACCTGATAGAAAGTTGTTTGGAATCAAATGATTTTCTTTGCTTCTATGACAACAATCAAAAACTGAATAATTTTGAGAATTGTTGCTAACAGCAGGCATGCAGTAGAAGTCGTAATTTAAAAACATGCAAAATTGTCTTCATCAAAGTAAACTTTTGTTTTAACAAGGACTTAAATTTGAATATCAAATAAACATCTTCCTTTGCAGAGACATTAATTCTCAAAGCACGTGTCTGTGTATGTTAGAGACAGTGTATTGCAACGAACAAAAACAAAAAGTTATTAAGCTTGAATTTAGGATTAAAACTGCTTAGAATTAAAATCTTTAAATAATTTCTGACATTTAAGTTTGTGCAACGCAGTGTAATCATCTTACAAAATGACTCAGAGTTAACGCACCACCCCAAAACTCCAAAATGACATTTTGAGATCCAACGTCAATCGTTAGTACTCGACCATTTCCGTCACCGCAAATAACGGTTACGGAAAAGGGCGAGCATGATCCGAATGATCCAACGTGTGTAAGTGTGGACATGAGCAACAAATGCGAAAAGCGTGAACATTCAATTTGAAGATTTTTTTTCACAAAAACAACTAAGAATTTTTTATCTTTATGGGATAATCTTATTTTTACATAATAATCTTTAGAAAATCTATAAATAATATCGGCTTTATTGGCAAGATAGAAGTGTACTATACTTGTTTTTTGGTTAACGTTACTCGATGGCTGAAACAAAGATTTTTTATTTTAAAATCATGTACTCCATTACCCCATTAATATTTAAAAAAAAAAAATGAAGCTTATGACATATTGATATGAATATTGTTTCACAGATCTGTTTACAAAACATGTTTGAATTATTAATGCTAATATATTTTATCAAATTACATAGATTCTTGTAGCGGAAGCTTTTAACAAAAAAAAAAAATTGATAACAGCAAATCTGCTTTTTTTAAATTTAAAATTTTACCCTTTAAGTAACACCCGTATACAATTGAGAATACAGATGAATATATTTACTGTGGAATTAACGAAATGCCATATTCACAACATAAACGCAGAACCTTTGCCAAATGAACCACGTAAATTCGCTCAATTTTTAGTTCTCCTTTGATAGAAGATTTTTAAACATTATTCATACAAAATTATGGCATAATTGTATTCTTAATTCTGATCTGCATTGATGTAACATTATATCCAACCCAATGTGTTGATGTGGAATTTTAATTTCTATCAATGTTAACTGTATTGCATTAATTGTAATATATCATTATACAATTAGGAGAGGACTATCTAAGTTTTGTAGAAACTGTGTCCGATCCTTTTGGCACTTTATTAGTCAATAAAAATATGTTCAACTGAACTATGAACCTTACATAAATCAAATCTTCTGAGAAGCTTTTAAGTCCTTCGGGCTTCACAGGATTTGATCATGTGACTAACCAAGTTCATATCCCGGTTAACTTTTTAACTTGCTGTTTATTTCTTAAGTAATCACAAGACAGATAGCTTTAGTATTTATATAAATGATATACATAAGGCAAACGTTTCGCGTTAACAAATTAAGGAAGTTACTAGTTACGTACGAAAATTTGCGTCATATATAACGCTTGTAATTCCTTGACCTACAGGTTATGCATTAATCAATAAGTGTTCGATAATTTCGATTGGATGTTTAACATCAAAGATTCTTTTAATGAAATTAACAATCATTTAATGGTACAAAAATGCACCGCAAACATCATTTTTATGTAATAGAAAGCCTGGGTTTTTTTCAGGGCATTCGATCTTGATCAAAATAAGATATAGCCATTGATGATTTAAAGGTATTCTTCGGCAATGTAGTTTCGTTTATCAACGATAATTTGAATAGACTTTATCTTATTTCATTGGTTCGTCGGAAAAGTGTCTTTATTTGACAAATCAGTTCATCCTCCTCATTCAACTTTCTGCTACATATATTTGTATGATTTGTACAATTGAATCTATATCCATTTAACCTTGAGTATGTATTGTTAAACTTTCTTCCAGCATAATACAAATGAACCTATTATACATATATATAGCTTTTTTAAAAGTTCAACAAAGTTGTTTGCGTTTCAAATCTCGTCCTGTCAACTTTACTTTTTAATTCCGATTAATAAAATATATAGAATTTATAACTTTAAACTCATTACGTTTGGTTCAAATCTCTTGGCAGTTCCTCCATGTCTGCATTCGTAGTCTGGTGGGCAGTTAATAAATTACCTGCATGTACAGCTGATTAATATTCCAAATTCTCGACGCAAAAAAAATGTTTAAATGATTCCTCTATTATATATCCATTGTACATATCAAATGGGACGTTAGCTTTGTAGGTATTACATTTAAAACGAGTTGACGTGAGGCTTCATGAACTGATAGGAAATACACCATCAAAGTTATAGTCCGGAATAATAAAAACAACGTGTGGATCAGTTTTGGGATATCATTACTTTAACCGTGGTGGATTTTTTTTTAAATTCTGGAAGTTTTAACAGCTGTTTAATTGTTACTTTGTATCAATCTATGGTGGAGTCTGTTGAGGAGGGAAAAAACCGGTGTCATTTTCTTTTGTTCCTACAGAAGAACACACACGGGCCCAAATTAAACGCTGGACAAAAATTCTGGGCAATGGACCGAGCGTTAAGGGGGCAAACGTCTCTTTAATAATGTGTTGGGGATTATCTCAAAAACACAATGGCTGACAAAGATTGTTCTTTGATAATGGTTGATGACTGTATTAAAATGCAAAACCATATGTAAAGAGCGGTGCCAGTCGACGAGGCATGGGTATAGGATTTAATTACCGAATGCCCAATCTGTGAATAATGTGACAATTAAACAAATAAGTAAACCAGATCGCTCGATCTTGTTTTAGATCACCCCGTAAAGTTGGAGTTATTCGTTTTAAAATTAGTGATACCGTCCTGCTATTTAGCTTCAGATTGTTCAAGACTTTGACGAGAAGATCAAAAGAAAAAACCTAGATTTCCTATATTTTATAATTTTGCTTCTCTTCAAATTTGTGGTATTATCCGAAAATATGTCAAAACCGGTGGAAAACCACCAAACGAAGGAATTGTCGGACGACGACGATGATGAAACTAACGATGAAACAGATGAAGAAGGTGATATTCACGACAATCCGGAAGACATCATCACATTAAACATAGGCGGTGTTCGACATGAAACCAGGATTCAGACATTGAGAAAGTTAACGCGAAAAACAACGAGATTGTCGGAAGTGGCGGACATTGCCGAAAAAACGGGTAAAAGGGAGTTTTATTTCGACCGTCAGCCGGACTTTTTCCCTTACATTCTCAATTTTTACCGCCAGGGTAAGCTTCACTTGCCCCTGAATCTCTGCGGCATGATCTTGAGAGATGAACTTAAGTACTGGATGATAGACGATAAAGATATCGAGCAATGTTGTTGGGTGCATTACATAAAGTATGAGGAAACTCACGAAATGTTGGACATGTTCGATCGAGACGAAAAGCACAACCGTCTGGCCACCAAACGAATCAAGGCGGACGCGTCTCGATTCGAACGAATTCGACCGAAACTTTGGAGATTCTTGCAGGACCCTTACTCCTCACGAGGGGCTACGGTGAGTGTAAAACAGTTCTGGAACCCCCCGTGAGAAATTTTTTTCTCTTCCCTGTATACATACTTTCTATTCTATTTGGAAAAGAGTGTTGATTTAAAATCACAATACAGCTAGTGTACGGGCTTTACATTAACATGAGGAGTGAATTTAGAATAATGTAAACTACTCTCGATCTGATCTGCTCTCTTCATTATAATGGTTTTAAATTCATATCTCTTATCAATGAAAATTGAATTTATTATGATAATGACAAAGAGAAAAAAATCACAAGCAAACATTATTTGACACCTGTAGACGTAAAAAACAGCCCACCTCTTTTAAAGAAATATAATTTAAATGAAATAAAAGAAAAATGTAGTGATTTTTATTTTAAAAAAATACTTCGTTCACCATTAAGGTTTGTCCATAAACGACCTTTACGTTTGGTAACACAGAACTTGTGAGAAGTTTAATTTTGGTTTTTATTTTGGCACGGAATGTCATGCAGGTACTAAGTATATTATGAGCAAAGTGTATGGAACGCCATAGCTGCCTTATGTGGCTATTTTATATGTAGATGGTGCTTTATTATATTATGCTGTGGTTATTTCGTGTGAAGATGGTGCTTTATTATATGAAGATGGTGCTTTATTATATGAAAATGGTGCTTTATTATATGAAGATGGTGCCTTATTATATGAAGGTGGTGCTTTATTATATGAAGATGGTGCTTTTTTATGTGATGGTGCTTTTTTATGTGATGGTGCTTTTTAATGTGAAGATGGTCACTCGGAACTTTATTTTTGAAGACTGAGTTAAACATTTATTATCTCGAAATTTTGAAACTAGAACAAAATTGATACAGTTAAAATCCATTTAACACACAATGGCTAGTTTCTCTTTTTTAGCATAATAAGTATTTATGTTACGAGATGAACTGTACGACTTAATCTCAACTGAATTGACAAATATGATTAATTGAATTATACAATATTTTGCCAGTATTTCTTGACATTTTACTTTTGCCTTTACCACTTATAAAAGGGCCTTCTTTGAGCTATATTATAGTATAGTAGACCTTTCCCTCTGACTTTCCCTTACTTTATCTTCCAGTCAAATCCTATCA
Organism: Magallana gigas; assembly: GCF_963853765.1. NCBI lineage: Eukaryota > Metazoa > Mollusca > Bivalvia > Ostreida > Ostreidae > Magallana > Magallana gigas. The sequence continues at coordinate 28,794,133 of NC_088855.1, read as the reverse complement.
CCTAGGGCATCAGTCTGTTTAAAATCAGATTTTTGGACTTTTTCGACAAGAATGTCGAGAAACCCCCCATATGAATCATCTTAAATAATATTTAAAGATAAAATTAATTCAATCAAACTATGTATCAGTAATAGAAATATTTCTCGAAAATTGTATGGATCCAAGGAATAATGAACTCTATAGTCGCGTTCAACCAAACGCTCGACTGACACCGTAAATCTCCGACAAGCAAGGGAGACTCTCTGCTTGTCGGAGATTTACGGAGAAAGCCGAGCGTCGAGTTGAACGAGACTATATTGAACTCTGGCGTAGGAATACATACGACTACAAAAAAAATCTAAATTGTTCGTACCATTTAAAATCTGACTATTTTCAAGCTATTTATAAATAAGTTTCCTTGAAAAGCAATGCTTTAGCATACATTACATCGAATTTATCAATTATGTTCAAGAACTAAGTCTTGTCAGCAGCGATGATTTGTGATGAGGTCCAAACACTGTTTCACTTTCGGTTTGTCTGAGTAACTGTATAGGAGAGTTGATTAAAATCAACTCCCAATTAAGAGCGGATCAAAGATCTTATTTTAATCAGATTGCTAGGGCATAACCTTCGCTTAAACACAAATAATTATTAAATTCAATTTTCTGCTTTTCAGGATAACGTTACTAGGCGTTCTTGTAATATTCCGTCATTATATAGTTGTCACTTAATAGATGTTTGAGGCGGATCCAGCTATCTGGAAAAGGGGGGGGGGGGGGGTTCCAACTGATGAAAATCAATACGTGCAAAATTCATTATTTGTCAATAAACAAGCGGGACATGTAATTTTCTTTCTATTTTTCGTACGAAACGAAGTAAAACTTATCTATTATAATACCTTATTTTTATTGTTTTGTATTTCTTTAATTTTCCACATGTTTACTCAGTGTAGTAAACATCGGATGCTGAAGGGGAGTACAATGTACATTATTTCGATAAAAATTCGATAGGGTTTTTTCATATAAGAACAAAATTACGATACGTTGTATTAAATTCTTTAAATAAGCAATTTTAAAAGCATTTATTTGAGATAACTACAGTATTTGTATTATAAATGGAGAAATTTGCCTTTAAATAGGCATTAAAAGTTTTCAAAAAAAATCACATGTCCCAGAGAAAGGGGGGGGGGGGTCCGGACCCCTCCCCCCCCCCCCTCTGGATCCGCCAATGGATGTAAGTTCGGTTGGGGTAAAGTCGTACACAGTTAGATCTTCTCGATAGCTTATATACTAATTGTGCTAGAAAAAAGAGGAACTAGCAATAGTGTATCAAATGGATTTTGATCGCATCAATTTTTTGTTTCACTTTCAATATTTCGAGATAATACATAAATGGTTAACCCAGTATTCAAAAATAAGAGGAGTTCCGAGTGATCACCTTCACATTAAAAAGCACCATCATATAAAAAAACACCATCATATAATAAAGCACCATCTTCACATAAAAAAGCACCTTCACATAAAAAAGCATCATCACATAAAAAAGCACCATCTTCATATAATAAAGCACCATCTTCATATAATAAAGCTCCACCTTCATATAATAAAGCACCATCTTCATATAAAAAAGCACCACCTTCATATAATAAAGCACCATCTTCATATAAAAAAGCACCATCTTCATATAATAAAGCACCATCTTCATATAATAAAGCACCACCTTCATATAATAAAGCACCATCTTCACATGAAATAGGCACATAAGGCAGCTATGGCGTTCCATAATAGTGTGTATTATTAATATTACTAGCCATACCCCACACTTACTTGAACAACATATCTTAATCTATGGACATGATTACTAGGGTTTTGAACAGGCGGTTTAACATCTTGATTGAAACCCAGTGATCTGTTTATATTTCGATATGCCGATAAATCAAAGATGTATTGTCGTCTGCAAGGTTAACCAACAAAATTAATTGTAATATTGTTGTGACTTAATTGTTTGAAACCGTTACACGTCTAGATGGAAAGATGTAACAATTTCAAAGAAGGATGTCAAATATCTTACGATAGATTTATGACTGAATTCATGTTTATCGGTCGTCATAATCTTATCGCAATTTTTTTTTTGGTCAAATAAGATAATACTATAGAATCGTAAATTTTATTTATCTGATCCGATTGTTTTCTGATGATTGGATGTGTGTTATGAATCGTACATTTATTTGTTTATGGATACTTTAAAAGATTGATGAATAAATTTACATATTTTGACAAAATAAGAAACATTTATTGTGTACCCGGCCCGTACATGTATATATTCTAAGGGTAAGGGTTAAAGAACTGTGATTCCATGGTGATTCCATGGTTGTTTTGAAAATAAAAATCTTAAGTTCTTCTTAGGTTGCAAATATATTAACTGTCAGATATACAATTTCCATGGTAAAATGTCTTAATCTTCGTAAGTACATTGTATTTTAAAAATATTTTTTTCATGTAGGTTTACTATTTTCAGAAGATGTAAAGAAATGCCGCGAATTTCAAATGAAATATTCTTAACTTTCGAACATTCAAATTTAATTCAAAGAAGATAAAACAATGCATATTTGTTTCTTATTACAAAATAATCTTATATGGCTGATTATTAAACGTGTTTGCGGCGATAACCCAATAGTCACGACGCTCTATTAATTACGGTGGTATCTTGATTGCGAAAATCAGATTAATTTAATTCTTTTTAAAGTCAAGGTGATTATTTTGTAATTAATGCAGATTTCAACTTCAATTTATTCAAGTTTCGAAATAACGCTCCACATTGTTTAAAGAATTAAAAAAAACCACCAAATACATGTATCCGATGTGTTTTTAATGTGTGTCATTTTTTATAAAGTGTTCTTGTTTAGATACATTTACGAATTCTGGCCTGTTAAAATAAATGATTCAACACACACACGCGGAACAGTATTGTAATTGCATCTGTGCCAAAAATTTGGATTTCTTCGATAAGGAGTATAATACCCACATCGAAAACGTGATCGATAGATTTAATATATCATTTTCCGTATCGAAATTTCTCAAAACTAAACGGTATGTTGTATATAGTAAATACGTCCGGTATTTAAAAAAAGCAGATGGAAATGCACAGCACAGTACGTGTAAAATGTTAATGTTCCATTTCAATAAAAAAAAAAATCAAATACACTCTGTACCAACATCACCAAAATCCAACTCCATCCCCCACACCCATCCCCGCAACCCCAAGACAAAACAAAAACAAATCTTAAACAATTAAGTCAAGTATATTCTTGTCAGAGCCACTAGTTGAAATGCAATCTGCAAATTACATGGCGTTGTCAAGTTTTTAGAAACATCAAAGGTCAACTGCATTCCTGCATTCTGTCTCTTCCATGTAACTTGCTGATCGATAACAATATTGTGAGTCTGGCTTTGAATTGGTAACAAAGAATACAGACATAACAAAGATAAAATAGTTTTTATGACTAATAAATTTGTCATTTTTAAAAAAGGAGATCAAAGAATTAGAATGTTAACGTCATTTGTGAACTTTTAAAAAAATAATACATGTAATGTAAAATTAGTTGCAGCTTGTAATGTTATAAACTCTTCTCCTCTTTGCAGGTGTACGCCGTCATCTCGCTCCTGGTTGTCATTCTGTCCATTTCCGTATTGATGATTGAAACTCTTCCATACTTTGGCTCCATCTATGCACATTCAAAATCAGACCGCCGGAATTTCACTAGTGAAGAGCTAAAGGATGAAATCAACATCTTCAGTAAAACCACGCCCCTTTCGATATTACTCATCGTTGACAACATGTGTAACATTTTCTTCTTGTGTGAGCTGGTGATTAAGTTCATCGCAGCTCCGTACAAAAGGCGCTTCCTGATTACCCCGTTTACGTTGATCGAGTTTTGTTGTTTGATTCCTTACTATGTTGCCGTGACTGCTGTCTTTACCCATCCGAACCCGATCGAAATCTTCGATCTCGTTCGATTGCTGATTGCTTTACGCGTATTGCGAATATTTCGAATATTCATTCTTATGAAGCATTTTATGGCACTGAAAGTACTGATGTACACAATGAAAGCAAGTACAAATGAACTGTTTTTGCTCCTGCTTGTTGTAATCCTTGGGGTGGTCATATTTGCGTGCTTAGTGTATTACATGGAAATTTTCTCTGACGAAAAGTCTGATTTTGAACACATTCCACTCGCCTTTTGGTGGGCTCTTATCACCATGACAACCGTCGGGTACGGTGACATGACCCCGAGTACGGGTCTTGGATACACCGTCGGTTCTATGTGTGCCATCAGTGGTGTCCTAGTCATTGCTCTTTCGGTTCCCGCCATTGTTCAAAACTTCACATTGTACTACACGCATGCGCAATCGCGTTCTAAATTAAAGCAACGGAAACGGAAATACCGCCAAGCAAGGTGGACAAAAATAACGGAACTGCTAAAAATGGGCAAATCGGAAAAGCCATCTCTGCTAAATATCGTAAAACTTGCACAAAATAGCAAAATGAGACGAAAATCAACATTTGTTCCATCCTCATCTCCAAACGGACACGTCGGTTCGTCCCGAAGTAAGAGAGCTCATAGTGTCGCAGAGAAACTCTCTAAGAGAGACTTCTCCAAATTACTGCAAAAACACAATTTAGAGTTACGCAGTAATGGTGTGTCCGACGTTGAAAAAACTCCAGATGAAGAGAAAGAGAAGAAGTCCAAGTTTAAACTACCGGACCTGAAGATAAAACATAACAAAGTTTCGATGGAGATGGAGGACATTCAGAATTCTACGAATGAAAGTCTGGATGTTAAAAGTGAAGAACGTAGATATAGTGGCATAAGCAGATCTAGTTTTGGCGATCCTATGTCGCCCAAAAGTGTAAAATGGGATATACCAGATGATGAAATAAATATTCCTGACAATTCCCAAGAAACCATATTAGTTGACGAAGTAGACTCAAGGAAACTTTCTGCTGGTCCGACCAATCTGCTTCCGACGCTTCAAGAGGGAGCGGAAGCAGATGTGTCCAATTCCGAGGGGGAAGAGGAAGTGACGTCAAAATCGGCAATAAGAAAAAATACGCGGCATTGTCATTCCGATTCAGAATCGGAGAGTGATTATGATCTAGGAAGAGAGAAAGAAAGGCGGGAAAGCAACGTCACTGATAAACGGAAAAAAGGGCACAGAATTTCTGAGTCGGAATATGAAAGTTCGTCAGGGAAGGATGATGATTTGTTAGATGAAGCTTACAGGGAAATGAAATATGTTCAAAGTCTGGACAGAGGGCAAATGTCAGGAATCAAAAAACGGTCCAATTCCATAACCTAACTGTTATTTTGCTTTTTACTTTTCTATAACTGACAATACTCGTGTTTTGAGGCTTCGGCAGCGTATATGCATATGCATATGCAGTATTTGTATGTATGGACTTTTGTTAATCATAATGGTCAGGCAATGAGAAACTTGGTTTTTTAATTTCTAAATTTTGTATGACGTGTAGCTGCCATGATATAGAACCTATGCTAATCGAAACATGTGGTTTTCGATTCATCAGAAACCCAAGGTAAATCTGGTATTTCAGATACATTCTAACAGTAGTCCAACTCAGTGAAATCAACGAATTATTTCCGTTTTCAGTGATTTTTATGATTTTCATTCAACCAATGAAAAATCAAAGTTTTTTTTGTATAGGTTGGAATAAAGGATATTACTGATATGTTAAGATACGATTACCTGTGATAGCGGTTGAACATGATAGTTTCTACACAGGGGAACCAGTCAAAATAAAGTAACTATGGACTTGCAGAGATGAAAACTACGAATGTATTTATAAACCACAGGCACTTAAAGTTAACAATAATTTCTAAATGAATAATTTTCTCTACTTTAATAATATTGGTATATGACTATTATAGTACTCTCAGGAATTTGTTTACCTATTAAAAGTATGAAATTCCTAATGCATTAAAAAGAAATGTTTTAGCGACAGACAAGTGTCTACGTTAAAAGTGCATCATCTGAGTTGTTTTTGGCTTTTAGCTCAACTGGGTTGAAAGCTCAAGCGAGCTTTTCTGATTACTTTTGTCCGGTGTCTGTCTGTCCGTAGACTTTTTTTTATACACTTCCGACTTCTACCCCAGAACCACTCGACCGAATTCAACCAAACTTGCACAAAACATCACTGGGGAATGCAGTTCGAGTTTGTGAAAATGATTGGCCACGTCCTCTTGTATTAAAAATTTGTTTGTATTTTTCAAAGTTTTTCTAAAAAAAAAAACCATTTGGTCAGAAAAGCAAAAACTTTTGCGGAAGCATCCTTGGATACTAGTAGTGTAGACTCAAGTTTGTCAAAATCACATTTTCTCGGAAGGAGGGGAGGGGTGGGGCTTTTAAAATATTCTGCTAAAAGCCAATTAACCATACAGGAGAGCTTTCGCTCTATTGAAAGTAACTTCGAATAACGTAGATTCAAGTTTGTCAAAATCGTGAATTTCGGGGGTAGGGTGGGGCCATTGGGAAGAGTGTCCAATTTTACAAAGGAAATTAAAAAAAATGTGTTACAAAAATAAAACGGTATGATATATAGTATATATTATAATAGCATCTTGACATATATTGATGATTCTTAATCGTTTAGACAGTTGTTCCTGGGCAATTATTGGGCCCACGAAGAGGTTCGAAGTTTGATTTAGGTTTTATATTTAAAATTTCTTGAGAACTGCGATGCTCAGTATATAATATTACTTTTTTTTTTTTTTTTTTTTTTTTTTACAAAAGGGACTTAAATAAATAAGAAATCCAGAGAAAGAAAATGATTATTTATCTATTCTATTATATGTACATTTTTCAGTGTTTTTCCTGTGATAATACTACGAATTGGTTGTGTACTATACAGTCCAATAACTTCAAATGGCGTATAATTGGGGCGCCAGCGAAGTTTACTTAAATTTATTATTCAAATTTATTGGGGCGTGATCAAATCTCTCATAAAGCCCTTCAGGCTTTATTGGATTTGATCACGCCCCGACCAAAAATATCACCGCATAATACCCAAAGAATGATTCCTTATTCCTTTTAAAAATATTGTCCAGATATCTTGTATATATGACTCCATAAAGCCGGTTTTATTGTGGCTATTGCTGGTCAGGTTAGCAATGTGGTACATGGGCCTCTTGCTTGTTTAACATTATGCAATTATTCTTGTACGAAAAGAGAAACGATCTCATGAATGTGATTGATTTTTTTTACAACTTAATTTATTTCTTTCTTATAGTATACAATGTATTTGAATGCAGCATAAAGATTTGATGTCAACGCCCTTCTCATTTGTTACTTTTTTATTACTTTATGCAAAACATTTTTCACATTGCGGCATTTAAATGTTTTTTTTTCCTGAACCCTCTTTCATATAAAATCTTAACCATCTGAAATGACACTTTCCACTAAAAAAATTATGTACTGATGGACATTCCAAAAAAAAAAACCCCACTAAACCCCCCCCCCCCCAAAAAAAAAAACAAAAAACAAAAAAAACAAAACAACAACAACAAAAAAACCATGAGTTCCACTATGGCGCAACTTGGATGTGGGATATTCCTTTTGCGTGGAGACTTGGCGGTTTCGTGGTGAACCACTCCGATGACAGAATCTGCATCTTTCGTGATTTAAACGAAATTAAAACTGCAGAACACTTCCTTTTAAAGTGCTCATCATATAACGACTTGCGCAACTCTCTTTTAGATACCACTTTAGGCTCCGTAAATGATTTATTTACCGGTAAAACACTACTTTGTAACTTTCCTCAACAATGTGCTCAATTCATATTTTTAAGCTTACAGGATAAGACAAACCAAACTTTCACGCTGACTTTTAAATATGTATTAAAATTCTAATGTCATATAGGTCCAATGGGCCGGGTGTGACAATAAAGGTTATTTTTCAATTTGCATCGGTTTAATTGAAATGATTTACTTACTCACTTACTTACTACGATGGTTTTTTCAATTATAAATACAATGCTTCGTCGTTTTATGTTTAAATTATCTTTTTCACAGTCTGATTAAAATCAAACATTCCACTAGCTCCTTTATTTTTGGTCCACGCGACCATCAAAATAAAGGAACTAGTGGAATGTTTTATTTTAATCAGACTGTCTTTTTCAAAGTCTGCTAAAAATCTGAAAATCTCCATTCAACAAAATACTTACTTTCCATGGTTATATTTGTTGGAAAATATAGAATTTTCATATTGAAAACAAACATTGAAACTAAAAAGTAGATATACATACATTTAAGTTAGAACGAATTAGGTCAGAGGAGTGGAATTTTAAAGAAAACCCAAATAGTAAAAAATAAGTTCAAACATATAAGAACATCGAAAAACCCTTTTTGGATTTTCTTTTCTTTTCGGTAATATCTACACACAATTTCAAACAAAAGTTAGCTTAGTATCTAGGATACCGTTTGGAATTGTTTTAATTCTAAGACTGTAATGTTACAAACAGATAACTCATGCGATTACTTCTAAGCAGATTACGTTTGTTTTTTCAAAGAGCGATAATCCTTGCATTCTGCTTAACAGTGGGACACCTGGTTATTTATTAGCGCTAATCATGTGGCATTATCAATGCTTACATAAAGGTTACCTAAGAGAAAATATCCATAGTGGAAATTTATTATTTAAATAGATCATAATTATATACATGTTTTTTTTACCGTTTCAATATGTTTATTTGCTAAAATTCATATGAATTATAATTCATAATAATAATATAAGCAGTTGTAACATACATGTATGTACATACATGTAATTATAAACATATCCATACACTCTATCTAAGCAAAAGCACACGTTACTACTAGTAATAATGTTATGCAATATTCTACAAAGAAAACTATTATTCATAAATGCACATTCATAGGAGGAGAGACCCTATTAATCAATAAATCAAAAAGTTATGTAAATGATAATAAAAATGGTAATACATTAATTGGATATACGAATAGTCTAATCATGATATTCCCGTTTTTTACCAGCCTCACGCAGATACATTGCGAGATGGCACAATTGCTTGCGATTATGAATGGCGAGGAGTTGAACTAACTTAAACATTGAAGGACGAGTCCAGTAATATTTTTTTAAATACAATACGCGTAGACATTTTTATAAAAAGGACAGATAAGTATAAAATGGAATTCATCCTCGACTTCACCTAAATTACAACAATTGCAGATGCGCATCGATCTGACGCAAATAAAATTGTAAGGAAAAAGTGTCCGGCAGATACTTGTACAATAAACATTTAGAGAAAGACTCGGAAAATGCACCTCTTTCCTGTATAAAAACATCAGACAACCTCTGCTTTACAATATTAAAGAAAATATTAGTGTCAGCCACACTCTGTGAAAGCCATACTTCATGCATACCCAGTGATACTAATAATTCTCTGGCATTAAAACACCATGTATTTGGTATCAATTGTGAAACCAATTCTTCATAAATATTGCGTGATATACAATTTCTGTTTTAATCAATTTCAACCAATACTTAATGATGCGCAATTTACGAATAATACTCATGGGTAGACGACTATCTGAACAAACCATGAAGTTTGACGAACATCTTTTAACTTTCAAAATTCTTTTACAAAAGTTTGTGTGAACTCGTTCTATTTCATCACCAGAATGAAAACCCCATATTTCGGAGCCATAGTTAAAACGCTAGATACATATGTATCAAAAATGCTTAATTTAGTACTTAACTTAGTTAATCAGGTACTGTAGTCAGCTCACGGTATTGATCAAATTCACTGGGCATGTGTATAAACTTTAATTCTTTAGATTGAGCATCGCAACTTTCACGTGTATATACATACATAAAGAAGAAAGACAAACATACTCGAAACAGGGAGTTCGGATGGGGTGGGGGGTGTCTTTCCTTATTAAATGAATGTAGTTAAGTAAGTGTAAATAGGCCTTGTACCCCCCCCCCCCCCACTAAAAACAACTTCCGTCGGACCCCTAGACTCCATCACCCCCCCCCCCCAAAAAAAAAAACACCGAGGGGGGGGGGATAAAAAATGAAGAGAATAAATACCAAGCAAAACAGAAATCAAAAGAAAGCATTCCCTCACAACACACACGTAAGATAAACCAACGAAATATGAAAGATTCGTGTGGGCATCCGATGTACATTCATATTTCCTGTAATAGTTTTAATAAAATTATTTCTGATTTTATTTTAAGAGATACGAGATACGCAATATTTCATACATCGAATATTTTCAAAGACATGTATTCAAGTAGACAGTCGGTCTTGGAAAACATTCGATTTGTTTTAATTCAATATAAATAATACATTGAAGTAAAACCATTTTTACAAGTCAAGAGGGATGGGTGCATAGAGTATAAAAGTCCATCTTTAAGGTATGAATGATCAATCATAGATCTCATATATATATACTAGTATACTACTGAATGTCTATATATAGCTACCTCTCCCTCGTACATATCTTTTATCATTCAGTAACAAAAAACATGTATGTGTTAATGCATGCAGTGTATCATTTTGTTTGAAACTCATACAGTATCTCTATATCACAGTTGGATTACATTCAATCCAGGCACGTGGAGTTGCCCCCCCCCCCTCACTTTTTTTGGGAGTATGTAAAAAAAATTGATATGAAAAGAAGGAAATGAGGAGTGAAAGTGAAGATACATAAAACGCCAGCCCCCCCCCCCCCCCCCCCCCCCCCCCCGGATTAGGATTTTGAAGATTTTGGGAAACTTTAAATTTTCTTTTTTTTTTTTTTTGCTTGTCAAGATTTTTTGGATGAATCTGCCCCCCCCCCTCCCACTTTCAAAAACGATGCTACGTGCCTGCAATCTAAGTTTCCTATTCGTTCGGGGTTGGAAATAAAACAAGTAATTTTTTTAACATCAATAATTTGTTTTTTTACTGAAAATTATGACTCGAACTGCATGTGCTTCACTGTGCTATAAACGACATTTTAGTTATGATATGATTTTAAAATTGGTTTCTGCTTTGAAATTTACTTGAATTAGTTTAAATTGCAAATGAAATAAAAAATAGTGGGATAATAGAGCGGTATAATATTAAAATCGATCTGTCGTATACTAAGTTGAACTCTATATCCTATATTTGAATGGTTTGTATCATTTTTATTTTGTTGCTTTTTTTCAGACAAAGAAGACTTTAATGTACGTCTTCATTATTTCCTACCTATAACCTTAAGCAGATATATCTATCCTCTAGTGTTACTTTATAGTTTAGTCATAAAAGTAACTATATGCTATAACTAGGGCTCTATATATACTTATACGTACTGATTCAAAATATATAATTTGTTTAAAATCAATTATTATTACTTTTATTAATATTTTTTTTTATTAACAGTAATACAAACAATACATAAAGATATCAACATATTTGATAATCATGAGATAGTTTTGAAATTTGAGAACAAAAAAATATAAATCTTCTTTCTCATGAACATTTTGTACAACATTCATTGATAAGAACTAAGAAGAGAAATCAGATAGGTAAACGGTATGAAGAGAGGAAAGGGTGCACCTGAAATGAAATAACATTGTTGTACTTGATATAGAAATAATTAACATTTGTAAAGATATGTGAAAAAAAAAGGAAAGTATTTACATAATATCAAATAAGAGACTGAAGCCAGAGATGGAAAGGCTGAATAATTGTAGCTAAAAACAGAACAAGTGTGGTATGTGTTCAAAATGTCTGGGGTTTCTATTAAATGAGTTAAAAACTAACAGGATTTTCAAAAGGGGAGGGATAAGAAAAAAACCAGAACAAAACAAAACAAAAAATCTAAATGTTTGACCAGCTTATTACTTAAAAAAAAAAACACCATTTCTGCCATTTTCTGTTAAAGTTTACTTTTATTAATATTTCAAGTATTGCTTTTGAATCATTAATGTGTTTATTCTATGATCGTTACGTTATAATATATCTTATTCCCGATGCCCTCTGAACATGGCAAAATTATTTTAGTATAGGCCTACTGGCAAATATATATTCTTTAAAATTATAAGAATGCGCGCGTACTTGGCTTTTGAATTAAAATAGGTTATTCAATAAATTCGACCTTCATTTTCAATTTAAATTTTTATAGCAGAATTCCTTTTCATTATGTAAATATTTGCATCAGTAACCAACTCTTGTTAATTTATTAAAAGGAAAAGAATTCAAGATATTCTGTGATCTTTGGCATATTTTTATATCAGCAATTTCATTACCTTTTACTGAACCGCTCGAACAATGTACGCGTTTTCATTATATTTCATACAATACACAGACCGTGAAAATATTGAACACAATTAAATACTCTATTTGTCGACGGCTCTGGTCATTTAAAAACTTTCTGTGTACATCACACATATATATGTCAAGAAAGGCTCTTATTATCATATGACGTCAATCGAGCGGAATGGGATAATTGTAAATCTCGATTCCGTAAACAAAACATATCTTTTTAAACTTTATCGATATATCTGTATACATTGACGACTTAAAAGTTTAAATTAATAAGTATTTTATTTTATATTTAATCTTATTGACAAACGAATAAAAACTTTCAAAGTAAATAAATATGATAATCACAGTCGCGAGAAAATTCGGATTAGGTTTTATCTCTCCGTTCGGTTCTCTTTCACTTCACACTCACAGCCTTCACTGACAACGTACATTTTCTCGTAAGATGTGATGATCGGCAGCATCCGTGTATCGATATGCTCGTCACTGATTGATATTAACTTTGCACAGGAATATGGCAACGAAGGTTGTATATTTTACAGTGGATGGAAAGCCCGAACAGGCTGAATTCAGGTCGGACGACACGGCAGATGAATTGAAAGGTAAATTGCTCTCGCGTGGTAAGCTGTATATTTATGTACACTTGTCAAAATGAGGGAGAGTGTGCACGTAGAATGAACACCACTGTCAATGCATATTTCTGGTTTGATTTTTTGTTGACAGTGACCTGTACGAGCTAAGATATTACCGTAGACACATTCCAACATGTCAAAATCGTATCTTTTGCTGTCAAATTTCGCGCAAATGGAACGTTGTTTTGGGGTGTACAGCTGAGGGCAAGATTTACAAATAACGCTCGTGTCAAATTGAATGGAAAAGAGAAAAAAAATGTTTATATAAGTTACGCATGATATGGTATTTATTACCACAAATTTTTCAAAATGGGCCTATATTTTATTTTCATTATAAGCCTATTCATTATCTTATTTTTTAACACAGTTAAACTGTTTTTACATAGATGATAGCCCATATTGCAATTTTCAACATTGTTTTGATTTTACTTATTTCTGTTGTCCTCTATATAAATAATTTAAAAAAAAAAAGGCAGGGATAATAATATTTTTTGTTAGAAATGTAGAGATTATTTTACATTCAACTCTAAAATAAAAAAAAACCCAACAACAACAGTTTTTTATATCCATTTGGGTCGTACTATGTTAAAGATTCCCAAGATATCGTATTGTTGATATGATCTTGATGTATTGATGGGGGGCTTGGAGGTGGGCACATTTCTTTCTATTTCAAGTGTAGCATGTCATAATCAGACAAATGCTTGATGTGCGGGTAAACACGATCAGTAATCCACTATCTTTTGTTCTTTAATTAATTCAGGGGGGAGTGAAAAATGTCCTTGATAAGTGCTTCTTGTGGGGTTATGAAAACACTATAATCAGTACAAGTCCTCAGGACACCCAGTCTTAACCTTGGTATCTTAGCTAACTTAGAGAGATCCCCCCCCCCCCCCAAATCTTGATAATCAATGCGAAGAACGAAGGGGGAGAAAAAATCTCCCCTGCATAGTATTGACTTCACTTTAGGAAATAGGTAGGGTCATTAACGCAGTCAATCATTTCATCGGTGGAGGAGATAATAATTTTATAGAAAAACATTTTTTGGTTCCCCATGAAATAAGAGTATCTATATACATATATCACTCATATTTATTGATTTTTTATGACGGTATATAATTAATGAAGTAGTGAATGAAGAGACCAACAGAATTCTCAAAACTAGGATATTAATTCTCTAGACATTTAATGATGCATAACAAATAAAGCTTCAATTGCTTGATAGTCAGAAAAATTGTTTGAATCAGATCATGAATTTAAGGTAAATAAAATAAAAAATCATGTTTTTTAAACTGAGTTTTTTAAAATGACAATGTTTAATGGTACTTCTATGTTTCAATCATTGTCCATGATAAAAAAAAAAATATAATTCCTGTAAATGGAGTGAAGGTAACTATTGTATGATTTCTAAGGGAATGCAAAGAAAATAATGTTTCAAGTTTTCTATATAATTCACTCCTAGCCACTACGTACACTTGCTGAAAAATGAAGGGAGAAAAAGAGAGATTTGTAATTTGATAAACAGACTATTTGAAGGAAATTAATGTAGTCATATTCATAGTACATATATGCCAGGGACATTTGTACCAGTATTCAATATTCAACAAGTTTAAATAGTTACCAAAATTTAGCCTCAGTCATGAAGCAGTTTGCTGGGTTATAAAGTTATTCAGGTAATTGATGTTTTTAATGCCTTTCCAAATGTTCATGTATGCCTCTCTCGCAGTATTTGAACATGTTCATTTTAGTTTATAAGGTCAATATTGACTTTAGAAATTATTGATTGTTAGAGTCTGAAAGAAATGACAATGACATAGGTATATAGTTATTTAAAGTGTTTGAGTGTGCTGTAGTAAAGTCATAATATTGGTTTTTATGTTCAAACCCTCCAAGCTGTAACAGCATGATCAATCAGAAAGGTCTCACGATTCTGATATTGTACAAACAAAAGAGTTCAAGGCTAAAGTACTTGCACCAGAAATGAGGATGCATGCATGGAACTGACTTTACAAATCACGTATAGTTCACTATGGGTACCACTATGCAACCATTCATGTTGATTCATGAACCTAGAATATGACCCTCCAAAACATTGGTTGTTATTCACAAAAATTCATAGATAAAACCAATTCAACATTATTAAAGTATATGACCTAGCTATACACTATTAATTTACTTGGTTTACAACATTAATTTTGATTGAAGAATATGGCCCATACAATACAATACATAATAAAGTTATTGACTGGGTATGAGGGCAACATGTGATTTGTTGGACCTGAAGACAGAAATGTTGCCCTTGGCCTTTGATCATTGGCAACATGTCTGGCAAAATTTCAAATAAATCATATGTTAATCTTAATAAAGTATCCCTAAAGAAAATGAAATAACCACCAGTATATATACCTTATATCCATTACATTTATATTGTGTCATAAAATTTGCAGAAATGGGGAAAATATGTGTCAGTCATTTTTTGAGCTTTGAAAAGCTTCTTATAGAAAATTATGCAGGATATAATTTGCTGTTTTCAATAATTTGCGATATGAAAAAAATCGCTAAAGAAGCAAAAATTAGATAATTGTGAAAATTACTAGATGTATGTTATATAGTCTGTCAAAGAAAACATACAGGGAATTTTTTTGTTTATATTGACAGACACATTTCGGGCAGCTGCTGAGGCGAACAGTGATGACATTCTGAAGCTATATAACACCAAGGGTAACCTTATAAACATCTCGCCCAAGTTACCCGAGAACACCCCCGACACCAGATACAAACTGGAAGTGGTTGCCCTCCACTGTAATGGTAAGGATATCAAAACTAGATGGTTGATTTGTGTCATTGAATGCCTGAAGAGGCGTTGAACACCTCCATATAGCGACGTACATTGCACTTTAATTTGAATTAAACAATACATGAGTAGTATATATATACTGTAACTTTGTGCATTTATTCTTTCATTATCTTGATGTCTATAGCAGCATAATGCACTTTTGGTTAAGGCATTAGCTTCTGAACTGCAAGTCATGAGTTTGGTAACTGCATGGGATAATTTGAAAATTTTAATCTTTATTTTTGAAATGCATTCTATTGTCATATTTTGTACATTTAATATCAACATTTTAAAACGGTGATTGTTTTTTGAATATGATGTTGATTTCTGAAGGTTTCCCATACTACATGATGCAAATAGGTTTGTCATGAATTTTTATATGATTTTTTTTTTTCAAGCAGTTGTTGTGCATGGGCTTAAACGAATGGCTTTATATTTTTTAATTGGTTTTCAATATCTGGTCTGAGTACTGAGACAAACTATAAGATACAAAAGTCAGTAGTTTATACAGAAAGGAGTGGCTGGAAGGATAAATTCTGTTGCACAGAATGATTATTTCATATAGCGGCACAAGAAGATGCAAGCTTTTATAGATGGTGATTTATGTAATGCTACACTCGGGAATTCTGTAGATTATTGGTTTAAGCAGTAATAAAGTAAATATACAGCGGTATCAATGTTTCAAATGCCAACAACATCTAAATTTGCAGACAAGAGCAATAAATTTCATGATCCAAGGCAGGAGATGCTGGAGTTTTGAGCATGCTTGCCACCCACTTGTTTGCACCTCACCCAGTGTACCTTGCAGAGTGCAATACTAACATTAATCAATATGCAGTTGGTGCACTTCTGCATGCTTCCTTAGGATTATTTGTTCCATCTACATTGCTATTGCAACAAATGGTTTAAAATTATACATACACTGATCAAAAGAATAAGTGAATTCATGGATCATGTAAAAATTACAGTACATGTATTAAAGAGTATGTTAGACAATAAAAATTACAAAGTTATATACCATTCTTATGTCAAGTGTGTGTTAAAAACTAATGTTTCGTTCAGATTAACATGAAAGGATATGTGTAGGTAAATTACCATGGCAGAAGGCATGTATTGGGGTCCTCCCTTCAATGAAAAGTTTAATTTTGAAAACAGAACTGTATGTGCACTCAATTTCACATATTAAAGATATTTAGCCCAGATACACCATATTTATCTTTAATTGACATTTATAAATTGAAAACCTTACATTTTCGTTAATAAAGATAGATTTCCTGGAGGTATCATAATCTTGAAAGGGAAAATTGTATCCATGCATGTGAATTAGTGTGTTTACGCGATACCAGGTTAAATGCTGTTTTTTCCCTGATACTGAATTTATCTGTTTATCTTGTTTTAGACAATGTCTTGGCAACGCAGTTTGGGGTAGTGATCAAGGATTTGGAATCCAGGTAACCTATTTTTATCAAGAACTATACAATAATATACTGAGTGAAAGGCAGACTCAACAATCAAACAACCTGTTTGGAAGGATATCAAAAAACATCATTTCAGATTTTTGTCAGGGTATCTGTGAAATTCATTTTTTCTTGTTAATAGATGTTATATGTACAATTTATACAGCTTTTGGAAAATACTAAAGAAAGGTTAAGACATTCATATGTAATTATACAGATGAAATAATTGATATGACGTAATACATGTACATATGATTTAGCAATATGGACACTTCCCTGACAGAGAATTGAGCTGCTTTGACCGCTAATATGTTTCAGTTACACTTACTATAGTTATATTTGTGTTAATTTAGAGGTTACCAGGTATCCATTCATATATAACCAGTACAAACAATTCTAAACTTTTAATTGAATTATTTACAAATGTCAACTCTCTTTTGAGGGGTGTGTGATGTATGGATATAGAATAATAATATGGCAAATACCAACTTGTGTAACCTGTACATGCATGGTAAAGTATATGTTATGAATGAAATGTAACACACACATACACACACACACACACAATCTCTCTCTCTCTCTCTCTCTCTCTCTCTCTCTCTCTCTCTCTCTCTCTCTCTCTCTCTCTCTCTCTCTCTCTCTCTCTTTCTCTCTCTCTCTTTCAGTTACAGCATCTCTAAATTTTGCTGTAAACAAATTTTTTTTTCATAATTCTGTACTACAGGATAGAAATGTTGGAGAAGAAAGTCTTTGTGGAAAATGGTGAAATTCCTCCTGTGGTAGGAGAGCTAAAACACAAAGTGGAGCACTTGCGGGAGAAATTGGAAGTAAGATGGCAACCTATTTCTTTCATAAATATTTGTAGGCAGTATAAAATTTTGACATTTTTCTTTATAAATCTACAGTTATGTCACTGGCTTTTTTTTTTTTTTTTTTTTTACATCATTTTATTTTAGTTTTAGAATATATTTTTCTATGCATATAAATTCGTACTGCTCACATTTTATAAAAAAACAAAAACTATGTATTGATCTGAGAGCAACATATTCTGTTTATACGTGACTATCATGGTTTCCATGCAAACTTCATGGTCATTATTTAAGTTTCATAGTGAAGTTATATTCACCAAATTAATGTTGGAATAAATATTGACCAAATATGGTGGAACAAGTTCACATAAGGGACCATGCTATAATATCAATGTTTGAGGCATAATGGAATCAATCAACAGTTAAACCTCACTCTCTCCTTAGAGATCCCAAAACCTCTTGTTTCATGTATTCACTGCCAATTGTTTTACAGGGTGTGGACCATTTGAGCTGGTTAGGTCTCTTCAAAGATATCTCCTGCGGGACGTCACTCAAACCATTCTGGGACAAAACCCAGTCCATAAAAAAAACCGAAGAACACAACAGAATGGTCTTTGAAAAGTTCAAGAAGATCAGGTAGGAATCAATTAAAATGTTCAGCTTGTGAAATGTGAAAGCAGAAGCATTTTATAGAGTTTTCATTTTTAGGGGCATTTTTTTAAGGATGTTGAGATAAAAGAAACATGCATGGATCTAGAGGGGGGGGGGGGGTCAGGAAGTCTGGACCACCCCTGGAAAAATCAAATTTATTAAATTCACAGAGTCAAATTCCCAAATTTAGGCGTCATGTAAGAGTCTTTAAACAAAATTTCAATGGCATGAATCTTTGAATTTTTACAATTCACTAAATGTTTACTCCAAATAAAAAAAAATCAATACTTCACAGACAATATGTCATGGAAAATGAAAAGCATTTCGTGTGAATCACAGATTATTTGAGTGTGAATGGTTTTATGATCATATTAAATGTATCAGATTTCATCCTTTTTATTCAGTAATTGTGGATAGCTTGTGTGAAAAAAGGCTGACAAAGATTATGCAAGAAAAACAAGTGATCATAATATTGATTGTAAGATGAGAGAACAATGAGGCTTAAGCTTGTGGATAGTGAGAAAACGAATGAAAGGCTGGGTGCTTTTAAAGTACAGAGACTGGTTGTTTTGTTTGGAGTATTCAGTGACAGCGGTTTGACATTATGGTGCATGAACATAAACAAAATCATGCTTCTGAAATGTTTACTACGTATACCATTTTTATAAAAAAAAAAATGATAGTATTGTATATTACCAGGTACATGTATTAGATGATACATTTAAATCCAGTTTTGAATATAATTAATTAAATAGTGTTGTTAATTAAATAGTTTTAAGTGTGTTTTTAATTAATACATATTATAGATTTTAATACAAATTAACAGACAACCACACTATTAATGACTCTATCTGTGTAATGGTAATTTTTTTTTTTTTTTGGGGGGGGGGGGTCATGTAAATAGACACCATATTTGTTTGGTACAAGTACTTTGTCCTACAAGTTTATTGGCCAGATCATTGATATGGAAATTACAGGTCAGAGGAGATGTTTTTCTGTCAGTAATGATGCACGGTAGATACTAATAACAGTTTTATTATCAGATGGTCGTCCTGTTCCTGATGGATTGATATCGTACATTTTTTCCTGGAAAAACTTATTTCCCCTTTAAATTTGAAAGAAAAAATATAGAGTTTTTGTCCAAAACCTGTCAGGTGGTTTTTTTTTCTTTTTCAAAAGTGACATTTTGTCAACATGTAAATGAGGGGCTGGCTTTGATAGTGATACTGCAAGCAGCAGACTTTGATAGAGATACAAAGAGTATTGAGTTTGTTAATGATAGGGAAGCTAGGCCTCATGAAAAAGGGTCTCCTTTAATCTATTGACAAGCTGAGCTCTAATGGGTTGAGGCTGATGAATTAATGCGAAAAAAAAAGATGCACCTCCGGCTTCTAGAGAAGGGATTCACCAAGAAAATAATAGATTTCTCTTGTAAATCCAATAATTGAAGTGAATTGGCCAGAGAAGCAATTTGTAAGCACTTCCTGAGTGTTAATGGACTCCTTAATGTTATCACTAATCAAGATGTGTTCTGAAGAATCTGGCTATATTGTAACGCATCAGCTCGTGTTTGATGAATATATTAAACATTGCTGAAAATACTATTATAGGCATAAAGTATCACTATGTTTTTGTGAATTAGATGAGCATTTGATAGAAGTTTGATCAGGGTTTTCATACATTGATATATTATTACTTTTTCATGTAGATGGAATCTTCATTAACAAAATCAAAATACACTGTACTTCCCATTGCACAAGTCCTCACTTGAATATAAAAGGAACATACAAATCATCAAATGTGTATTTATATGCAGTGTCACAAATGTACATTAAATGAGAATCCTTTACCCCCCCCCCCCCCCCCCCCCCCCTTTTAATCCTCCCTGACTTTCTTCCTTTTTGAAACAAAATTTATGAAAATATAAGAGATTCGAAAATTGCAAAAATCTTTCTAAAAGTGGGCATTACAAATGACATAAGATTAATTATTTAAGTATGACATGCCAAAGAATTTTGGGTGAAGTATTAAATGGCAGTTAAAGTTGGAATTTTAGGTGAAATATTAGATTGCAGTTAAAGTTTCTTCTCATTAATATTGGACCATGCAGCCTTTTGTGTACGGACTAGAGGCAGTTGTTCCAGACTGAATTAATCATATATATATATATATATTTTTTTATTAATTTCATTTCGGTGTCTATTTTCTCATAGAAAAAGAATGTAAATGATTAAACAAGCTAGAGAGCGCCAGCTAGGTCATGAAAATAGAACACACATCCTTCTCTTGATATATGAAAAGATATATTCTTGTCTTTGAACACCATATATAAGACTTTACTAGCAATTTGTACAGGATGATATGACTCAGTGTGACAGAATAAACTGTAGGACAGTGTTTTGAATACATGTATTCTCGTGTATACTGCAGTCAATGATTACATTGGCATTGTTCATATGCCAGTGCCAGTATCGTCTCCTGTTTTCATTCCAAGGCATCAATTAAGGCATTATGACATCATCAATCAATCTTACTTCAAATTAAGACTCGAGATCAAGTGTTGCGAGCTATGTTATCAAATAGTGATGCTTGAAATATTGTGAAGTTGGACACAATTAAATTATGAGTCTTTGATTTCTTCTATGTACAAATGATCCGAATAATTTAAATGGACAACAGGTGATTTAGATATTAGTATGTTTACCTATTAATAAGTATTTAACAAGGATATACATGTAATAGGGCTTTGGTGTTAATCCTGATTACACAAAGAAGCAGTGACTGGTACATGCATTTGTAAGGAAAGGGTGTGATCAGAGGTCTTTTTCAGTGCCTAAAGTACGAGGGTTGTCCCAAAATAGCATAGACAGGACACATAATTTATAATCTGTTCACTGCAATTTCATTAGACCTCTATGTTTTCTTCAATGCATATGACTCTTTGGCAAACAATACTGAAAAATTCAAATCTGTACTTTATTTATTTCTCGAGAAAATTAATAATTAGTAACAACAAGTTTTGTCAGGCGGCGCAAAGTGCGACGTCGAAAATTTCCAGTTTTACGTTGTTGCTAAACCCTCCACATCGTTTACGATAACATTTACGTTTTAATTCCGAAAAAGTCTTATATATATATATTATCTTTGAACAAGTCACTTGAGTGCACATTCAACATATATTTCTAGTTTTGTTTTTTTTAAATATTTTCTTAGTACAAACGATCTGTCAGCTCCAAACTTGCCCTGTATTACTTGTTGTTTAACGTCCGTCTTGCCGAAATGTGTCGTTCAGCATTTTGACGTCCATTGATATCGTTCGGGGTTTCTTTTTTCCACTTATTGTCATCATAATTGTTCAAATATTTTCAATGTTGTTTAACTACTTATTCACAAAACGCATTTTTAATCGATTTTGTTAATTTCGTTTACTTCCAAAGCCGTTTAGGATTTATTTCATGGTCTTTACAAAATTGTATCAGTTACTGCTGCGCCGCCTTAAACGCTGACATCGTCATTTTATTACGAGTTAACTTTTCAACTTGTCACAAAACGCGCTATAAAATATTTAAAAGTTTTGTTATAGCCAAAACATTTTCTGAGTAAATAATAGAATTATTATCAAATATCAATGTATGTTTTATTTGAATTTTTTTATTCGAAAAGTACTTTTCCTCGCAATTTTCATTTCATTATGTTGATTTTAACTTTTTGATTTTGACAATGCGCCGCATGTCGAATTTCTGATCTAACATGCTTTTATTTCACTAATTTAATCTCAAACAATATTTGATTTTTAAACATTATTTGAATGCAAATTTCTTGAACCCTTTGTGGCACAAATTTTATCTTCCTTCGTCTTCGATTAACTGAATAACGCCACTTGTCTACGCTATTTTGGGACAACCCTCGTACATGTACATTATCGTATTTAATGTTTAGTGGGCAGACAACAAAATGTAGAATTTCATTTTAAGTTCATAGAGACTACGGCTGGCTTCTATAATACAGTGCATAACATGTACAATGTAACACGTTTCTATGGCTGGCTTCTATAGTACACACTACATATACCATTTTACACATGTTTTTTAGTGTCTATGGCTGGCTTCTATAGTACACATTACATATACCATGTTACACTTGTTTTTTGTGTCTATGGCTGGCTTCTATAGTACACATTACATATACCATGTTACACATGTTTTTTAGTGTCTATGGCTGGCTTCTATAGTACACATTACATATACCATGTTACACATGTTTTTTAGTGTCTATGGCTGGCTTCTATAGTACACATTACATATACCATGTTACACATGTTTTTTAGTGTCTATGGCTGGTTTCTATAGTACACATTACATATACCATGTTACACATGTTTTTAGTGTCTATGGCTGGCTTCTATAGCACACATTACATATACCCTGTTACACATGTTTTTTAGTGTAAATAGGTACATGTATAATTATAAAATAAAAATATCTATTAATTTGTATGCTTTACATGTGTATAGCCACCTTACATAGTATAGTCATCACACTTTGTATTTAATAGCTTGGTTTCATACAAGCTGTTCTATTGATAATATTTTTTATCGAACACTTGTATGTATGATGGCAATTAATAAACTTTTTATTATTCTTTAATTGAAATTGATCTCTCCTAATACCTTGACTGTGATCTCTTATTGTGTCTCGGATTGTTCAATACTTTTTCATCAAATTTAACTTTGCTGATTGGCTAGAAAAAATGAAAAAAAGAAAAACAAACAAACAACAGCAAACAAACCATAAACTAGTACATTGTACTAGCTAGTATATATATTCCCTCTTTCATCATATTTTACCTTTTAACTCTGACTGTTGCAAAAGGCTTATTTCTTTTCATGTTCAGTCCAATACAAATGTACCATTAGGGACTAATGACTAGCATTCATGTCCTATGGACATATTTCTAGTTTAATCCATTTAATGATTACATGCTATTCCCATTCCGAGCCAGATTATGTTGAAGAAATATATACACATACATGTAAGGGATGTGTATATGAAAGAATTTATAATGAAATGCAGCATGTATGGGAGGATTGTGAATGAAATTATTCCTGTGGAAATGAATATACTGTAAATTCCTTATATTACGCGAGTACTTAATTCCCCGATCCCGCTGGTTTGTATCAAATCGTAAGAATATAAAACCGCGAACGTGGAACTTTTCTCCTTATTTCTTGTAGTTCTGAACTCTCAGATAATAATGGCGAGATTTTAAAATCCGCAAAGGATGCTTCTGGCAATTTTACGCAGATATTAATTCCTCGATTTAGTAATTGTGTTTTTTGTTTGATTTCAGTCAAGTCCAGGTAACAGATGAGGTGAGGGAGTATCTACGGAAGCCCACCTTTGATAACTGGCAATGGGACGATCCAGAAATGATCATCTTGTTGCGGCAAATGTACATAGACCTAGATCTCGTCTCAAAGTTTAACATAGAGGTAATTATATAGACAAATTTTCTCACCGTGTTGTTATGATTTAGATGCATGCAAATTTAAAATTTAGTGAAAAAAATGATTATCTTGTTGCGGCAAATGTACATAGACCTAGATCTCGTCTCAAAGTTTAACATAGAGGTTATTTTATAGACGAATTTTCTCACCGTGTTATGATTTCGATGCATACAAATTTAAAATTTAATAATTTCACTGTCACAGTGAAACTTATGGTACAGTCAAACTTCGTTATCGCGAACTTCGATGGAATAGTTTAAAAACTTTAAGATATCCTAGTATTTGAGATATCGAGGGTAAAATACTTAAAAAAATAAATGGTTTGGATTGCAAATCACTTTGACATATCCATTGTATTCGAGATATCAATGTTCAAGATAGCGAAATTCAACTGTAGTTTGTCCAAATTGCATATTGATTAAGGAAAATGCAGTTATAACATTTACACTTATTTAATGTTTAAAAATTAAAAATTTGTCTGGTTGGTTACTTTTATAAATTAAATAAAACAATTACTTTGTATTTCACATTACTTGTTGAATTGCCAGTGAAATGGAAAAAAGGAATTTATCCAAAGTATAAAAGATTTTTGAAAGACATATTGGATTAAAGATGGAGGGGAGGGATGCTTGGGGGGGGGGGGGGGGGGTAAGGTAAAAATTGGCAAAGATTGTTGATCTTTGTAATTATGCAAGCAAGAGTTATCCACTGAATGTTAGATAATACATTTATAAGCTTTAATAAATCGTTGAGCGAAAAAAATTTCATTTAAAATACACTTTATTTCGATACTGTTATTCGAGTTGTGCAGGTGCTTGTTTTGAGTTAATTAAACTGTACTGTAATAAAAGGGAGAAACCAGCATTTTAGTTCCTGTCTGTTCCAGTATCCAATCTCAATATTTATAGTTGTCTGTAGGCAGATTAAAGGCTAGCTTTTCTTTGCTTTTGTCTTGTAACCTGTTATTTGATGGGATATTTTTTCTTCAAACTCTCTTAATTGATAAGCCAGAAAAAGGGAATACACCGATTAGTGTAGCAAGCTCAGAAGATTTAACTGGAAATTGATTGCGTCTCTTTCTGCTCGGGGACAAACAAATTAATACTTTTTATGTTTTATACTTTATGCTATTGACGTCACAGCATATCGGCTTATTTTTTTCACCTCATGAAAGTCAAATAGTGATCTAGAATATACTTGATTAATAATGATAGAAAACTTCTGGATTTAAAAGAAAAAAAAAAGTATTGTGTCTAGGGCATTCTTTATAATGCATGCTTGCATGTAGAAACTGAATTGACTTGGTGATTTGAGGCATGATTAATTTATCTCTGTGACGTACATTATTGCATTCCATTATTTGAAAATTTCTATATCTTCGATATCAGGTTGATTATTTATGTAGAGGGGAATTGCTCAAATTATCCTCAAGAGATGTGACCTAATATATATAGATTTAAATTGATGTAATATCTTAAGGCAAGTTATGAATTTAATGTTAGAAAGTACTGTATCTGCTAGGGTACTAAAATAAATGCTTGCTATTAATTATTTAAATGTTTGTTTTATTTTTAAATTTGTTTTATTGAAGATTTGGCATTTATTGATCCAAAAGGATTTACTTTTTCAAATGTGCCAATTTACAATCCTAAAATTATTGATTTTTTTTATTTGCATTAAAGAACTATATATGATAAGAGTTAAATTTGGCCCCCATAATTCGCCATTTTTTAAGTGTTTCGGGTACAATAAAATGTTAACTAATTTTTTAGAAGAGTTGATATAAAATATATTTTTCATCTATTTATTTGATTTATTTGCACTCACTGGCAGTATATGACGTCAGAAGTGACGCCATTTCTATAATTCAATCAAAATCAGCCAAAAATTGACATTTTTCTTATCTATTTACGAATGGGAAATATAGAGCGCATGCTTGAACAAGGAAATTTTTTTTGTCACTTATTAGTCTTGGCTAGATACATCTCTGATTAAAATATTTTATTTGTTCAAGAATGCGCTCTATGTTTTCGGAAGGAAAAACTGCTTGAAAACAAGCTGTTTTAAGCTAAAAATGCAAAAATGGCGGGAAAAGGTTGTCTTTACAATGTCATATATCTAAATTGTGGGCACTTGAACCAAAATGAATATTATGTAAACACATCACATACATATCTGTACTAAGAAAACAAAGAATGATAGTAAAATGATGATGTTCATTTTAGGGGGCCATTTTAGGCCCTTATCATATATAGTCCTTTACATATTTTTGTGTTTGTTTTTCTTTAAGATGATAATTATTGTTGTAAAACATGATTTAAAAATATCAAATAAAATTTTAATGCACTTTTCATTAAAAAAATTTCCTTTTTTTTGTAGATGAATGTTTTACACCAATGGCTGTATGAGATATACAAGAACTACAATCAAGTGCCTTTTCATAATTTCAAACACTGTTTTATGGTAGCCCAAATGGTAAGTTAAAAAATAAAGAGTTGAGAAAAGTTATTTCAGTACCAGTAATTTGATAATATGATACGGAGCTATACAAATATGTTTTGCTTAAGGAGGCTAGCCATGGGTTGTTAACAAATTAACCTTCAGATTTTCCTTAAATTCTCAGAAATGATTTTTTTTGCAATGAAAAACCATTCAGTTAAAAAAAAAAAACAACCATCCATTAATTTTAGCTTTGAAAGAACAAGATACAGTATTGGCATTATTTGACTGCAAAATTGAAAATATTTTCAATGTCTTTGTCTTTGTTATTGATGTTGTGCATTGTACTAAATATGATATTAGCTAAATCCTACAGGCACTAAAATGATGTCATTTTTCATAATGATGTCAGCTAAACATGGAATGCTTGTTTAAATGTGTTACTATATGATGTTTTATGAGTAGTTTTTGTTAAAATTAGACACTTTCACACGCGACAACCAATTTTATAGTTCACATGCAGGCTCATAATTTCATCATTTATTCATATAATGAAAAATTTGTTGGATGTCACATGTGAACAATATGAATTTTTTAAAAAATGAATAAGGAAAATAATATATTTTTTGTGATAGTAGAATGGTTTCACATTTGATAAATTAGGTTTATAGACTGGTAACTATAGTTTACGAACCGCAAACTATAATTAACGATTTGTTAACTATAGTTTTCATATGTAAAACTATAAGTATCAAGTAAGTTTCAGAAAATTCATGTTTTACAGTCGCAAATAGTTGTTTTTAGTGTTAATTATAGTTTCACACTTCTGAAACATAGATGATCACGTTAATTATGATTTACATATGTGAAATATAGATTAACGGCATTAACTTTAGTTTTCCGTCCGTAAACTATATTAACAACCATAAAACCTGGTTTATCGACTGTGAAACTATGATTATCTCATTTTTGTGAATTTGGCGTGCCATATTCATCAGCCTTGATTTTTTTTTTTCTATTTTGTGTGATTATAGATGTATGGGTTGACCTGGCTAATTGACCTCAGATCAGTGCTAGATGATGTTGATATTTTCATACTACTCACCTCTGCAATATGTCATGATTTGGATCATCCAGGGTACAACAATGCATATCAAGTAAGTTCAAGTGTATTGCTATGGTTTCTCGTCAAATAAGGTGTTCTGAATTTCAGCAGAAGCAGTGGGAATAATTCTCAAAAGTGACAGAAACCAACAGCTATCAGTCCTTAAGTGATACATGTAACAAATTCTCAAATTCCATTGTTTGATCACTAGTTGATTTTAACTTTTATTTCTTTATTGATTTGGAGATCATTATTTTTAAATTACAAAAATACATGTCTCAGGGTCTATTATTTTCCTCCTAAAAAATGTTTATAGACTAAAAATTCAATGTAATCCTGTGGTGCGTTGGTGTGGAAATTTAATAAAATGTTTAATATCTCGGTAAACTATCGTTTCATATTCTATTTCTAATCCACTCTTTTCCTTGGTACACTGTATTTTAATTAGATATAAGGCTATATAACAGGAAAAGATGGTTGAGAGTATTGATATTATATTTCCGCTATGGGGGATCGGCTTGATGTGTCTCATAATATCTTTGGGACATCAACCCCATTTTTTTTCATTTTATTTTTTTCCATTAGATAAATGCCAAGACAGAACTGGCGCTGAGATACAATGATATTTCTCCTCTGGAGAACCACCACTGCTTTGTCGCTTTTGAAATTCTCCAGAAAAGCCATTGTAATATTCTACGCAATGTCTCCAAAGAAGATTACAAAAGGATACGAGAAGGAATGATCCGGTAAAAGCTGTAACTCTTGATACATAGACTGGAAATTTAATAAAATTTGAATGAAACTCTCTCCTGTAGTGTCAAGCTCATAATAAGTAAAATTATCATGATCAAAGTTACCGTAAAAAGAATTTTGTTTTGCTTAAAAATTCTTAATATTTTAGAAACAAATGGTTGTTCACCCTTCCCTTGACCTTAGGAGACAGAGAGGCCATATATAGATATTTTAATATGCTTCAGTATTTTTTATTAAGATAATTTCTCAAAAGACAATCAAAAATATTGTTTATAGTTCTAACATTTTAAAGAAAATGGTCTAATAAGTTTGTTTTGATTAAGGTATTCCGACTTGAAATAATTGTTGTTTTTACAATTTGACTGTACACAGCGATAGTATATTCATAATGTACCAGTAATTGAGACACATATAGAAGTTAGCAAGCATTAGAGCACCAGAGAAATTGTGGGTCTCCAAATACATTAGAAGATTAATGCTTGTTTAGAATTAATAAAGATTTTTTTGCTTTTGCAGGTGTATTTTAGCAACAGATATGGCCAAACATAACGAAATACTCAATAATTTCAAATCAGTCATGAAAAACTTTGACTTCAAGAGTCAGGAACACAAATCTTTGGTATGTATCTGAAATGAAACATCATTGCAAAATTATTCACAAACAATTTATGATTGAAAAAAAAAAATAGCCTATGTAAGACATGATTTTTCGGGTTCATGAGAAAGTACCAATGCTATGTTAGGCTTGCAGGATTAAATGACGGTGGTTTACTTAGTTTCCCCTCTGTCCACCTTTAGCTGATGATGATACTCATGAAAGTGGCGGATATTTCAAACGAGGCTCGACCTTTAGGAGTCGCTGAACCTTGGCTGGATTGTTTGCTTTCAGAATTTTTTAATCAGGTTGGCGGAAGCACCCCGTATTCTGTCTGTGTAGAATTGACTGTGTTTTGGTTTATATTTTTTTTTTTTGTGGTGGTTTTTATTTTTGTTTTTATGTTTTGCTGAAGATCAGAGATAATGCTAAATGTGCCCAGTGATCATCCGAGGAGTTTTAGTGAAACACTGTCTTTATTGATTTCTAAACCAGTAAACTTGAATGTATACAAATGAAATATGAAAAAGCAGTTTTATGTTGATTCAAACTTTTGATCAACAAGAAACCTGTAAGTGAAAGATAAAGATTTGAAATATACATGAATATAGTTCTGTGTTCATGCATTCACAAAATCTGAAATATGCATGTGATATATTTTAAAGAAAAGTTAAAATCATGGTTACACATGAAAAATTTTGAGTCTCCTCACTTTATAGATTGTACCGGTAATCAAATATTTTAGGCTAATTTTAGGTAGATTTAAAAACCGAAAACAGTATCCCATAATTCCTACAATATCCTGATTCTTAGTGTTTGGAAAATTATTTTTACAGTGCAGTCTTGTGTTGTCATCTGATTATTATTTTTCTCTTGCTCTTGTATTTTGATTATAGCTTTTATGCTGTCAACATTGTCTGTTTTGTCTCTCTTTGATGCATCCATATTTCTTGTATCTCATTTCCTCTACAGAGAGAATCGCCTCTGATCAAATTTTCATTAGTGATGTTTTTCTTCTTTAATGTAAATTGTCATCCCTATTCATTTCTTACAGATACATGCAACTTTTTTTCTTTAGATGTTTTTTTTGTTATCTTTGGTTTTTTGTGATTTGTTTTTTTGCCTATTTTCCTTTCCCAGCTTTTGATGATATTGTTAAAAGTGGCAGACATTTCAAATGAATGTCGACCAATGGATGTAGCGGAGCCGTGGCTTGAATGCCTTCTTCAAGAATTTTTTAATCAGGTATAATATGACACTAAATCACTCAATAAAAAGACAATTTTAATTCACTTTCGAAAGCATTAATATACTGTCCAAGTGATCACAAGTAAGGACTTAATTGGCAGTAAACAACAAATTTAGATGCTTATTCTTTTATTCAGTGCACTGATTTAGTGTTCTAGATTTTTTTCAGTTCTGTTCAAAATTTATTTTACACACAAACCACTAAAATGACAGCAAGAAGAAGATAATGTGGGATTTATTGGAGTACATCAACATGCATTTTCTCAAACTAATGATGACAAATAATTTTAGAGATTTTGGTTCAGTTTTGTTCAAAATTTATTTTAGGTCTAAAGCACTAAACTATATAACATTAGGAGATTGGATGTATCAGAATACTTATACAGTGCGTGGTTTCATTAATATTCAAGGGTATCAATTTTCTCGGATAAATTGAAAATCACAGTTTCAAGGATACGCAAATTCAAGGCGAATGACCCTATCAATACAAAGTGTGAATAGAAATTGCAAATCAATGAACATATATTTAATTTAACTTAACAAAGAAATTCCTAAAAATTGGTATTCAACGAATATTGATGAAACTACAGTGATTAATGATAAAAAACAAGAAAAAAGACAACTTGATATCAATTTTGCAGCAATTTATACACTATGCCGATTGCTCTTTTTACCAGTAATTATTTGAGGATTTTTATTGTAAACTTACAAGTCTTTATTTTTTTTATATACTTTTGATAAATGGGACTGTTTATCTAGAAGAATTGAATCCAAAAAAAACCTAATCAATGTCTAACTGAATTCAAAAAAAAAAAAAACCCACTGAATATCCCCGTCCTATATCTTAAGTAATAATGCTTAAAGTTTCAAAAATCCTATGTTAAAAAAGCTGGAAATTGTTACCTTTTAATATATATTTAGATTTTTACTTTCATGTCATGTTTATAGTTTTAGACAAACTTGAGTGTCACATTTTTGTTGTTGTTTTTTTATATAGTAAATTTTTGATCAAATGTTGTGTGATGTTTGTTGTGTTGTTGTTCAAGTACGACATTAAAAGAACTATTTTCTGCAGTTCAGAAGTTTCAATTAAACTTTCCACGACACTTAAACTTTTAACTGAAAACTGCGTATAATATACTTAGTTTTGTTTTTTCCATCAATGAACAATTAGATTATTGTCATGTATTCAATCTGTGGTCAGTGCTACAAGGAACTTTCGGTGTGTGATTTTACAGAGTGACATGGAGAAACTGGAAGGCTTACCCGTGGCGCCATTCATGGACAGAGATAAAGTGACCAAGTCTTCTTCCCAGATAGGGTTTATCAAGTTTGCACTGCTTCCCTTGTTTGAGGCTTTGAGAGAGCTCTTCCCTGTGATTGAGGTATGTGAAAGTAGGGAACTATAATTGAAATATTCCAGAAGCTGGAATGTATAAACTGACAAATCGAACTTGTTTAGTAATAGAAATCAACACCCACCCCCACCCCCCCCCCCCCCCACCCACCAAAAAAAAAAAAAAATTCTTGCATGTATACACATTTAATCAGATGCTTATTTTCCTGAACTGGGACAAGATCTATAATAAGAGGGTGTTGAAATTTTTTGGAGCATTATAAAAGAATTTGTTGTGTATTATTTTGTAGAAAGACATTATTCAACCAGTGAGAGCCGCTCTTGAATACTACACAGACATGCAGAAAGCATTAGAAGAGGAGAAAAAGAAAGGGAGAGAGGCAGCTAAACAGAGAATGGACAAAGACGTCATCAAGAGCAAGATACAGACTTGATGATTGTTCTTATAAGCTTATAAGGGTAACTTGCTGACTAACCGATGTGTAGAATTTCAAAGAGAAAAGTAGTCAAACAAATGAAATTATTCATACTCATCAATTACCTCAAAATTTTTCGAGTACTTTATGTACTAAAGTGAATTCAACTGCTGTGACAAAAATGAAGGAGGAGATTTTTATTGATGTAATGATTTAGCATAGTTATTCTTATGTTGGACTGTAAATAAGTGATATCCTTGAGTTGGAATCAATGTAGAGAAGTGAGATTTATCAATTAACCAAATAATTCACAGAAATACTAGTATTTGCAGCTTCTTTGTTGTAAAATGGCTAAAATGGTTATTGCAATTAAAAAATAAACCCAAGCAGCTTGTGAATCTCCAAGCAATTATTGTTTTGTTCAGAGATGTTGTTTGCTGGTTAACATGACTTTATATGGTAATTTCTAGTGAGAAATTCGTGTTCTCTATCAGTGCAAGCACAAATTTCTTCATTTATGAATTTATTCCTTCTTAATTGGTCTACACATTGACATTGTTTTGAACATTTATTATATATGTACTGTTTTTTTATTATTGCTGAAATGGCTTTAACAATGCCCTGTAGTTTTTACATGCTCCAAAAATATTCTTCCAATGTGTTCAAAACATGTTTCTATTTTTCATTTCCCATTTTTTATATGGATGTCTATCAACAATTATTTTTGAATATTTCAGGATGATCTTATTTTTTAAACTCAAAATTTGCAATATGTACATATTTTGCATGATTGAATTCTTGCATGTTTACAGATTTGATTTGACACACTCAGAATGTAACATGGCTCTAATTTTTTTTTCATTAGACATGTGTATTGTTTTTTCATGTCACAAGTTTTGGTGTTTTAGATTTTTTTATGAACATGCATTTTTCAAAATGAATCTCAAATCAAATCTTTTGATTAATTTTGAATAATAGCTAAAAGCGTTTGTTTATTTAACTAAATACATTAAATATTAGCCATGAAAGGTTTCATCGTGTAATTAAGAAGTCATTATTTCAATTAAAATTTTTTTTAACAAAGTCAAAAGCAAAATGTTTCAACTGCTAAGCTCTTCTGTTGACCAAATACATTTTTTTTTATAATCTAAATGTGTTCTCTTCAAACACACAGTTTTCTGTTCTATTTTTTTGATTGTATGTAGATTTCTTGAACTGTTGAGGAGATATTGGTAGCATAAATGTGATATCTGGCAATTTAGTTGTGTTTCACACATTTATATCGTAGATTTTATATTATTTATACTTAATTATCCGGTAATAGCATATTTTGTTTTTTTTTCTTTGAATAAAGAATCTGTTTATTGTTAGTATTGATTATTTTTCCTGCGTTAAACATTTTTAGAGATTGGCGTAAGTGTACACTGTACAACTACGTCATACAAATTCCTCACTAATGCAAAACTTACTGACATGCAAGAGATGATTTGTATTTTAAGAGGGATTAATGGTCTTGCTGTATTGATCTCCTTTAAAAAAAAGAGCTGTACATAAAAACAGAGAAAATACCCAGATTTTAAAAGTTTTTTTACGGATTTTTTCTATTAAAATAGATAATAGTTTATAGCTAAACAAATCATATCTTAAAATTCTAGATATACATCTGATGGTTAATTTTTTGACCACCCAGCCTCCTTTTAAAAGTTGTATAATGCAAGACTCGCACCCACAGCGGTTGCTGAGTAAGAGAGAAAACTCGTGCTGAAAATGAAACATTCACATTTCGTTTGAACACATTACCTTAAAAAGCTTAAGAGGGCTGATTGTTGCCATTCTAAGACTATATTTATCTTCTTTACATGGAGAGCTTAGTATACAGATAAAGGAAAGTATTCAAATTTAAAGCTATAGTATTAGGAATTTTTCTTTATTAACCAATAGTTTACAGTAAGAAAAAAACATATCGAAAATATTACGGAAGATCTGATGGCAAATTTGGTGACCATTCAGCCTTTTCCGTAACAACAAAGATAAAATCTGCACCTAATTTCAAACTGATATTAAAAGTTTTCTTAATTGAGATAAGAAATCTATTTTAACACACCTTTAACAGAGGCCCATGAGCCACATCGCTCACATGAGCAACAATAGACGATAAATGAGCACGATAAAATCAACTGAATGGAGTCATAGTACAAAATATCTTGACAAAGTAGTACATGTATAATACATGTAGATATTAATAAAAATCGATTCTAACCTTGGATATTCTTATGGTTATAATCAAATCCCTTTTATAACGGGATGATTTTATAGTCATATCACATGTTGAGCATTTGCAGTTCTCAACAAGATCCTATACAATTGCTTATATAAGTGAAATAAACCTACATCAAACCTTTTGACGCCCAGGGCCGGGATTCATAAAAATTCTAAGATTTTTCTTAAAAAATGCACTTAAGTGCTAAATAAATTCTTAGTTAAGAAAAAAACTTAAGAACAAATTCATAAAAATACTAAGCATCGTTCTTAACTAAGTACAGATCTAAGAAAATCTTCGTACTTAAGTTCGGCGTCATAGTAACAAAGAGCGCTCTCTTGGAAAGGAGGTTATTTTTGTTGTGTTACGTAACACTGCAGACGAATGTAAACAAACTCGTCTGTCAGTGACAAAATGGAAGGGAAACAGAAAAGGAAGCCAAACTGGACCTCTGACGAATCGTTGGCGTTAGCATCACTTGTCGATGACTACAAGCATATTCTACGGAGAAAGCTCAATCCTTCCTTAACTTCTGACATGAAGACAAGAGCATGGGGCGAGGTATCGCAGAAGTTATGCGCGATGGGAGTTGGGCCCAGCAGGACACCCGCTGAAGTTGAAAAAAAATGGCACAACATTTTTTCAAACTCCAAGAGCGAGATTTCGAGTTATAGGAGGACAGTTTCTGGCACAGGTCAGTCGGTCATTGTTCTACACAGTGCTATAAATTTGATCGGTTACATAAAGCTTACAGTAGATTTAACGTACGTTCCAAACTTCTTCTTTTTTTTCAAGTAAGCTATATTTTTGTTAGAATGATAAATAATCACAAATATATTCCAAAATGTTTAATTTCGATATTTACATTTGCAAATATTCTCCCTTATATAACACGGTTTGTGCAATCAGCTGTTATTTCTGCATAACGTTAAACATCTAGGGCACTACTTTCTCCATTTTCTCCATGTACTCACACTAACCGACTTAGCTAAAACACACCTAGTAATGAAAACATAATTTAGACACAAATTAAAAAACTTATCATACCTTTCGTGTTTAGTCCATTCACGGTAAAATTTAACTCCTGCTTCTCTGTCGGTTTTGTTCCGAAAAAAAAAATAGCTTGCCCCTAGATCTGTATAATGTCGGAGGGAAATCATTAGACTCTATGCTCTTGGATCTGATTCTGCGATAGAATATCCTCTGAAAATGCCTAAGTAGACTCTAACTCTACTTTCTATCGCTTTGTTTTCAAATTTCTGACCGCTCTGCGACTTTAACAGAAGCGGTATATTTCCGCCAAGCTTCAATCACTTTCTCTTATTCTACAAGTGAATTTTCTATACTGTTTCGTTTTATTATAATAAAATAATCGTTGTCTTATCAAAAATAGTGTCTTATTTATTTATCTTGATAATCAAACACTTGCAACATTGTTGAACTATTTTTTGTTACGTCATTTTCGAATCGAAGCTTTTTTAGGTCATCACAAAAAGAAAGTATGGAGCAATACTATTGTCATAATTAGCAACAGATGTAAATGGCGCTATGAGATTTGATCACGTAACCAACCCGTATTTATATAAGGAATAAGGAATCATTCTTTGAGTATTATGAGGTGATAATTTCGGCCGGGGCGTGATCAAATCCAATAAAGCCCGAAGGGCTTTATGATAGATTTGAACACGCCACGACCGAAATTATCCCCTCATAATATTCAAAGAATTATTCCTTAATACTTATATTTATATAATTTTAAGCCATCGTATGATTAAATATATAAATATAAATAAGCAAACCCCGCTGGCGCCTCAATTTGGCGTCATTTGTATTATGGGTTTTATAGTACAAAATCGATACATAGTGTTATTACAGACAAAGACACTGGAAATGTAAATATATCCCAGTGATATAAATCCAAAATTAATACCTTATATCTTAATTACAAACAGAGCAAACATTCTTATTGATCTGAATGTCAGTTGTATCTCATTAAACTTTTAAGATCAATGTTTTTCTGTTGAACTACATGTACTGTGTAGTTGAGTTCTAAAAAACTTCCAGATATGAAATATTTTGCCTAATTTATGAACAACAAATTTACAGGTGGCGGCCCCCCTCCCAGGCCTTTGAGTGCCATTGCAGAAACGGTATCGAATGTTGTAGGTCAACATAATGCCTGTTTAAGTGGCATTGATGGCGGTATTGACTCTTCCATGCTACAGATTCTGGGCGATAGTGAACTATTAGGACTGTAAGTAGCTTATGTAATTGTTGCACTGAAACACTTAGTACATGTATCTTAAATTTTGTTCTCAAACTGAAGCAGAACCACAATATCAGCCAAGCTGCATATCAAGTGAATGGAATATTTTTTTTTTCAATGTAACATCAACAAATTAAGTTTTATTTTCCAGTGAAAAATACATGTACAATTAATATTTTTGGTAACAGTAATAATTTAACTAAAATATTCTATTTTCAGGGGAATACATGTCATTGAAGGACCACCAGACATAGAGCCACACATCATTTCCACAGGCACTACACAGGACACTGCAGCCACAATAACTTCCCCGCCCCCTGCTAGAACAGCAGCATCCCAGCAAACGCCAGCCAGTCATGCTGAATACAGCAGTAGCACTAGTCTGAAAAGAAGAATTGAAGAACTAACTGTAAAAAAACTTGAACTTGAAGTTGATTACTTGCAATTGAAAATAAGAAAGTTAAAGGGAGAGGAATAAATTGAATCATTCACTGTCCATCTGTCATCCATAAATAAGATTGTTCATTAATAGGAATGATATTATTTGACAAGTATACCTGGTAACATAGTAATCCTTTATAAATAAAATTATAATTGCCATTATAAATTAAACACAGAATTCAGATAAATAATGTATGATGTAACCTACATCTTAAATGAGACTATCATATCAAATTATACAAGATGTTCAGAAATATTACCAGTACAAATTTAAGGATAATAGTTCTGTATAAGTTGAAGTGAATTATGTAATATGGATATATTATGTGTCATTTATTTAACAACATTATGAGAATGCATGTACATAAGACAGAAAGATGCATATACACTGTACATGTTTATAGTAAATTAATGTACGTATTTTGAGCTAGTATTATATAAATTCATAGAAGATTTATTTCAATTTGGTTTTAATATTATTTGGGATAAATAAGTGAATATGTCGGTAAAAGAAAATACATGAGTATGTTTTTTTTTTCCCACCTGTCTGGTATTGTATGGTTGTACATCTGTCAGACTGGGCTTATTTTGTTTTGACAGTTTTGAAAGTTAGAATAAATTTTTGTACCAATTTTTTGTCAATATATGTAACCAAACTGAATATGTTCAGGGTTTAGCCAGTATGTTTATTAACTTCTTAGTAAACCTTTAATAATGTGTTAGATATTAATTCCTTGAAGTTGGTATAGTACATGTATGTAAACAGGTCTAAAATGTTTAAAATTTATATAACAGACATGATGAAATTCTTGAATCAATGAATTTGGTAATAAGAATTTATTTTATGTGATATTCTATGAACATTCATTCATATTGTTTTTATTGTTTTTGTTGCTGTTGTTTTTGTTGTTGTTATTGTTGAACAAATGAAATATATTTCAAACATGTATATTTGTTTTCAATTACCAGTAATTATTGCTTACCTGTCAAAAGTGAGTTTCAGCAAACAATTGTCTGTACCGAATTCCGTCATTGACATTCTGGCCAATCTGTACATTCAGCCCATCACCATCATCCTGCTGACTGTCATCCAGGTCACCATCATCCAGGGGGCATGGGATCTGCCTGTCCTTGCAAATGTTATGCAAGATGCAGCAAGCAACAATAACTTGACATGCCTTGTCTGGAGACAGTCTAATCTCTCCATGCAGAACATGGAACCGTCTCTTCAGCTGACCTATGCCTCTCTCCACAATGCTTCTTGTTTTCTTATGAGCCCTATAAAATACCCTTAAACAATCAGTTATTTTACATCACAAAGGAATTTAAAAGATGAAGAAGTAGTGGAAATTTTTGACTTATAAAAATTATCAAATTCAATATACATACATGTACCGGTACATGTAAGAACACTAACAGAAATTATACCAATTAAGCAGCTTAATTATACTACCCAACAGATGCTAAATGCCTAGAATTACTGTAAGCCACTTTCTAATTACATGTACCGGTACTGTCATACTTGCATTAAATAATAAATCGCCTGTTAGTAAAATTTTATTTTATATACATTGTCAATGTACTTTACATGTTCATGTACCATACCATTATTTCAATATTGCTATTATTTATATGTAATAACCTATGCCATAAGATGTATGTCTTGTGCAAATAAAGAATAAATTCTCTTCAAAAAAAAATACTGAGCATGCCCATTAATTAAGCTATGGTATCAGCAGCAGGGTGCATGCATTTGAAATTCAGAACATGATGATGTACTATTATAATATTTCTAATTTGTCTCAGCCTATAAAGGTTTTGGAGATTCAAAAATATAAAAAAATTCATATAAACCCATGCCGGATTAAATGAATGGTCTTACATGGATTCAAGGATTCTCCTCTGAATTTTTTTTCAAATTTAGATAGGTTCCCCAATAAAGGTATA
This sequence comes from Magallana gigas, assembly GCF_963853765.1. Lineage (NCBI taxonomy): Eukaryota > Metazoa > Mollusca > Bivalvia > Ostreida > Ostreidae > Magallana > Magallana gigas. The sequence goes on along the minus strand of NC_088855.1, from coordinate 28,755,107 downwards.
ATAACTTTTATATGCATGTTGCAATGTACATGCACTTTTCAATTTATAAGTATTGAATTGGTATATATGACTACTTATAAAGATAGAATATGTCATGATAGCATAAGCATATTTATATATATTTATATTGAAATTACACAAGAAAAATAATTTTTTTATGATTTAAAAACCAAATTAACCAATCAATATTAACCCCCCCCCCACCCCCACCAGAGAGAGAGAGAGAAGAGGAGAGAGGGGTGAAACAGTGATCTAGATCAACCAACAAAATGCCTATCATCCTGTTATATTCTGTACATCGATACTTTTGAATGAAATAAAATTTTGGTGGAATGAAATTCGTTGATCCGCCCCATGTTATGTAATATATTTAGCACTGCTGTCTCCAGAGGGCGCTTATCAGGAAAATGAAAGTAGAACGGTCATGGCCATTTTATTTGCTCCTTTTTTTCAGTGTTGGTTGTATCATGTATGGACAGTGGATGTATATAAGACATATCTTAGCTTGTACCTAACAGAGAATTATGTGAAATGGGAAACGTACCTGTTGTAGTTTGTTTGACAACCTTGGTTTGGTCGCAAAAATGGAGTTAGGAGCCATCTCTTTGACGGATACCCGCTGTCCCCTAGCAAATGCGTGTGAAGAGGGATTCTGTTCTGGTCAAACAATGACTTGAGTCCACTCTCGTTCAAGATCCTTGAGTCATGTGTTGACCCTGGCCATTTCGCTACGACATCAATTATCTTGTGGAATGGATCAAAGACGACCTGTGTGTTGATGCTGTGGTAATGATGTCTGTTGACATACTCGTTTTCGTAGTCAGAAGGAGCGATGATTTGTACATGTGTGCCATCGATGGCCCCAGCAATTCCAGGAAATCCGGCGATTTTGAAGAACTCTTCTTGATTTTTGCGAATTTCGTGAACATTAAGTGGGAATTTTATAAACTGGGCACAAATTTGTGGAGAAGAGAGACTTCTAAGAGTGGCAGTAATTGCCCTAGAAACGGTGGGCTGCGAGACACCCATGTCGTCTCCATTGCACAACTGCATTTTCCCTGTGGCTAGAAATCTCAGTGTTAGTAAAATTTTCTGCAGTGGAGAAATTGCACAGTTTCTACGTGAACCACTCATAAGTTCATTTCCAATCAACCCCTCTAAAAAGTGGATACCAGCGGAATCAAACCTATACCTCTCAACTAGTTCAGCGTCACTGTACTCTGCCAAACAGTCTTTTCTTTTTCGAAAACATCTTCTTTGTGCTCCGATGGCAGCCATTTTGATTTTGAACTTAAGTTTTTCTTAGAACTTTAAGACACCTCAAGAGGACTCTTAGATTTAAGTATTGCTTAAGATTTTTCTTAGGCATAAGTTGTTTTATGAATAAAACTTAAGTTAAAAACAAATTCTTAGCGTAACTTAAGTATTTTTTATGAGTTTAAGTAATTTCTTACACTTAAGTACTGTTTAAGTATCTTTATGAATCCCAGCCCAAAAATCGACCAAATGCCGAAGTCTAAACAATTTTAAAGAATCAGCAATTTGTCAAAACGCTTGCATAAAAGTAAAACCATGTATTATAACGTTTCTGTTTTTGTGAATTAAAATGAATTGGATCCCATATGTGGCCCAACCCTATTCCCAAAAATTTTGATTTAAACGAATTTGAATCCAAACTACCTAAGGTTGCTTTCTCTAAGGTTACAGCTTTTCAAGACAAATGTTTTTTAGAAGATTTTTAAAGATTTTCTGTATATATCTAAGTATAAATCATGTGCTTACATTCATTGCTTGGATAAGAATTTACAAATGAAATCGATATCTACGTAAAAATTTGACACCCCCCCCCCCCCCCCGTTGTGACCTTATCCTACCCCACGGGATTCTGATAACAAAATTGAATCTACCCAGTCCCTACCTGAGGAGGGTTCCACACAGTTTCAGCTTTTCTGGTCAATCGGTTTATGAGACGATTTTTAAATATTTTTCTCTCTATATATTCTTATGTATAAATTCAACCTCCCATTGCGGTCCCACCCTACCCCCAGGGACCCTGGTTTGAACAATTTTCAGAAGATGCTTCCGCACAAGTTTCAGCATTCCTAATTGATTGGTTTCTGAGAAGAGGATTTTTAAAGGTTTACTAGTACTCTTTATATTCCTATGTAAAAATTCAACTTCCCATTGTTGCCCCACCCTACCCCCAGGGATCGAGCAAACTTGAATTTACCTGAAGATACTTCTACACAAGTTTAAGCTTTCCTGGCTACCCCCGGGATCATGATTTAAATAAATTTGAATCTACACTACCCGAGGCTGCTTCCACACGAGTTTCATCCTTCGTGGCGGATTAGTTTCTGAGGAGAAGATTTTTAAAGATTTACTCTTTATATTCCTATGTGAACATTCGACCTCACTTAAGGCTCTACTGTACCCCCGGAGGTCATGATTTACACAAATGTGAATCTACACTACCTGTGGATGCTTCCACATAAGTTTCAGCTTCCCTGACCAAATAGTTCTGAGAAGAATATTTTCAAAAATTATTAATAATTCCTACATATCTTGCCTTGAGTAAGGGCGTAGTCCTTAATTATCACAACTCTCTATCCTCTTTGCCTACGGGTGCTTTGTGTTTAGTTGAAATTGGCCTAGTAGTTCTGGAAAATATGTTGAAAATGTAAAAAGTTTATGGACAGACGGACGACAGATAAAATGTGATCAGAAAAGCTCAGGTGAGCTAAATAAAACCCAGAAGTTGTTCGGCAGAATCAACATGAAAGATCGAGAGGATTTGTTATAACACGATATTGTTGAAGCTATTTTTGAAGAAAAAAAAAACCCAAATTGAAAACAATTCACACTTAGATGTCAAACACAGTCCATTGAAAGGGAAAAGAACGCACAGTTTAACCAAATGCGATTATTAAAGATTTTACATTTAACATTCTTGGTGTCAGAAGATGATCTTTCTACACTACTGTATCGAATCTGTCCCTTTTTTTTTTTAAATTATAATGTAAAAAAAAAACGCCTTTAAAAATGATATAAGACTGATGAATATGATGTGATGTTGATGTTAAAAAGTTTTAAAATGACAAGTTTAAGATATGAAATAGTTTTGATATTGTGGTGACAACCATTTTGATTTGGGTTTGTTTTGGTTTTGGGTTATTTTTGTTTTTTGTTTATTTTATTTTTTTTGGGGGGAGGGTAGGGGTAGGGGTAGGGGGTAAGAGGGAGGGAGTAAATAAGGATTGTCAGAAATTTTAGATTTACCTAGTGTACCATTGCAGTGTTTTTGTTTCTTTAGTCTTATGTAAAACTTTCGCTTTCAATTATATGTTGTAGTAAGTGTTAACATTTCATTGAACATACATGTATTTTAAGGGTTGTTGCTATGTTGCTACCCCCGCCCCTAACAGCGTTGTAGCCCGGGACACACTAGGAAAAGACGTCAGTACAAAATTTTTAATGAGTCTCGACGAATCTCCCTGAGGTTACAGGCATACCGCTTCACGGGCTGTCGTTATCGTTTGGGCTACTGTCATGTTGTATTTTGTATTTACTGCCACCCGGTAAATTCAAAATTTACAATATGACAATACTCCAAAAGGTCTGACAAAAAAACTTTACCATATGACATTAAGTAACAGCTAGTATGTTAAAACTCGCGTCCTGTCATTATTTTCTATTAAAAAAAAATGTGGCATTTGATTATTAAATCTAAACTGAAAAGGGAAAGCAACTTGGTTTCACTAGCCATTAGTTTGATCGAATAAAATACAATTAATAGGGAAAAACGAGAAAATAAGGATGACTCTTCTAGAAACATTGTAGTGGCCCTGTATAACTAACAACTATCAACTATTAACTTGTATTCGAAGTCATTTAACGTTATATTTTACAATGTAAAAAAATGAGAGACACGTTTCTCTATACTTTCCGTATAGATCGTTGATTCACACAAAATAACTTTTAAAAATTACATTGTTGACCTCCGGACTCCATTCAGGAAATAGGATTATTATTAACTAATTTTGACCATAGAAGAAATATTTCCTATCATGAATTCTCTTGTCAATGTTTTATAGACGAAAGGGTGTGACTTTTATCCAACCCATGTATGGTGTTCCATTTCAACGCATGCTTCGTTTTCTAATTTGGCAGGTTCTTTTTCCAGTTTCCTCTTCCACTGGTTGAGTTTGGCTTTAACCTGCTGTGCTATGGTGATCATATCCCCAGCAATGATAATTCCGATGATCGCAACAATGGTGATGATGGCCGTTGTTCCTAGGAATTGACTCAGGGGTCGTTCGTCACCAGCGCAATATTTCGTTCGTTGGTAGCGACTGGTTGAAGTTTTATCAACTCTCAAGTCTACACTGGGGTATGTTGCATTCATCGTCGAATTGACGTTATGTGTGCTCGAAGTAGGGCTGTATGATGAGAAATGCGACGACAAAGACGGCATTATAGATGACGCATCGACGTAGCTTGTGATGAAAACAGTTGACGTCACGGTTAGATGCGTCCAGGAAGTTGAAGATGGACACAGATATGTACTTCCAGTTGTCACAGTAATTATAGAGTTGTATGAATAGTAGTAGAAATAGTCCGAATTTGAAGACACTGGAATTGACCAGGGTACAATGGACGAGTCTGAGGGGGGAGAAGGAGTGAGGGATGTTCCCGCTGGTGACGTCACAAGAAATGATGTTGACATTGTTGAAAATGAAGGTGAAGTCACACTGGCAATAATTGGTACAGAACAGGTATGTTGTACGCCACCTATTAAAACGAAAATTTTTGATTAATTTTTTTTCAAAAAACAAACGATCATTTCTTCATCAGAAACTATTGCGAACGTTGCATACGTAACGGGAAGTTACGAAGTAAAAGTGTCTTGCGCTGAATGCGACCTTAAAATTGGGTATGCATAAAATTGTCAACGTATCATAAGGCATGTATAGTTCATAGTAGTCATAAGTCCTGCATGATTATGTTCAGGGCTGCGTTTTACAAAAGAAATTACGACTTACGACCAAATTAATGAATGATGATAATCATGAACTAATCAATGTTCTATTCTAATGGCTGTGAAATATGATTATGGCAGTCAAAATAGTTGTAAATAAATGAGTTGATATTTTGTTTCAATCCATGAGACGGAAAATATTTACGACTTTGTCGTAAGTTCTTTTGTAAAATGCAGCCCTGGCAGATTCTCTCATAAGCTTTACCATGCACTTTTGTAAAGAAGGATGGGGGTAATCATACGATTTCCCATAATGAACTATATATCAAATAGGCTATTTACTTCTATTTTTTTCTAAAATATGTATATTATTATTAATTATTTATAATAATTTTAAAATTATTATTATTTATAAAAATTAAATTATGAATAATTCCTCTTACTTAACTGACAGTAACAAAGAGACTGGAACAAGCTGTCACAGCGGGTGTTGTGCCAAAGATGTGGCGGATCAGGATACAAGGTTACGCAAAATTGAAGGAATGCTATTCCGTCTGGCTGTCCATTGGTGTAATCCCATTTAAATGTATAAATAGGCGACGAGTCCCAATGGGTGAACGCATTGTTCTCTGTCCACGATCGAAGCCCCACAAAGACACTTTGGTTATGAAAGCTGAAATTTAAAAAAAAAAATTTAATTTTTTAAGTAAAATTCAAAGAACAGCTTCAATTGGCTTTCATACACTTTAATGATATACATGTATTTTGATTTGAATCAATGAAACAGATTTGTTCATTTTCACATGACAAATACAAAAAATTAATATGTCTTCTAATTTTTGTTTTACTTATAACGGTGTTTTTGAGATTTTTTTTTCATGACGATGTTGATATTAAATGTCGTGCAATGATGAAATGAAAATTATTGCGCAGAGCTATTCGAATACATCCTCACATGAAACAAAAATTTCAAGCTTAACTGTTGTCTTGATTGGTCAAAAATGTTTTAACATAAAAAAAATTTAATTTAGGTTTACCTCCAATGATTATCCAGTCCATCGTTAATAAAGTTCAACAGACCTGCGGTAGAATCTATATAGCCCATGTACCCCCCTGCGGCCTCACAAGTGAGGGCTCCGTCATCCGCGGTCTGTGAAGATGGCGTTAGCCAGTAGCAGTAGTTCAAAGAGGCATAGTGCTTTGCCGAGGGACTATGAGTACTGCATAGGGAATCGTTCTGCTGGTAGGTCGGAGCTGCAGTTAGAATCATTATACTCTTTAAAATGAAATTATTGATTGGTTTATCTAATAAGACTGAACGTTGCCATATATATCGAGATGCATACATGAATCGTCTTTTTAAAAAATGTTTATATTTAGTTTAATGCTTCATTTTAGACAGCACAATAATACTTTTTTTTTTTCGTCTAGAAATAGTTATGAAAATAGACACATACCAATTTTTACCGATAAGATAGTAAATAACAAAACTGCATTCATCTGGAAAAAAGGAAGAAAGAGACATGAAGAAAAAAAAATCAAAATTATTATAATATTTCGTAAAAGATGGCAGTTCTGCACGTGATATATGAATGAGATTTATCAACTTTATTAAATGTTAAACTAAATAATTTATATTGTTACCCTAGCTCAAATAATATTTTGTTATTAGTTAAAATGCATCAATTAATTTATATTATTTGTTTGCTGCAGAAGTATTTTCCGTGATTATTTGGTAACATATTTTTAGTTTTTTTTTTCTTCATGAATTGTAATTTTTATTGCGCAAGACTGAAAAAACTGTGGTTTAAGTAATATTCGTCGAACAATACATTAATTTAATATACTTTCATGTTAAATACTGAAATCCGTTCTATTACCCTCACAGAGTTAGCGAATATTACTTGACAACGGGTAAATTGTTACATTACATGCGCGTAATTTATGTGCGAACGGTTCGCCTAGAATTCACGTCATTTCTGAAGAAGTCAGTTTATGCGTTTTCTAAAATTAGAACCGTTTTAACAAGAGCTTGGACTTTCGGTGGGATGTTTTTATCTAGTTTGCTCATCAAAAAAAGCCGACGAACATTGACCTCCTTTCTCCTAATTCGCTTAGAGAACCTCATTAATATTCATAGACTGCCAAAACCGTTGCTCTGGTGTGTGAAATGGATGCTGTTCCAGCGAAATATATATACATCCCTGGAAGAAGTCGGACGAGTGTCATTGCGTTCAATGTATACATATCTATTAGCCAATGGCTGGACAGTTAACCATGTGTTAACCCCGCCTTTATCAAATCGGAGTTTATCAGGTACTGCCCAAAGTCCAAGCTCTTGTTGAAACGGTTCTTATACATTCAGTACAAGAAAATAAATAGTGCTTGTTTGGGAGGGACACCCCGTCGAAAACCACTTTCAACCTTCCCTCCCAAAACAGGCACTATTTATATATTACATACTCCGTTGAATAGTCAATTCACGAAATCAAACCACAGGATGATACTCCGCTGCCATTTAGTCAAATGAAAATTAACTGAACGGTCTAGAAAGGTAACTGAATGGAAGAGCTATGCCGTTCGGTCAATTTTAAGTTATACTTTGAACAGTCAGCTTTCAGTTATCTGTCAGAAATGTTTATAAAAATGAGATACATCACAAAACATATACATTTGTATAAATTTATTTGGAAACTTGGAAAATTGTTGTCCTGAATTTACGGTGTACCCTCGCAACTAAATTTCATTGAATTTACAACAAAGTGACGAGTACGAACGGGTAAGGAAAACCATTTTTATAAACAACATAAAATATAAGATTTCTGACTGCATGACATGTTTAGCACAAAAAGGAAATCCATTTTCTCGCAACGGTCCGAAGCTCCACCGAAAATTATTTGTATCAGTTGATAATATTTTATCATAATCAACGTACTGGTGTTTCGAAATATCAAACGAAACTTTGAAGGAACACCTTTATCGGATGAAACTATCTCGTGGACTTCTTCGGTAACATATATACAAGTCCATACAGCGTTTATGATCTAAATCTTTTTGAAAGATCATCGTAATAATTAACGACACATGTACAAAGAAAATTCAGCTGTTATTAAAACAAGATCCTGATTGTGGCTATCCGATCTTTTTTTTTTTTACTGACTTTTGTCTCATTACTAAAACTTCCTATCTTCTTTATTTAATTTGAAGATTACTTACCTTAATAGATATAATTTATAGCCGATATTTACATCCAGAAAGTAGTTTTGCAACAAATTTCAAGAGTAGCTAGATTAACCCCGAGAAAATAATTCAGCAACTGAAAAACCAACTTGCTTTCATGCAGGGATTCTGTTTACTTTTGAACTCAAACATTTATTTTACATTCTGTGTTCTATATATTGATTATATCTTGTGTAACATCTCTAAAATGAATACATTTTTCCCTCTTGAAACCCATTTAAACTTGAGTAGTATCATACTCCGGTAGACCTTTAAATTTTGCTGCAGTGCATGGATAAAGGGATGTCCGACATTATTAAGTGATGAATTAACCTTTTAAAATCTTTTTTATGCATCGAAATGTCGATATTTACCCCTATTTTTTTTTTATATCATCAAAGACAGAACATAAGCAACATGATATTTTCAGTATTCAAATATTTGAACAATAAAATGGGTTTTTGGCGGCTTATGTTCTAATGAAGAAAGTGGCATAAAAAAATTGGAGTTCCTGCATTAATCAAAGCTTTGATTAAAGCAAATTTTAAACAATGCTGTGTTCACCGTTTTGATTCTAAGAACGTCCTCGTACTTGTTTTGAGGAATAGTATGCGAACCCAATTTGCTCCAACGTTTAGAACGAATTTCCCAATTCGTTAAACTGTATTGTTGTTTATCAACAAAATAATTTTAGCATGTTTTGTAATTTAATCAAGTAAGTTTAACCAAATGCAAACGTTTCTGTCTTTTAGAAATTAACGAATTCGCAACTTACTCGTAATTCAAACCAATCAAATCGAATACCAATATATTTAAGAATGAATTAAATGTTCTATTTTAAAAGCCTTAAGAGTTAAGCTGCATTACTGCAGAATCGATCCTGGTTATTTTTCCTCTCTATCTTTTTATATAGTATATATTTTGTATCTCGTGGAATATCTTTCATATACTTTCATATACAGAGGGATTTAGCGAATTTGAACACAGAAAATGAATATACGTATGTAAATATGGTGTAAATTCTACATTTTACCCGTGATTTTTCTTAGGGCGCTGAAGGTTTCGACGGATCGATAAACTGGTTAGAACTGGATCGTGTAGATTCCACACGAAGTTTCTATACTGTAGCCCGACCAGGTCGTCCGTTCGAATTTTTGTCAGACCGGAAGCTACAGACCTGCTGCTAGCAATTTTAATGAGAAACCTTAGTTGTTGATTTGAACAATTTGATAGAAATCTTGAAGATTTTGGGATTTATATTTTCGAATAAAAATGCAGAATTATCTAAATATGTGACAGTGTTTAACAATCATATGCATTGATTTAATTTTGTATATTCATAGAGATGATTTTATACAGAAATATATATCATAAAATACGTCAAATAAATCAATATGTCAAAGTTATATAAAAATGAATCGTCACGGTTTTCGAGTTTATGCAAATTATCACGAGGTTACCACTTGGTAACCATCAATTTATGACCCTCATAAATTGAAACCCAGACAATTATTCCGTTACCAATGTTTACTACACATGTAATTGTAATAATAACATAATAAAAACAGTTAAATCAATTCATTGTTTTAATTATAAACGTTTTTCTTCTTTAATTGTTCTAAAAGTCCCACGCACAAGAGTACATTCTGTAATTTGATTTCCTCTGCGTTTTATTATTCTTTTGTATGATGCTGGTTTAATTTTTTTAAAAATAGACTAATTGCTTAGCGCATTTTCTAGGCAGAAAATATTTAATTTAATTGCATATAGATATTCGAATGACGTAAAAATAGGACTAAAGTTGGCTTTTTGCTGGGAATTGATTTGTAAGACTCGTGGTAAAAGACAAAAGATTGCAAACATCACCGCCTCTTCAAATCAATTGCATTTGCTTTCAATTGAAGAATACTTTTGACAACTGATTCAACTTTAAATATCCAATACACCAAACTATACTGCAGTGCAATTTTTTTTTTTCAAACGACCAAAAAAAAAATAGTTTGGAGCAATCAATTGCGTAAATAATGTTAATATTTGCTAAAGATGAAATTAAAACAATACAAACTGAAGGGATTTCGTTGTTTTTTTGCATTCCCTTTTGTTATCGCATACAATGTTATGTGTTTTGTGGTGTCTGTCAAGAGTTATGCCACTGTGTCGATATTACTGCCAGTCAAAACAGTACCGGGAACAGAATTTACCCACAATTTCACGCAGTATAACAGTCTGACCTATAAATCAGAGCAGAAGAGATTTGTCAAATATCGTGGTATACAAATCACGACCATTGGCTTAGCTTAATGAATGTAAATACATGTATATTGATACGATATCATAAACTATATAATATATAATAACTTGCTTGAAATAATTTGCAATGATAATGAACTCGATGTTAATTTCTGTTCTTGGTGTATGTAAATACATAACCATCTTGTTCAAATTAATAGATCTTGATCCATAGAGATCCATTTCCTTTAAAAAAAAACATCATAAAACAGAAATGACACACCAGTTTATACATAATATATCTGCATATCAAAAGACGAGTTATTTGGTAATCGCATTTGCAGCTACATCGTATTTTTGTTAATGAAGTAAGAAATATCATAGTTACGATTTGATGGCAATTTAATTGAAGCTGTAAAATATTTTACTTACTGTAAACCAACCTTCATTTGCGTGTTTAAAAATATTACGACGTTCGCGAGAGCACCATGCATCGCAAATATTTCTTGCCGCGAAACGTCTTTAAAAGGGCAACTTATTTTAGAGCAATCTCTAGTTTTGAAATATATTTAAGTTTGTGGGAAGGAAAATCAGAACTGAAAATATTACCCCCTCCCTCTCTTCAAAAGAAAAAAAATTAAATCAAATAAAGATATAAGAGTTGTGAAATATATAGTTCCTTCAAATGATAAACTATACTATACTCTTAAATCCAAAACACGCAAAAGATAAATTAAAGGGGCATGGTCACGATTTTGGTCAAAATTTATTTTCCCGATCTTAATGTTTACAATTCTTCACTGAGACATTTTTAATAGTCATATAAAATTTGAGTGCCATTCGTTAAGTTATAAGCAAGTTACAGAGCTTGTATTTCTTTATTATGTAAACAAAGCTTTTGTTTACATTTTAAATGTTGAAGTGAAAATTCTAGTTTTAAACCTGAAATGAATGTGTTAAACGTTGCGAACTGTTTATTTATGCTTAAAATGAGAAGTAGACAGACAAATCAACTTGAAGAAAATTTTTTACTGGTTAGTGGTATATTGAAAACAAAACATATGAAATATATGTAAACAAAAACAGGGCACGAGCCTTGTTTACATGACAAGGAATTGTGAGCCCTGTATCTTACTTATGACTCTACGACTGGCTCTCAAATTTCGCTTGATCACTAGAAATGCATTCCTAAAGTATTCTGAATAATAAAAACAGAAAAATAGAATTTGACCAAAATTGTGACCATGCCCCTTTAAACAAATGCTTTCTCTGGTAGACTTTATTTCACTTTTGTTCTGATTTCGAAAGAGAATAACGACTTCCAAAATTTGTCATATTTCTTAGAATGTTGTCAACAATGGTGAAAACTGGTGCATTTCTCTTCAGAGTTTTGGAACAGGAAAATGTATTTGCAGCTATCACCACAATAAACTTATGTAATGCCACATGATGAAGCTATAATGCGAGATTGTAGGCGATGGCTGCGGACATAGTTTTCTATTTGAAAAACTACTAAAAAGTTGGTGTCTTCTGCTAAATTTTAAGGAATACACTGAACCCAAGTTCTAAGTATCCGCCCAATATACCGGTAGCGCATTGATCATATGAAATAAACGCTATAGTTTGTCTTGCTGTTGGTGTGGCTGTTTTTCATCTAATTCTTCAATGGCTAAGAACGATAGAGCTGTACTTGGATATATATGGGGAGAGGACAACCTAGGTTACAGAATGTGTGCCAAGTCCCAATTAAAAATTGGCACAATAAACATATGATCAATTCAAATCAACGAAATGACATCTGGTTGCGATCCCAAGATCTTGACCTTTGATGAATATCATGAACACTTCCGGTTTGGTTGAGCTTTCGGTTTGTTGTTATATATATATATATATAGTTGTCGCTGGAAATGGCAATACACTAAAGCATTGACAAATTATGTTAAAATAATACTTCATACGGATTGCCAAGTACCTAAAACAATAACGGGGACGAAAAAAAAACAGTGGGTACAACTTGTCGTAAGAATAGTTCAGACACCCACATTCCAACTGCTCTTGGTTTTTTCCTCACTGGTCGTTTGGCAAATTTTAAGTGTTAATCATTTGAGAATAATACGAAAGACTAAAGTCAATCGCAAAACGTTGCCATTTTGATAAATTACGTGCTGAAAGATACAACTTTCTTGTTTTCCTCACGGGTTATTGATTTCAATCATTATTGTTTTACTTTATCTGTGCTAATGATGTGAAGACATACGGTACATCTTTTACAATATGTTGAAAGTTTCACTTCATTTTATTTCATAGTTTTTTAAAAATTATTCGATTTTTAAGGGGTGAGCACTTAGAGGTTTTATTAATTGCATAAGTAAAACGCACTTTTACCCTTGAGAAAACATAACTAGGTAACATTTGATATATTCTTAACTTTTGGTGTTCTTTTGAAAATTAATGCCACGTTTTTATTTTGTGATTTTTAATAAAAATAATTTAAAACCCCCTAGAACAAATATATAACTGAATACGAACGTTCTTCTTTACAAAATGAGAAATTGATATTTCGACCAGTTTGCAAAGCTACACTGCTTCATTTTTCATAAATCTGTGAAGAATTGGTTTTTTTTTTGTGTTTGCTTGCAGTGGACGTAAAATATTGGTCTTTCGTGAAATTAAAATTCTTTCCGTTTAATTGCACTGGCTTGTGAGTCTGGTGGTTAAGGGAAGGAAAATGTTAAACTTAACTGGATATTGTGAAAGGCGTATACTGGCTTACAAGAAGATACACATATACTTTATTCCAAAGATTATACGTGTACTTTATTTTTCAATAAATCAATGCAACAATTTTTACCGAATTATAAAGGAGGAAGAAAAATGAATAGGGGCCGGTATTACTAGTATAATATGATCAAGTCTGGTTCATTTTTTTTTCATTCCTTTTAACATTGCTTACGCTTTTATTGCTGAAAATCCAAGAAGAGAAGTCGCTTGGTTTTAAAAGATATCTTAATCAACAAGCAATAATATTATACCATCTACTAGTATATAATTACTGTGTATAATGTTGATTTCTTCAAATTCACCAAGGGTCATTTGACATTTGTGAACCTAATATCACTTACTTTTCTAAAAAGGGTCAAACAAATGAATCCTATGCTACATGTATTACTAAACCACAACCAGAGGTTGAACAAGCGTTTATCAGGTGCAACCAGGTGGATTTTTTGTACGAAGCCTCTTCGAAAAATAAACTGACGCTTTAGAATTTTGTCTACTTTTCTATTTTAGTGTAGCACACGACGTAGTACATAATTCGTCGCTCGGTCTGGCCCTCAGTCAATTAAATGGGGCCTCCCCTCACACGTAATGGTCAGCTTGTCAGACGAGAGCGTTTTACGAGCGCGTGTATCACCAACCGTCCCTCGAGAACGCGTGCTGGTTGAATGGAAGAGGCGAGACCCCGCTAGAAGCGGCCCGTATGCATTGCAATTGGGGACAAAATTGGAATATTGTGTCCTGATAATTGCAGAACTGGCATGTTTGGTGAACTTCTACACGGGGAACCTGTAAAACGATGTAAATAATAGCACGGACACGAATTTGGTTTTCCTTTCTGTACTAAGAATGATCCTAAAAACCCACTCATCCACTTTTCTGTGAGGGATTTTTAAAGAGTTTTTTTAAAAATCAATTATACTATACTATTCTTTTAAAAGATATGGCATTTTGTGTGCAGTTTTGCAAACTTACATTTTGATTGAAAAGAATACGTGACAAAAATCTCAGCTTTATACGATGTTTTTGCATTGGATTTTTGTGTGCTTACACATTGAGGGGATTTTCGGACATGGAAAACTCTGGGAGCCCCCTAGTCGCTCTTCCATGTGGAGACGGGGATTCCACACCCCTATGAATGCGAATGATAACGAGTTGAACTGTGGTGGGTACGAGGTGAGACCTGTTTATTGTTTTGGAGAGAGAGAGAGAGAGAGAGAGAGAGAGAGAGAGAGAGAGAGAGAGAGAGAGAGAGAGAGAGAACAACAAACAAATAGAAATAGATAAAGGATTTTTGGTTGTTTAGTTTATTGGCAGTGTTTAACCGTGATTTAAAACTGACTATGGATTATGATTATGATCGAACTCTAGCAAAATCGAAACAAATTTTTCAATACTTATGGTTTCGGATTTCTTTACAATAATGGTCGAAGGTTAGATTAAAATTGATTGCATACAATTTCTATGTACACATGCAATAGAAGGCTTTTTCAGAAAGAAAAATCGAATTATTTTATGTCAATGCATGAACATGTATTCTAAAAGCTTAGAAAAACATGTTGATTCTAACTCAATAAAACGACAGAGGTCTCAATTAATTTTGGATTTTAGCATAAATCCTAAGTTTTTTTTGTTTTTTTTTTACTTTAGTTTGTTGAAACAGCTCTCTGTTTTATAAGAAGTCAGTAACCCTTACCCTCTATTCTATCCCATTAACCGCGTATAATTTAGAACCCCGGTAATTAATAAAGTCACAAATTTATGGTTGTGTAGCCTTTACGAAGTGACAAATAAAACCATTGTGATGTGTTAAACATTACTCAGGGGTTGTGTTAAAATGAAGAGTTTAAAGAGGTGGTATGGGGGTCGCTCACCTTCAAATCCAAGAGATGTTAATTTTTGACAACGTTAGAATTTAATACTATACATGTAAATATCAAAGTCGACGCTCCACCACCACAAAATTGACAAGATCCCGATGAAATGAAATGCCATTCGAAGGATTTGTAAAAAAAAAAAAATCGGTATGAATAAAAATGTTGAAATGTTCATAGCTCGTTTAAGCTCTTTCATTTTCCATAACTGTTGCAAAATAAGGGTTTTATCCACTTTTATTATAGTGTGTAAAAATAAAATTAAGTAAAAAAAATCATTTGGCTTATTTTAGCTTCTTTCGTGTTTCTGAAGTTGTAAAAGCGATATATAATAAACAAATTGATATTAAAAAACACTTCTCTAAAACAGTAAATAATGTTTTGCGTTTATGACAAATCCATTGAAGAACAAAATACAAAACACGAAAAAAATGGCAAAGTGCATTCAATATCTGACCATACATTGTAAATAATATCTTATGTCATTAGGGGGAGCTTATTTGACCTGAAAGTATTTATTACTGCATGGCCAACCCCCGCAATGAACCTTAATTAGCAAAACAAAAAAACCAAAGAATTACCTATAGAATGCTGCCCGTTTTGAATGAAAACGTGTACTTATGGGCTTTTATTCGTTGTTCCCGAACGAGCTTCAAAGTCTTTGTACAAAGAGTTGATTATTAGTAACACAAGGAGACCTCTGCTCAATACCAGATAAAAGTCATTCGTTAAGACCACCAAACCACTAATTATGGAAGCATACATCAAGATATGCAGCTAGACATCGGTGCCCCCTCATTGTGGATTACCATTAACGACAAAGGGTCTGGTATTTCAACGTATATTGACTATACTAATCTCGCCATGCAATAATCTATAACAAAAATCCATCAATCCAGGTGATTTTTTTTTATCTGTACACAGCATGTTGTATCAGTTACTAGTAAGTCTACATTAATGAATAATTCAGTTATCAATCAATCAAAAGACTTAGCCATCATTGTGTTGAGAAATAGAAAAATATACTACTTGCCGGGAAATAATTTGGTATGCAGTTAACAACCAAGAATTATAACAATCACGCGGACGAAGTGACTTTTACGATGCAGTTGTTACTATTTACCAACAATTTTAGCTTTTGCGCGGGTGATGTCTGTCAGACCGCAGGATTTACACCCCGATAAAGCAATGATTTCTCTAAACTGGTCTATGTACAGACGAACCGTGACCAGTCCATTGCAACTCGGCTTACACCGTAATTAGAGAGATTGGTTTTTTCTGCTATTTGATACTGATGGATACATGTATTCTTGTTATAAGAAAAGAAATCTTAAATAATCATATTTATTCAATGACATCTACATATTTCGCTGTGATTTTCGTGCAGTTTTTTTTAATTGATTACAAGTTAATATTAAAATCAACTAAATCACGATGCACAGCAAAGTTCATGGGAACAACACAAGAACTTCTAGCCTGTCATAATAATTTTTTTTGTTTGAAAGTCTAATTTTACAACAATGAAAAAGGATTCCCTTGTGCTAGATATGGCAAGTTAAAATCAACAGAAAAAAATCCAAAATAACCCCAAAGGATGCTTATGTCAGCTGTTGCCAAATATTACATGTGCAAGTAAAAGACATCCACAAATACTTTCAGAACCAGTGGATCCACAACAGAGGGCGCTGCGGGGTCTGTGGTGATCCTGTCCAAGACATTCCCAGACCAAATGAAGCAGGAGGCAGATACGCATCAGGAGTCATCACTCGGAACTACAAAACTGGTGATGTCATAGACTTAACAGTAGACCTCTCAGCGAACCACCTTGGATATTTCGAGTACCGAGTCTGCCCTGTTGAAGATCCGAATGTCCCAGTAACGCAAGATTGTTTGGATAAACATCCTGTTTACATAACGGAGACTCGAGATGGACGATATCACGTGAAAGCATCCGAAAACGGAGTGATTTTCATGAAGGGTCGTCTGCCTGCAAACATGTCATGTGATCACTGCGTGTTACAGTGGCGTTATAATACAGGTAGCCAGGCACATCAGACAAAAAATTATTTGATGTATGAAAGCAAAATTTTCAATTCTGACCTATCCATTTTTATTAAAACATGCATAAAATTTTCAAAATTCGGTGATATTTCACAATTTCTTTTACTAGTTATCGAATGATCAAAAAGCTGTTTTAAAATTGATTTTTTTTAAATTCTGATTTGTTTTTTTAATCAAGGTAATCGATGGAACTGTGATATCAACGACAATTGTGGCCATGGAATGGGTCCACAAGAAGAGTTTTACGGGTGTGCAGACATTTCTATTATGGAGAGCCCAGACTCTACGAGTGGCTCCAGGGAATCACCATTAAAACCCTTTGAGCCTTTGGAAATACAATTCCAACAGACACTGCAAAACTTCAGAAGCATTTCCATGGATGAGGTACCTTATTCTGAAGATCAGAAAACCTACTCCACTGATAACTACCAAACTTCTATTGTTACCAGTGCGTATCCAGAGGTGATTACGAGATCTTCGGTAACTGAAAATTCGGTTTCTGCTTCAAGAAACTTGTCGGAATCCACTGAAATTCTTCCATCCCTGTTAGCGGCAAAAGAAACAAAATATCAAACGCCATCAAGTTTTATCAAGCCAGTAACTTTAAAATCAGTTATTAACTCTCTTCTGGAATCAGATCCAGCGATAGCTAGATCAAGAACGCCACCGACCGTGATTCAGCCCGTAACAGTAAAATCCGCGATGAAATCGCTGCTGAATGCTGAACAGACATTAAAACTTAAGTCGCAGCCAACTTTGAAAATCGATGCTCTTGATATCAAGACAACGCAACACAACGGACAAAAAGTGGCAGTTCTGGAAAAGCTCTCCGATATGCTTTGGTCGATGATGAAATCACTCCTTGTAGAGTCCAACAAAAGGAACGGTCAGAATATGGCTTCAGTAAAATGGGATCCATTGAGGTCTCTAGGAAAATCTCCAGTTCCAAATACAGACATGAAAAACCGCTACAAATTTGAGCTCAAGTCACCCTGGCCCCCGACTCGACCAATGATTGTTCAAGCCGACTACGGCATTGATGACATCATCGAAGGCAACCCAATAGCTCTGAGTGAAATTTCTCCGAAAGAGTATCTCAAGGGTCCGATGAGTAAGTTTA
This sequence comes from Magallana gigas, assembly GCF_963853765.1. Classification (NCBI taxonomy): domain Eukaryota; kingdom Metazoa; phylum Mollusca; class Bivalvia; order Ostreida; family Ostreidae; genus Magallana; species Magallana gigas. The sequence goes on along the minus strand of NC_088855.1, from coordinate 28,736,851 downwards.
GATCAGCCTTTAATGGGAGAATGAGCGAATTTGATAAATACCGACATCACACGCACAATCTCGATTCAAGGCTATTTGAGTTGAAGCAGAAACGAGACAAAATGACAACCACTGAGGAAATGGCAACTTTAAAGACACTGGTCTGCTCTGGGGCAAGCAGCTTTCTGTATGTAAAAGGAATCAACACCTGGTGCACGAGAAATTGCAAAGCAGGAAATTGTCCGCAACACATGTGCAGATGTGTAAACAAAAGGGTTAAAGTAACCACGAGTTCTATGTTAGATATTGAAACCACCACTTCAAAACCCATTGACCCCACGAAGCCCCCGATATTACCAATTCTCTCGGAATTTAACCGTGACGAACTCAAGGTCGAAAAAGTTTCCAAACCTCCGACGAACGTTAATTTTTTGTCGAAAGAAGCGTATATTGATCTCTACAAGAAAAATCCCAAAATATTTGGACAGAAAATTAAATATAATACACCACAAAATAAAAATCTTGGACAAAAAATCGAAGACAATGTATCACAAAACAAAAATTTTGAACAGAAAATCAAATACGACGGACCTCAAAACAAAGTTCTTCCTAGAGATACCATGATCAAAAGTCCCTCTTTGAAGAAATCGAGTGTTCAAAAGCCATCTGCTAAAGGAAGTCCCAAAAAGTCGATTATTTGCCATGGTGCAGACCAATACGGCCAACAGAGCGCAATCAAAGGCTGGTGCACAGAGAACTGCAGGAAAGGGTTCTGTCCCAAACGAGTATGTGTGTGCAAGTATGGATAAACTACCTCCTGTCTTTACCACATAACGTCCAGTGATACAATAGACTATTATTATGCAGTGCGATATGTGACAACACAGATAACCCCATGTTGTATTGAGAGATAAACTGAATCAGGACAGATCAAAAGGTTAAAGTTGCATTTTAAGGAGGCTGGGTGGTCAACCAATTAACGTAACATAACTTCCTTCATTTTTATATATGATATGATTTCTTTAGTAAAGTAAAAACCCATCTTTATTTATCTAGATATATGATTTCTTTAGTAAAAAAAATTTAGTTTAAAAAATCCATATTTGTTTTATATCTTTGAAATTTGGACATTTTGCGATATCTTTACAATGAACTCTTTTTCATGGGGAGATTAATATAGTCTCAAATAGTCATGACCATCCAGCCTTCTTAAATAAAGTACATTGCATTTGTGAAGATCTCGCTTTCCTATGGTCTCTGTGAGCAAGATATGCAATGTGTCTACACTGAATAAAGAGAAAAATGGAATAAGGACTTGGTTTAACAAAAATGATGGATTACAATAAAGTATAACGTCGTTGTGCGAGTCCGTCTTGTTGTTGATGGCAGTGCTACTTAACGGTTGGTCAAATATAATTTTGTAATATTCTACTTCATTTTACCACGAAAATTAATAAAACAACCGTGAAAAAATGGTGACTAAGAATGTTTAAAGCACAAAACAGAATTGATGCAAAATACCATTTTCTTGGGTTTTTTTCTACCTTTATATTCATTTTTAAGTGGTCAAGATTTCTAAAATTTTGAGTTATTTTAATCCAACTTTAACCTCTAACTTTATTCTTTATATTACCGTTATTTTAAAGTTATTTTAAATTTTGTCTTTACTATACATCTTGTTTCGATGTTGTAAATATTGCGTTTTCACCCAACCAGTGAATTTAAAATTACATACGGACGCACTGTTGTGGGATATTTTGACCTTATATATTTTTCCAACATAAATCTTGTGTGTATAACAAGTAAATTATCGTACAGTTCTAACAAGCTTCTTTCGCACAAGACAAAGGTGTGTTTTGCCGAATTAGAAACCCGGAATACCGTTTGTACCAAATGTAAAGTGAATTGCTGGAAAAATATTAATCATTTAAAAAAAGATAATTTTGGTTCAAACTTTGTTTCGATTAGGTGTGGGCTTGATACTTCGTTATTTTTATGTCTTTTGAGATTTTTGGCAGGATGTGTGGTTAAATCCACCTCTAAGATTATTTAAAAAAGCAAAGGTTCTAAAAGAAAAAAAAACACGGAAATTTAAAAAGAATCATTTTGACATGCCGTCCTGTACATTTGGTTATATGTACTTGTAATTTATGATTCGGCAAACCTCATAAATGTAGAAAAAAATTTCACATTGCTTATATATTTATCAAAGTGAATATTATTGAGTCTAGTAATTCATAGAATGTGAACACTTACCATTTAACTATTTACTCATTATTTACTCATAATTTGTTTAATAATAACAACCAAGCTTCAAAACACGTGCAAGATATTTTACATGTAAAAATGCACGGACGAAATTCACGAGAAGTTCCTAGCTTGCGCTGAAAAATAAATATTGGGTAATTTTCGCATGTTTCTAGATGTGAAATGCTTTTCGTGTTCATTTCATTTGATATGCAGTATATACCCATTTAATAACGTTCAACACTTCTGCACGTTTGGTCGTCTCATGAAGCTGATTTTATCCATATGTAACCGGATCTACCCAGTGAGTCACACCTTTTTGGCTCTCATCATCGTATGAAAATATTCAAATTTTCTTAAACTAATACTGTCGTAGTAAGAGTTACACAGCTACTTAAAAAGCGAATATTATCCACATTAAGTAATGTGATTGAAAACAGGACGTGCTGAATAATGTATATCGCAATAAATTTACATCTACCGAGCATGATTCCCTCTATTTCTTACGGAAACTTGTAGTTCATCCATAGCTCTATAGAAACAGCCAGACTGAAATCTACACGCCCCATTTATCGATTGGTCGAAACCTACAGTGACCTAAGAAAAATCTCAAACTGCACGAAATAATCATGATGATGTCATACTCAAAGTCTCACAGGAGACGATTTGGCTGTTTCTTTTAGCTAACGTACTGATGTACATTAACAGTAATTTAGTTAATTTTACTTACTTTTTACGATCAATTTATTAATTTTCTAAAATAAAGATGTGAATATAAGCAATAAAATGTTTTATTTGATTAATTATGCGGGTTATGAAGGTAGCGATCACTGCAGGTTATATATATATATTTTTTACAATGTCGCCAATTTATATTCCGCATAAATCACCAAAGAAGGCATTTTATTGTTTAAGTGAATACATATCTTTTTAATAAGATTTTTTTTTTACCTTTTGGAAAATTTTTGGACCATAATTTTTGTAAAACTTTATTGGTTAAAAAAACGGACGTAAAACTATTTCAAGTAGGCAAAGAAGTCATTTTTTGACACAACCGAGGAACAAAAACCAAAATGTATTAGCGATATGTACATGCATGTTTGTTAAGATTATTTTGCTTCTGAATTGATGGCTAAACAATGACTGGTTCTAAATTATTACAAAAAACAAGTTGCTATAGTTCAGAAATTCCCATAAATTTTGCTGAAAAAGGTAAGGGAAAACAAAAAACATATGTATAGAATTCAGTAAAACGTGCAAAAACATTTGTACATGTTCAAGAACAATTTCCTGAATGTTTGCCATTAATGCATGTATTCATCATTACTCATAAGGCCGCCCCATAAACATGACAAGACGGCCATAGCAAGTCTTTGCGGTCAGAACCTGTTTCTTATCAAAGGTGTAAAAAGGTGGCACTGCATCAAAAATATAACTGTCAGCTCTTTTAGTCCAAACAGTTTTTTTTTCCATGATTGCATTATGATCATGAAGCGGTGAGTTTTAATAACAATACGAATAGATATGTTGTCATTTCTTGGTTTATTTCCCCCCAACATTTTACAAGCAGAGAAAATATACACGTCAAGTGTTACCATGAACTTATGAGCGTGATTAATTCCCGAGTAAAATGAAAGGGTGTCATGTATATTTTGTTGACACAGTTTGAATGGTAAATTACACGTTCGTTTGACTTGAATTTCATACATCCTGAAACGTACAGCGTGTGCATTTCATGATAAGGTACACGGTACCCACAAAAGGAAATCTGTTTTTAACAAAATTACAGACAGTACTCTGCATGGTTATTTTAACACTCTTCATTTCTCGAACAATTAAGTCTTATTCACATTCCAAGATTTTTTTCATCAATAATACCAACATAAGGGTCATAATAAAAAATCCATGGATTTCGACGAAAAGATTCAGACAATCCTAAGGTAAACAGCTGCAGCATACGAAGTTTTTTTTCTGATGTACTTAAGGTCATGTTTTGTTGACGGATATTAGTATTACAGTCACATTGTCTGCGCTGAGTCGAAGAACCGCTTCATTTGCTAATTTTTGGCAGACGTTCTGACAACGCACTTCCATTGCTGTTTTATCATTAGATTCCGGTATGCTTGCATCCTATACATCATATGAAAAAAAAATGGAAAGAATTATCCATAACTTGCAAAAAAGAAAAATGCATGTACTATTCTATACAAAATTGCACAGAAGAGAATGTCTCGTCATAAATCAAACGTATAAATACGCGAGCAAATGAAAGTCACCGTAAACAGCTGGTAAATGTTTCAGTTCTATATGTGTGTCAATAGCAGCCAAAAATATTCTACAAGAAATCTAGCTGTAAGTTAGTTATAGTATAACTGATAGAAACTTTTTAAACAAACCTCAAATAAATAAATTTGGTAATTCCATATTTTTTTCAAATTTTATTTTGCCAATAAAATTGCAGAGGTTCATAGTTAAGTCCCCTAAATAAGACCAATCCCAGAATTAACCCCCCCCCCCCATAATTCCCAACCAAAAAAGGGTCAAGCCGGTTAACTTTTGCATTTTTTAAGTCGAATAAAAACTCAAAAACTTTGTCTGCTCAAGTGCATCCAGGTGTACCATTAAATGTGTCTTGATAACAAACATAAATCTACCGACCGTTTTGAAGTAAGTTGCCTGCCTGTGTATATAAGTTGTCAGTCGATAAAAGGGATGGCCACTCGCAGGTGGTTTATGGGTTATAAAACCGTAAAAAATTGTAATGAGGTCAGAAAAATTTTCAAGGTATAAAAAATCATCCATGAACACAGGGTTTTCTATTTTTTTTTGTTTTTTATTTGTTGGTTTTTTAACAATGAAGAGACTTTAAAAAAAAAAAATCCCCCTTGAACTTTTCTCCATGAGAATAATATTTTATGCTATTCAGATAAAAGTTTAAATTTACCTGACAAAAACTTATCATATTTAACATTATTTTACATTTATTCTGAAAGTATATAAATACATGTAAATTCTAAATTTCTAAATTTACTGTATAATAAATATTACAGTTATATATAGGCCTACATTACAGACAACAACATTTAAAGTATAATACTTTTGAACATATAAAATCTAAAAAAAAAAAAAGAAAACGAAATCCTGGAATAGTTTATCCCTCAGGACCAAAGAGCAAAGTACATTTTTTCTTCTCAAGTTTTTGTGGATTGGTTCATTTTTTAACCTTTTCGACATATATCTTAATAAATGTATGTCAAATTGCCATCAATGTTAAATGTTTGGTAACCAAAACTTGACCAAGAAAGATTTTGTCCCACCCTGTACCACTACTTAATTGTCATTCAGATTTTGTCCAACCCTGTACCACTACTTAATTGTCAGTTTAAAGAACAATGGTCGGCTTTTGATGTTTTCTTCATTTGACTCCAGGTCGAGTTTACACTGGACATACACTAAATTAAGTCAGGACAGAATGACAGTTAAGATGAAACAAAAAATAAAATTCTGACAAAGCAACAAAATTATTTAGTAAATAGTTTGAAATACCTGATTTTCCAAGCATTCATTTTGTCAGATATTTAAAAAAAAAAAATTATCTGTAACCATACTAATATATCTACTATAGTCTGTCCCAAGTTATTGCTTCCATCGCTTTTTGATGATTTTTAATAAAATTACACATACCTGTGAAAGAAATACAGTTGAAATCGTTAAAAGGAAATATATCCAAGATATCTTCATTGAACAATTATCCCTTTCCACTCAGAAAAATTCACAGGAACGAAAACAGATTCCTTACGGAGATTTATAATGGGGAATGTTTACATCTTTTCTCCATTCGGAATACACTCGGAATACATCGCACAATTTTTTAACGTTATCATCCGGGCTTATTAATGGCTGTTGCAATGCAAAATCTCCGTAGACTTTCAATTTCGGGATGTGTATTGAAACCTAAAGTGGTAGAGGGGGCGTTTCAAAACAGATAATCTGGACATTTTTTATATTAGTGGATGAACTTAGTTTGAGCACAAAGGTATTTACTATTATTGAAATATCAAGCAAAAAGTGGTGGAAGCAAAAACTCGGGACAGAGTATAGTATCTATTTTGAACAATACATACACAAATTTTTAAAGATAATTTTTCATGATCTTTAATTGAAAAAGTGTTTTTAGAATTATTCTCCATTTTAATTTACTAATTCTTCATCCAAATACAAGATTATGCATTACATGTACTTTATAGTAGAAATAATGTCCATTAGAAAAACATAAAATTTTTCCAGATTTTCCATACCTCTAAAAGGTTATTTGTGAAGCTGATGCATTCACTAGAAGAGAATCGCTTCCACAAACCATCGCAAGCCAATACAATATACCTATGAATTAAAAAATTAAAATCCTCTATAAATTCTCAAAGCTAACATCTGGTCAGTGGAAAACTATAAAGTGGGTCAAACTGACAAACAGACAGACAAGGAGATAATTAACCACTGATTCCGCTAGAAGGAAACTGACAAGAAAACACTAAATATATACAATATTTCTATTTTCTATTTGTTCACAAAAAGTTACGATGACCTCAGAGATATAAATACCTGTCTTGATCAGTCAGCTGACATTTTTTGACGTCAGGTACACAAGACACACCGAGCTTCTTATACTGGCCGTCTCCAATTGACCTTGACACCTCCAATACTCCCAACACTCGACCGTCCCTGAAACAAAAATCATCACTTTATATACCTCTATAATTAAAAGAAACTGATTTTATTTTTCAAAAATTATCAGCAGAAGTTTGGGTGTGGTAATTGGTTTACATAATTATTGCATAAATAATCTAAATATACTGATATGTAATTACAGTTCAACTTCGATATCTTGAACACTGATATCTCGAATACAATGGATATGATGAAGTGATTTGTAAGTCCAAACCCCTTATTTTTTTAGTATTTTACCCTTTAAGTTAATATCTCGAATTCTTGGATATCACAAAGTCTTTAAACAGTCCCATCTAGTTTGAGATAATGAAGTTTGACTGTATCTTATACAGATTAAAAATCAAAATTGTTTCTAATAAAAAGAGTTTATGAATCCTTTGAAAAGCCAATGATTTTATTGTTACATTTCAGTGAATGTACTAGATATCATATAAACTACAGTAAAATGCTAAAGGATTTATACATTGCACCATTAATACAAAAAATCCCTGCAACCATCTTTATGCAGAGACTACTGAATAATTAGGTGTTTCAACATGGAGGAATTAATGCTTGCGTACTTGACATGTCCGCCTGCTTTCTGAATTCTGATCCTCTCCTCATACACCGAGGGACTGTGTTCCGTCGTCAGTGGGATTGGAATGCAAGAGTTATCTTCCTTCTGTCGGCACAGAACTGCCTATCAAAAGAAACACAAATCATGCACACAATTAGGTTGATAATTTCAACTTCATATAAAAGGATTTTGTATCAATGTGCAAGTATCAAATTTTCTGTACAACAAATTTATTGACTTAATGGACAGAAATGAAACTCTCTTTGAAGGGGATAGGGGAGGGAGCTTAGGGCATGGGAGTGGTTCATGATATGTATATTTCAAAATGAAAATGAGTTGGTTCTTTTTATCTTTCATTGTTACAAAATCCACTTGCACCCATTTACCTGGCTGTCTCCAAGCCAAGCTATGAACACTGTTTCATTAATAACCACCATTACTGTAGCTGTTGTTCCATCCTTCCAAGATGGTTTTCTGAAAATTCAATTAAATTAATTAATTTTTTTTTTTTTTTTTTACATTTTTACATAGCTGTAAAAACAAAAACAATAAATCTCTGTTGAATTAAAAGGTGTAGCATCTTTTGCTATTAATATAAGGTGTGAGTAGGGGAGTTGATATGTATAGGTATTAATATGCAATGCTGAACAATTAGTTTTAATATCATGGAGCATGGGTTAATTTAATTAACCAAATGGCATGTTCCATGATATTAAAACTAATTGTGCAGCATGATTAAGTAATGACTTTTAGATTTTGAAATGAAAGAAAGATGTTAATACTTTAGAAGAAAGAGATATTATTTCATAGACCAATATGGAGATCTTGTCTATCTGCATTTAACAGTAATAAATCATGCATGCAAACAAAAATAATTCTAACTCACATTTTTGTTGCTTCTTTCAGAAATTCTTCATCTGTCTTTTTGAAAGTTTCTACTAAGGTTTTCTTCATTTCTTTCTCAACAATAGACACTTCACCTATATTTGTAAAAAAGTAAAACAATTTAAACATGAAATAATCTCAAATACATCATCACTCATCTGGTACATTAATCTTACACTTTATACAAGATATTCGTAAAATTTAACATCAGTACAAAGGAAATGGCTTTTAATTGCTTAAAAGATGAAAATTGGTTCTTGTTTAATATGTGATGAAATGGGTGGGTGGGGTACATTACCCTTTGGGAACTTATCCAGGAGAAATTTATGCAAATGTCTGGATGCAAACCTAGAAGCCCTGGCTCCACCGTGCCCATCATAGACAGCGAAAAAGGAAACTCGATACCTGTTGAGACAGAAGTTGTTCATCAAGTTGATTTACATACTGTCAAATTCATTAATTCATTTTTTTTGCATGTACCAGTAACATATATGTATGTATATGCGTGATAGAAATTAAGTAATAATTCTCATAATAAATACCGGTAATGAGACAGTCAAAAAACTAGTAATGTTCAGATGAAAATCATTATTGAAAAATATTGATTATAATAATGAAAGGGTCAAATCTTTTGGATTGTGTCATCAAGCTTGTACAGCAAATCAAAAGTCCATTTCCTTTGTTCTTCATTTTATCTAATTATATTCTATACAATGGATTCAAATAAAACAATGCCTATTGTAAATATTTTGTTATTTTAGATAAAAAAAAAAAGTCATCTTTTTCTGCGCTTACTGTAATTTCTTTTTTTTTTTTTGAATAACTTACGTAGTACTTATTTCTGGGATTCTCCCATTTTGTATCAAACTGCAAGTCAAACATTTTGAGCTCCTAATGTCTGTTAAAGTTTTATATCATTCATGACTGTCAGCAAAATAAAAGTAAGATTTTCAAAATTTGTGATGGGTGCTTCTGGTGATTTTATGTGGATATCAATTCCTTCCATTTAATGAGGAATCTACAATACTGGTGCCTATACTGAACCCGACAGACTTACACAGATGGATGGAGGTTTGGTATCTGCTGTGTGATGTCCTCCATTAGGATGTGCTCATCCTGCATTTCATCCCTCTCTCCTTGTCGCTCGGCATAGAATGGAGACAATCTGTACTTTACTGCAATATAAAGTCTAACATAAGTCTATAACCTCAATTAGCTACTTCAAACTCCCAATGTATTAATCTTGGCTGTACTATACGGGGGACTAGTCTATTGATTATAGTGTTCCAGCTCCTTCCTTTGCTGGTAATTAAATTCAGATTAAAAGGCTTGTTTCTTTGCCATTAGCACAAAATCTTTTGCTTGTTATACCTGACAATCAAGAATCCATGATTTAATAAAATCTGATTTTGTTTCAGACAAACAATGCTCCTAGAAAGAAAGAAAGACAGACAGAATTAAAGCCTCAAGAGAGTCTATGGTTACAGAACTAATGTACTTAAACTAATAAAAGATCAACAAGAGATGTTTGTGAAACACTTATGCCCCCTCCCTTAGACATAACTATAGGGTCACAAACCTTTATCATAGGCAGCATACATGGAAATGAAATTGACCTTTTGAACTTAAAATCAATAGGGGGCATCTATCAGTACTATCAGAGATGCATCAACCAATGAAGTATGACGTGTCTGAACTAAAAAGTTTTAGAAATATAGGTTCCTAGATATTCTTACATATGTATGATATATCTACATACCAATTTCATTTCAGTGTGTGCAACCTCTGCGAAGAAAATGAATGGAAATTTCAAATAATCGGTATTTTTCTAGCTAGCTAAGGTCAAGGGGCATGACAGTCAAAACTGCTCGATCATACCCAAAACAGAACTTGTCACAGATATTCTTATGAAAAATCTGTATACTAAATTTCATTTCAGTATGTGCAACCTCTGCGAGGAAAATGAACAGAAACTGTTGGTTGACTGACAGACAGCAGCAAAGCAAAATGCCCTAACTTCTTCGAAGGGGGCATTAATTATTTTTACAAACCTGCTAACTTGATTAAGAGTGCGATTATACATTTTTCACAGTGTATGATTAAAGAATCCTACACAAATATGCATGTACATGTATTTATCATGTTTCTTGTTAGTTCCTTTGTGTATTACCAGATGTTTTTAACTTTGTGGATTTTTTATCGTCTTCCTCTGCTTTCCGTTTACAGTTTATCTGGATCTTCTCACTCTCTTGGGCTTTGGTGGCACTTGTGTCATTTTTTATTGGAATGTCATCGTAGAGACTTGCTGATTCACTTGCACTGTTGGATGTCGCTATAAATTGATTTCAATTTACTTATTAGGCGGTACAATTATTTAACCATGATAAAAATAATTTAAAAGGATATGGTGAATTTGAGCGGAAAATTTTGATACGTTAATTTTTACTGGTTGAAGAACTTGACCAAAATACATGTATTTCTAATCTTGGTAATCGTAAAACAGAATTTGCAAAGTGTGGAATCGCTGAGTTGGACTAATGTTGTATTATTGTAATGAGATTAAACATTAGAAATACAAATCAAAGTACATCTATATCTATTAACACAATTAACCTGGCTCAGGCAGGTCGCCAAACAAATCCATTGTTAACACTGTAAGATCGTAATTGGATAAGAGAGTAAAATGTATTTTGTATCAATGTATGTGGTGGTTGTTGTACAAATCAACACCGGAAATAGGTTTTAGACGAATGTAGCTAACGTATTTAGATGACTCTAAAATTTCCGGCAAAATATTTATTTTAAACGGGGAGGGGGTGGTGTTATACAAAATTCATTAACATTATGGTAACTACTATCGTTGTTGCTGCTGCAGAAGAAGAAGAAGAAGAAGAAGAAGAAGAAGAAGAAGAAGAAGAAGAAGAGATATAAATAACATTATTTACGTCGCTCCCGGTAACTACTATATATATATATAAAAAATATGATAATAAAAAAAATGAATAATAGTTTCAAAATATTCATTCCTTTATCTAGTCCGATATCAGCTCGTCAGATTTTATGCAGACTTAAAATTGTGATAACAATTGTGAAGATCCTGTTATTTAACAGTGTAAGTGCAACAAATTTTTAAGTTGGGGCCATTTGATTCTGAATCAGGGATAACGTTAAAAAAAATTAGTCTTCGTTACATCGTCGCCGGATCCGTCTTCCGTTTTCGATTCGCAAGTTAACGTGGCGTCACAATCATAGTCACATGGTATAACGTCACAATCAAAACGACGCAATCACTATCACTACAGAATACACAGAGGATTTGGCAGGTAATGAAAAATCGCATGGTTGTCGGTAGTTAGAACAATTAAATATTGTATGTATTGTCATGCTGTATATTTTGAATTTATCGGGTGGCAGTAAATACAAAATTTACAACATGACAACCTTGTAAATTTTGTTTTTACCACCACCCGGTAAACTCAAAATTTACAACATGACAGTATGCACATAGACATATATCAGATGTTATTATAGAAGACATACTTCGTTTCAGATCACAGTAAAATGGAGTCACAGTCAGATTCTAGAAATGGTCCAGTTTTCAATATGGTAAGTAAAATTAATTTTGTAAATATCGATAAATCATAAAGTTGCGACAGAATGTTACAATCTCTTTTGTCTTCTTTAAACATAGGAAAACTGTCGAATCACAGAGGGACTCGGGATTCAACGTTCAGATGACAAGAAAGTTAATGGAATCGGAAATGGAGAAATGATACGTCGAATTAAGAATATTCCTGTATTGGAGGAAAGAAGACTCCTTGCCCTAGAGAGACACATCAAGCGTAAACGGAGGAGACGGCCGTACGTCAAAAAGATGAAGAGTTCGGAGAAAACAGAGCAGCTTGACAAAACCATGGGGGCTCCCAATGGAAAAATGTCATACGATTTGAGTCAGAATGAAATTGAGGGTACTGGGATGGCAGTTTCAGAGAAAGACGAGGAGAAGCCAAATGGCAAGACTGAGAATTCTGTGGTTCAATCCCCAAAGATGGACGTCGAAGAAAACGAGCAACAGGGTGTACAGTTTGATAAGTTGGTTGAATACTTACTTGACGAAGTAAAATCAGAAATAATAAAGAGAGTTGAAGATGGATTAAAGAGCAAGAGCGAAGTAAACCAGTCGATGTTTGGAGAGGAAAGTCATATAAAAAAGGATGAAGGGGCTGATATGGAGGTGAAGCAAGAAAACGAAGAAAATTTCACTTCCGTGAAGGAAGTAAATACTTCGCTGTCTGAAGATGCTGGGCACGTTGATGATGATGGCTTGAAGAAAGAGATAGAAAACTTTCATGATGAAGGGCATAAAGATTTGGAAAGAGCGAAGGACAATGAAAACAATATTGTTTATATCGGGTAAAATATCTTCTTTTCTTTTTTACCACATGTATACATTGTATTTGTACTTCATTAGTAATTGAATTTCATAGTTCTATTTTCCTTTTCCAAAAATCAAATACGTACTCGGCGTTAGAAGTATGAAATGTTAAGAATAATTCTCAATTAAGCAATTTAATACAAATGTATATTATATGTACAGACAACACTTATAACTATCATATTTAATAACTACATGTTAAATTTCTTCACAGAGATGAAAAAGCCGAACAAAGTTTCAGGGCGTCAAGGACCGGATCAAAGGAGCCGAAACCAAAAGATCCTGAATTGGAAGCCGTAGAAACCAATCAGCTCTTAAAAGAAGAAAGAGAAATTGAAAAGACTGGTTTCAATGTAAGAAACAAGGTAATAACATTTCATTAGTACTTTACAACTTTAATACCAAGAAATTCGAGATATACGGCCTTGGAGAAATGTATTAAACACTCATAAAACTGTAATGAAGTATTTATCCAAATTTGTATAATTTGAGAGAAGAGAAGGCGTCGATGCCAAATTTTTCCCTCTAAATTCTTTGTTATAAATGGCCTTAGTTGCCCCGAAATTAAAAAAAAAAAATTCATGACCCCATCCACTGAAATACGAACTATAACTCATTATTAAGTAATGATCCCGGTAAAAAAAATTATATTTCTCTTTTCTATTGTTTTTAGATTGTCCTCGATGACGATGGGGATGACGATGATGATGATGATGGCTTCATGCCAAGAAAATTGTTTTTCTTCAGCTTTTCTGAATTCAAGGTATTATTCTCTTCGTCTAGATATTGTATTTTTATATGTTTATTTCACCGCAAATATACAATAACCAAATTAATGAATTTTGATTGATTTCATAACATTTCTATTGTTCACACTGATAGATTGCCTTTAACAACTGCATGTATCATTCAGTCTTTTATAAACTTCAATGTCAGCGTAAATGCACGTACCTAGAACACGTATAAGAATACTATGTAAGATATTTTTTATTTCGCTTTGTTTAGAAAGAAGAAGCCTCCGCATAATGGAAGAATACGAATTCGAATTATCAGCATAAACAACATTCCACTTTTTAGGGCTATTTCGTTAAATTATGACACAAGTTCAAGAAATTAAATATGATATTATTCTTTATAGTTGTTGACTATTTTATTTTTTTAAGAACTATAAACACCTTCATTATAATGCAATATTAAAACAAGAACATGCTTTCTTGGGTGGTTCATGTGGATATAAAGGCAACCAAAAAAAAATAATAAACCAAATATACAAAAAATAAAAATAACCCTCATCAGCAATGGTCGCTATTTTCATACCCACATGAACCACCAAAGAAATAACTGTGTTATTTTTATGTTTTCATTTCAAATCTCTTCAGTTCAGTCTCTGTCATAATAAATTTTAATCACTTAGAACTGCGCAGCTGCTGACTTTAGAAATCTTTAAAAATATAAAAGGATATCATTGGTGTCTATTCTACAAACTTTTGATGAGAAAATTGTCGAACCTTGCAGCTTTCGTGGATATGAGAAAGAAGAATTCAATATTCCTAAAGCATCGACCGATTTTCTGCATATGCATAATCTTAAAAATGAACAAGGGATCCGTGTACTGATAACTTAGAGCGTACTATAACTCATTTACTCCATATCTTAGACTCTGAAAATCCCTAGAGAGATGGCCAGCCACCCCCCTCCCCCGCACACACACCAACGCAAGATCCTCTACTTAGCAAAAATTCTAATGTGAAAATATTTCAAGACTTGCGCATTTGATTATCACTTACTTACTTAGTTCTCTTCTTTCCTTGTGGAGCATAGGACTACTACAATCACTCTCCATCTCACTCTTTTTGGGGCTGTTTTCTTTGCCTCATTCCAGGTCTTCCCAATATTTTCAAGTTCCTTCAACCATGTCCTTTTCCAGCTGTGCAGTGGTCTCCCTTGTTTTCTCTGGCCTTGTGGATTTCAGTCTAACGCCTCTCTGGTGATGTTGGTTTGGGACTTTCTCCATTTGTGGCCAATCCATTGCCATGCTCCTTTCTTTATCTGGAGTGATGCTGGTTCCTGACTGACATGTACGCTTCAGTAGTTGTTCGTTAGATATCTTAAAGCTGACATGAATTCATAAATACGCATTACTTCCCTTTTATCTCCGACTACCGCCATATTAGTTGTCGATTTCTATTGTTCTGCTCATCGCTACACACCCCCTATATAAGGCCGAGAGCCCTCGTCATGCTTCACCGCATTCAGGAATTTCATACACCCGAACACGTTACCTTGGACGAAAAGATTTGTAAAAACGCGTTTTGAACAAAAATAATATGACAACCACTTCACTGGCAAGATATATCTAATAAACGACGAAACAAGACAGACTGAAATCCAGGCGCAGATACTTAAGAAATTCCTCGATAATTGTAGACCGTTTTCCTGTGTATGTTATAACATCGCACATGCGCAAACCACACACTGTGGCAGATCGAGCAATGTCAATTATCGCATGGATTTTATAAACGGGGAGTTTTTGTAGGAACGGATAGAAACGTTGTTACTTTCTTGGATTTACTATCATTTAGCTACTGTGTTTGGATGTAGTGTCGCCAGGGTTTTCAAGAAGATGCAGACGTTATGCACTCTGTATGAACGACACACGTGTTCGATGTGCAAGCGAAGTAATGCAGCACTGTCTGTGCAAAATAATACAGATACCTTGGACATCCTTTCAAAGAATAAATATATTTTGTATTTCATTGATTGTTGTTTTCTCTATTCTTTATTACTACAT
Source organism: Magallana gigas (assembly GCF_963853765.1). Taxonomy (NCBI): domain Eukaryota; kingdom Metazoa; phylum Mollusca; class Bivalvia; order Ostreida; family Ostreidae; genus Magallana; species Magallana gigas. Next base: position 28,721,233 of record NC_088855.1, on the reverse strand, counting down.
TTTACTACATGTGCAATGTGTAGTTCATGCATTTAGAAGTCCGTGCAACGTGAATGCCTCGATCGGAAAGCAACCGACCGTAACTTTCTCAACCGGTATATATACCCCAGTGGCAGTAGAGGAGCGATCGAAACTAATATGGCGACCAAATGCTTTTATGAATTCATGTCAGCTTTAATTGGTTATGTCACTTTACATATGTGTCGTAGGCATTTGTTGGTAAAAACATAGATGTTTTGCTGTAGTCCTGTTGTTCGTCTCCAAGTTTCAAACCCATATAGTTGCACTAATTTGACATTAGTGAGAAATATCACGATCTTTGCACTTTCGCTTAGTGTGCTGAAACTCGAGACTGGTTTGAGCATTGCGAAGGCTTATCGAGCTTTGCTTATCTTGGCTTAAATATCTTCGTCTGAGCCACGTGTCTTGCTAATAATGGAATAAGTAGCCTGTTTCACTCCGGTATTTACATAGGAGGAATCAGTGATGGATGTTTCATGTATTACTTGCACTGATAATTCTTCATATAAGGTCTTGATAATATTTACTATCATAAGTGGTATTCCATAGTGTCGCAGTAGTGGACACATTCCATCTTTGCCGACACCGTCGAAAGACATTTTAAAATCAATAAAATTTGTGTTCAGTGTTGACTGCCATTCGACATATTGTTTCACAATTATTCTTAGAGTTGCTATTTAGTCAGTACAGCTACTGCTGGATCTAAAACCTGCCTGTTCGTCCCGTTAAACTTTATCCACTGCAGCTTTCATTTTGTTTAGTGTAACTCTACAGAGGATCTTATTACTAGCTACTGGTGGCAGGGTCATGCATCTCCAATTTCCACAGCAGCTTAGGTCTCCCTTTTAAAGCAGTTTTACAAGTAGCCCTTTGTTCCATTCTGTTGATATTCTCTCAGCTGTCCAGAATTTACTTAAATAGTTTATACAAGTATTCAATATCTCTTCTCCGCCATATTTTAACCGCTCAAGTGGTATACCATCAACCCAAGCCGCTTTACCATTCTTTACATTGTCAACCTTTATGTTAAGGTCATCCCCTGGTGGTAAGATTGCCACTGGTTCTGGTCTATTTAGGACACAGATGAAGTGTTCATTCCACCTTAAGTTTCCATTTGTTCGTTTATCTTGGTGAGGACCTTACTATCTTTGTTTAGACCTGCATGATTTACGTCTATAGTTAGGTTTTGCTGATGTTGTAGAGAGTTTTTATATCTCCCCTGTAGGCAGCTCTTCCTGCTTTTGTTGCAAGTCAGTTGACATTCTAGAAGATTTGTCATTCCTGCATAATTTTTTTTTATTTCTTTATCTAGATTTTGGTGCTTGGCATGTGCACCATTTTTTGGCTGGCATGTGCATCATTCTTTTGAGCTCTTGTTTTAGCGTTGTTAGCTTTTTCTTTCATTTTACGCCTTTATTTCTTCGACCCTCTGCCATGTAGTATCAGACATCCATTCTTTCTTCTTGTTGGTTTTCTTTCCTAGGACTTCTTCATGTGTATTCTTAATGATATCCCTTCCAGAAGTCCGTTCACGCTCAATATATAGTTCTGGATCCTCACAGTAGTATAATAGGGAATAATGTTAAATGCATTTTCATCGTAGTGGTGTATCTAGACGGGGAGGGGGATTATGGGGGTTGACCCCCCTTTGACAATGCAAAAAAGGATTTGAAAAAAAGAAAAATAAAGAGAAAGAAAGAGAGAGGCAGGGAGAAAAAGAGTGTGAATTAACATAGGCTAAAATATAGAGTGTAATATGTGAATGTTTCGGCGGTATTTGTACTTATGATTAAAATGATATGTTTGAAATGTCAATTTTTGGAAATTTTTATTATTAGTTGCAATGATCCACGAAATGTAATGTTCATTGATGTGCATTATATTTATCTAATAAATTTTGTATTGATATGATCACTGGCCATGAATTTACTTACATGTATCCTAGAAACTGTGATTTTAACTTAATCCACGAAGATTGAAAGCACAGTATAATACGCAGCTATAGGGACTTGCCGTGCATCTACTGCTAGTGATGTCAGTATTCAATAAGTTGGCATTTTTTTTTTTAGATTTTATTCGGCAAGAACTGTATTTTTGTGGAAGAAAAATAGTATCTCAAGGCTTAAACTAGTATCCGATCCTTCTGCTTTTAAGAACTTATAGCTCTATTTTTTTCAAAAGAGTACTAAAAGAATTCTGCATAATATTTAAAATGTTATTATTGTGCAATTTTTCATATTTTTAATATATAAATTGTAAAATTCCTATTCGGTTTAGATATCAACCTCTGACCTGCAACGTTGTTAAAAAACAAGATTATTGATAAAACCCAGTAATTAAGGGCGATTTTTCTTTAGATTTTTTTCTTCAAACAAATGGTAATATATATAACATACATACTTTAAAAGGGATAACCATTTCTTGTTTTCACGGTTTCGTTTTATTCTTTAAAATCTAAAAACCATTAAAAGCTTCTGAACCCCCCCCCCCCCCCGCCTCTGATTACACTTGGGGTTTCTAAGTACCCGCTCCCAATCCCCCTCCGCTCCCTCTGAAAAAAAAATCCTGCAAGCCTACATGTGCGTCTTTCATTGCAAACCATATAGGCCTATGTACACTGAGTTCTCTCTATAGCTGTAGGTCTGTTCATGCTGTAGCTTCCAGTCTAAAATATTCGGATGGACGACCTCTCCACCTACGTGGACTCAAGACCGTGGCTTTATTAAGACGATGATGCATTTCATACCAGCAAATCCCCATCCCCCCACTTGAAAAATTCTGGATCCGCGCCTGAACCATTTCCTCATATTCAACGTTGAAAACAAAGTGCGCCAAAACAAACGCGACAAGTAATATATGACGTCATGTTTTTTTATGTTCAACTGGGAAAAAACTTGCATGAGACTTTTCAGCAGGGATTATGTTTGGATATTTCTATAATACAAGGTATGTTAATGTGTACAGCGTATGAATATCCCCGGTATCCAGCGTCAGACGTCGTTAGGGGTAACGTCATCACGTTAGGTATATATACCGTCGCGATTTGGTTACCACGTTAGTTACTGAATTTGATCGGTGGCAATCAGACGTGTTTTTACACAGAGCGCAAAAATCAAAGAAAATCACAATGAAAAGAGAGCGATCATCCGAAAGAGAGAGCAAGAGCTCGTCAAAGAGGGTAATGGCTCTCAAAATTAACGTTTTATTTTCACAATAGTATTAATTTAACCCTTTAAAATGTGAATTCATTTTCTGTCCAATGCGGGATACCATTTTGCCAAAATGTCGCCATGATGGATGTCAATATTTATTGTTTACTAAATCAGTTTTCTCTCGTCTCATGACTTCAAATTAATATTAAATGATGCAATAACCCTACATATGTATATAAAAGTAATAAGTTAAAAAATAATATACAGTGCATTTGATATCAAGTAGTCAACATAATGGGGGGGGGGGGGGGTACCAATGTTGCAGACAAGCGAATGGTTTAGCTGTGTGATATTTCATCTTAAAAGAACACTCTTATGAATTTAATATTTATGCCAAATTTATAAAACAAAGCTGGTTTATGAAATATACAGATTGGATTGATAAAAAAAACCTTCATACATTCAAAAACTTTATTAATTCATATTGGAAAATAATTACAAATTTCAGCACAGCATAGATGTCTCCTCCAGTCATTCTAATGACCGACAGTGGTATGATGTGTTGCTGGAACTCCACATCAAATCTAGTGTAAGTGCTGTAGTCTATAGAGTAGTCCTGATTCAAGAAAACATGCAACCAACCCCCCCCCCCCCCCCCCCCCCCCCCCCCAAATCTTCTGCACATTTTCATTGTGGATGTTTGGTTCCACAAAATATAGAGTCAAGTTTCAACAGCATGCTGTATGTCAAAATGTAATACATGTACCCAATGAAATGTGTATGGTTGAACATACAGTGCATTGATATGTGGATAAGTACACAATGAGTGATTCAATTTCTTAGGAACATAAATAGAATTGATTTAATAGAGAGACAGTGTCACCAAATATTCCTTCTTTCTCCTTGGGTCCAAATCTCTCTCTCTCTCTCTCTCTCCTCTCTCTCTCTCTCTCTCTCTCTCTATCTCTCTCTCTCTCTCTCTTCTCCTTCCTTTGAACTAAGTCCTTAATTTTCCCTCTACCCCTCCCTTTTTCTGTGTACTGTTGTATTCTCTTTCTGTGTACTGTTTCATTTTCTTTATTTTGTGTATTTCAATCCTTTTTATGTGCACATATTGTTTCCTTCTCTCTCTCTTCCCCTCTCTCCCTCTTATTTCCTTCTCTCACTCTGTGCTTTGTGTTCTACAGCAACAGCCATCTTTTGTCTCCTTCCGTCATGCATGGAAAGAGCACATGAATGACTATGTAAGACTTTCTGAGATTCGTGATCATTTCTCATGATTGTAGACTCAGATCTCTTTATCAACTGAGCTGATCGACTTGTCACCATCCATCATTATTGTATTATTTTGGATGGCATTTGATTCTAATTAAAATAAACAAACCATTTATGTTTTAAAATATATGCTACGAAAAACTGGAAACTAATAAATATAAATTTTTTTATCAAAAATTGGGTATGAATGCAATATGTGACCATGTGAGCATTTAACAAAGACTGTATATTCTCATTTTGTTTTTGGTTTACAGTACCAATTGACAAGTGCAATTAACAAGTCAGAAGACCGAAGGGAGTTGCCTACAGTCCCGCAACCCACCTACACCGTATGTATACCAATAAATGTACTGGTTTTTATATAGTTCTACAGTATATATAACAATCACAGTTAATGTATGTTGCTATCCAAGATAGGGACTATAATGTCAATAGATATAATTCCTCAATTTTTTGCATTGTTTCAATAGTGTCCTTTCTCTCTACTTGAACAGATTGAGTGGTTAGCTCGCACCAGTTTCAGACATCGCCCTGTGCGTCTCAATGTGCCACATGTACAACAAAGGAAGCACACTGTGCCACAACAAAGGAAGCACAAGGTTGCTAGGAGACGATGTGTGCAGCATTCGCAGCTTGACAGCTCCTTCATTGTCTGCTGAAGGAGCAACTCTTGTGTAAGTACAGACGTATTGAAGCATCACTGCTTGTCTATTTGTGTGTCCACCTACAACCTGGATCAATTAATTAAAGGTCAAGGTTTAATATTAATGGTTAATCAGAAAGTTATTATAATCAAAAATGATTATGTTTTGCATTGATATTTTTCAAGGTAATATTTTAAAGAGTTATTATCTTGCTCTCTTTTTAGCATAGAAGTTGTACCGTGTATGTGGACATTGGTGCAGATGGAGAGTGGTGGTTTGATCATGTGAACCACTCTTCTTGTGTGAAAAAGACTGTCAAAAACACTTGTCTTGTGAGGAAATTCACAGTGCTCTCTTAATGTGGAACAGACTTCTGAGTGTTGTTCTTGATTGCTATGAGACAAATGATAGTGACTTTTTGAACAGTTGTGATTGACACAATAACCACCAGAACAGCAGACTGGTCTACAGAATCAGTGTTTTTATATATGTATATTGTATATATATTTAAATCTGTCATGTTGACAGCTATGTTGTGCACAACTGTAATATGTATATTATATATACAGTACATTGTAAATAGATAGATATATTTATGTCATATTGACAGTTTATATTGTACATAGTGTAAAAAAGTCTAGGCCAGCCTTTAGTAGAAATTGGGGAGTTAACATGCAGAGAGTTAAATCATGAACAAATTATAGCTGTAGATACAAGTAGGTCTTGCTAGGTCTTCTGACTTCATGAAGTTTACCTATTACATAGATAATTATGATAGCTAATACAGGTAATTTTTAAAATAGTGTTTTATGCAATATAGAGTTCAACTTTTCACAACTTTTAGGATTAAGATAAGGTGGGTTTTTTTTTTATTGGGGGAGGGGGGGGAGGGGTTGGGGATATAAAGTCGGGGTGGGGGGGGGGGGGTGGGGGGATTGGACTCTATTGGGTTAGTTTTGCACTGATACTCTGGTAGTATGTTTTGTACATATACAGGTATATTGTGTTATAGTGTATATTGTGTGGACATAAACAGGAAATTACACAGCTTTTTATTTTGCCCTTTCTGTATCAAAATCACAGTTTATTTGATATTTTATATCAAATACTTTATATTCTTTATCAAATACTGAAAAATTGTATTTCCAATAGTAAGTGTTTGTTATAATATTATACTATTCAAAAGGTTGAATTAATCACAAGAAAGGGAGATTTAGGAAAAATGTCACATACATGTAGCTTAGAATTTTTATTTTGAATTTTGGTATTTACTATTTAATATTGGTACATGAATTTTACTCCATTGGCTGGCCAAAGGCTTATTTGTTTTTAAGCTGCTTGCACTATTTATTTTTTACTTTGTGCATGAATGATTTGCATGCATTAAAAAAAAAGATTGGATTTCCTTTTGTTGTTTTTTTTATCTTGAAATGAATGGTACCTGGAAGAGTCTTCAATTCATACACGGGAAATTGAAATTCTTTGTTGTTATACATGTATATCACAAATTGTAGCCTTCATCTGCAGACTTTCTTCAATTAAAATTTCGAATTGGCTGTCCATCAACTATGGATCATTTCTAACATCTATAGATAATGGTTTTACTAAAACTGAGAATTTTGTATAGTAATTGCTAAATATATAAATTTCACAAGTTATATCCAAGAAGCTCATTTCTATATACTCTCCCCCAACTTTTCAGATTGTGGTAACCACAAGTGGTAGAAGGTCTGAAACATCTTCAATCTAACCTCCTGCTACATTATAATTTGTTCCTGAATGTCTGCAGCTCCTGGTTTGAAAAAGTTTGGATGGATGACCCAGACTTTTTTCCTTTATCTCCCGCAGCCCCTTGCCCAACCCCCAATATCGAGGTGTCTTATACCACCTTAAAATGTTTCTATACATTAAGCAGGTATTAAGGTTGTCAAAGCCGCCCCTGGCTTTGACAACCTTAAAACCTGTTCAATAATAAGGATAATAGAGATAAGTTCCATTGATCTATAAAGTGCTCCCAAAAGGTTTGTGCGTCAAACAGCATCTCCTGGACTTCAGGCATTCTGGTATGGTTAAGCTACTTAACTTGGCAGATCTGTAGAAAGAGCTTCAAGAGTAAACCTCTAGTAAACAATACGGAAATGGATTCCCTAGGGCAGCTCGGCACTGCTGGAAGCATTTCTATGGCGATTCCTGCGATGGGACTGGTGCCAAACTAGTAACCTGCCGCTCCTTTTGATCCATTTATGACGTAGAGAGGGGGGTCTGCTGCATGGGAACACATTGTCCTCCATTATTCACAGCCCTGGCTAGTGTCCGATCACCTGGAGAGGACACTCCGGCCTCACTTCTATAGTGTGGAATCTTCATGATGAGCAACAGTTCCAATCACAGTCTGCCGTTTTTTTAGTGCATGAGGATTAGGAACGTTCTAAACAGTAGACTAGCAACGCAAAGAGACAGAGAGCAGCTCTTACACTGAGATGCTGAACGAACTTAATGACCTGCAGGATAAAGATGACTCCTGTAAGACAGCGGTCATAATACCGAATTCTTGCGACAACATGGAGACATCACTGCCCTTCAGCCGGACTGGGAAACTCTGTCACGTAAAAGGAAAAGGATTACACATTCTACTGGCAGGGTAGGGCCTCGAACGAGCCTCGATAGCATGCTGTAGGCAGTGACAAACAACATAGTAATTATGTTTGAATTATACGACAAAGGCTCAGAAGAATCTAACGACATCTCAACCTTCGCTACCACAGGTCCGATCACCCTTGTAAGTGTGATAGTTCCTACACTCACTTTAACCATGTTTACACCAGAAACAAAGGGTCTATTCTATGAGAACATTTTGTTAGTCGTCAGTAGCACCCCAAACAGAGAATAGCTTATTCTTTTGGGCGACTTTAACGCCAGAGTACTGTATACAGGGTTATTTTCGCATCGTGTAAATTTATCTCTTCTACACTTGCGAACAGTTTTGCCCCGGCTTGAATTCGCCCATACACAGTTGTGCTCAAAGAGAAATAATTTGAGATATTGGAATTCGATCAGTCCTCTATTTGCATGCAGATAACGAGGGCGAAAGGGACAAAAATAAAACTGAGGCGATTATTTCCCTGTATTCATTACATGCAGACTACGATTCGTAGCCTTCCAGCCTTGGTAAGTTAGACGTAGGCAATATGAGAGAAAACAGCCAGCGTACCTGCTTGAGCTATGGACCTTTCACAACCTGTGTACTACCAATTCGTATTTCAAGACCTGAACTCAACACAGGGTGTCACTGAGACAACCACGATCAAAACACTGACATTCAAGTAAACTCAGACCTCTTCTTAGTACAGCTTCCAGCTATCAACCTTGCAACCAAAGAAATTCCACACCTAAAAGAAACAAGTAATTCCTCGCATCAACGTCAGCAAAATATCGCTGTGTCTCACACAGAATTTGCAGAAGCTCTTGAACGGGAACTTACTAGGAGCAGGCACGTAGGATCGTTTTTGAAAGTGGGGGGGGGGGGGGGGGGCAGACTCATCCCAAAAAAATCTTGACAAGCAAAAAAAAAAATTCTGAAAATCATAATCATAACTTCTATTTCACTGATTATTTCCTTATTTTCAATTTTTCAATTCAATTTTTTAAATGGTCCCATAAAAGTGTGTGTGTGTGGGGGGGGGGGGGGGCAACTCCATGTTAATTTTTTGTATGTATATATAAGAAAAATCTTTGCTGCGCAAAAAAGTTGGTGAGCTGGGATCTAATGAATAAACAAAATGATTATATCGTTCATAATAACATGTCATGAGTCGAGAATACATGTTATAATGCATGCAGATTTGAACGATAAATTGGCAAGAAATAACACTTAACAATCTCTTAATTAAGTCTACAGACGTTTATAAACTGCCAGTTTTAGTAATCGTGACTCATGACTATAATTAAGTTTTTCCTATCAAATAATAATTACATGCAGATCAGATATCGGAGGGGGGGGTGGGGGGGACGGGGCCTGTCCCCTATAGAAAGTTGAACTTGAAAGGAGACCCCCACTCTTTGGGGAGCATAAGAAAATTGTATGACCCCCCCAAAAAAAAAATAAAATAAAATAAAAATAAATAAATAGATAAAAAATCAAAACAAAAAACCCCTAACCCCCAAACTCTCGAGATTAAAATTTTGATGATTGGCAAATAATACTGTTTTTTTTTTTTAATTTAAATTGTGTTGTTTGTTTGTTTGTTTTTTTTTTTTTGCTTGTCAATTAAGCTTTTGGGTAAGTCTGTTTTTTTTTCCTCCAAAAAGCGATGCTTAGTGCCCGACAAGTCTGTCTAATTATAATGCATTGTCATTATCACTTAGTCAGTGTTAAGAAAATTAATAATATAGGCATGACGCATACAAAATGTACATTGTTTATATCACAATACTAGACTTATTGATTGCACCATATACACTGCGCACAGGTTTATCATTTGTGAGGCAAAACATTAAAGTCGTTCAAAATTATGTTTGTCGAGGGAAACTGTTACATCTACGCCCAAAAGCGAGTTTCATTAGTATAATGCGGTAATAGAATAGAAAATCAAGAGAACGGGATTGCGTACAGTTGACAGCGACATTGCCGAAATATGTCATCATGTTTCTGATTTCCGGTATAGCCCCAGATGCTCCCGTTGCAATCAGATATTTATTGGGTTAACTGTACTGAAGAACCTCTCGCCATCGTGTTCCTTGTCACAGAAAAGAAAGAAATCGAAGTCAGTCCTTTCAAGGAATAAGACAGAGTCACGAACAATTTTTTTTTTTACTTAAAAAAAAGGATAAGATTAGCTATAAGAGTCGTTCAAATCGGAATAAAATTGGTATTCCCCAAAAAGTTGAAATATTCATTAGTAGCGGTATATAAGCCCCTTTTGATCATTTAGATTAAATAAGATTAAGAACCATAGTTATACTCCATCACTGACTTTAAACTCTTTGTAGCTTATAAAATTTATGTATGTATATTCATATTGCAGATTTGGTTCTAAACAAGTTTCATTTAACACCAAAAGCAAACATTTGCATTTTCAACGAAAAACCCATGAAAAGGTGGAGATCAAAAACTTTAATTTTATTAATTAGCTATAATGATTTCAAAGAAGGTCCATGTGATTGTAATTGCCAACGGATGTTCAAAGATACTCTTCCCCTTTTACTTTGCAGAAAACATATTTAATTGAAAGCGAAAAACCCCACCCTATCCATCAAATTTTATATCATCAACCTGCTTATAAAATATTACATTTTTGATTAATTACTTGAAGTTTGTTGCCTTCGTTTAAAAAAAAACGATTTGGCCCATGCTTCCTATGGCCCTACAGTACCGCATATTTTTGTCATGTTGTAAATTTTGAATTTACCGAATGGCAGTAAATACAACATGTCATGTAAATTGTACGTATTGTCACCAGGATAATTCAAAATTAAAAACGTCACATTTTTGCGAAATTTATAAGAAATTTGGAACTGTTTTTTGCTTGCTGGTTTAACGTCGAATCGTGACTTTTATTTACCTTAAGAAATGATCAAAATCCTTGAAAGATACATTCATAAAGTTTTATACACAACAACAAATACATGTGTACACATATGGTCTCCCATCATTGCATATTCCAACTCACCAGGGGTGCGTTCAAGATCGTAGCCGCTACGTATCTACATGTATAAGTAGCCTATTTTTAATGCTCAGCATCAAATTCAAGACGGTTGTATTAGTTACCACTATGTAACAAACATGAAATTTATCTAATTTAGTGATGTTTTGTTCATCCTTTAATTTATTATGAAATTCCATTTGAAATTAACAAAATATGTAACAAATTATGTCGATGTAATAAGTCTTATCAAAGACCTCTCGGCTAAACTAGCGGTCCGTTCGAAAGACCTAGATATCTACGACCTAGCGACTAGGATATAGCTATTACGATCTTGAACGCAGCACAGTACATCATTTAAACACCCCCCCCCAAACATACACACTCGTACTGAGGGGGATACAATAGTACATATATTGATAAATCAGTAGTGAATATATTTTTTCCGCGTTTTTGAAAATAGAAAAGAAGTATCAATTTGAAGCGAAAACGAGAGTCTTTAGTCTACAATCGTTAATATGAAAATATGGCCGCTACATTTTTGCAAAAGAATCAGCGTATATCTCCGACACATGAGTTGTATCTCGCTAATTTCCGTGTAGAAAGACATTGACAACCTGGAAAACATAAAAAGTAATTAAACGAGAGCAAGCTTACAAATTTATTATCCAATCGAACTCCAAAGAGCCACGGGGTGTGCTCCTTAATTACACTGTCTTTTTGGGGGTTGCATCTATCAATCGTGCAAACAAGAAAAGAAGATGTTTCCTCCTAACATAGTTTTAATCATCAAAATCATGACGATGATTAAAACTTTTTCTCTTAAAAGATGCGAACTTATTATACTAGTATTTCTGAGTTTTTTTATATTTCCAAATATTATCGAAAAATTAAGCTTTGACTTAGTTGAACATCGAAGAAGAGAAAAGGTACGCTGAACAATTCTTTAAAAAACATTTGATTGACATTCATCGATGAAACAAAAAAAACACCACATTTCCGTAACGTCATTTCTGTCTTCCTTGGAAGACAATATATAAAGAGTTGAAATAATTTACAATCTCCGGGTTGTGCACTTTCTATCCTTTGTGGTTGATAGGAAATTCTCTCTCTGTTCTCTCATCTTTGGCAGTCCAATGAACGGAGCTCAGCATCGGTATATCACATTTATTCTTCAAAATCAGACTGTGTACCAAAATCAACTACATGTTCTGAAATTTAGATGAAATCATGGTTTTTAAAAGCAGTACTGAATATTTATGCTTCATACAATTTCATGATGGAAAAATTTCAAACAATTTTTTACCCTTACGGACCTCGAACAATCTTATACTTATATTGGTCTTCTCCAACACAATATACATGTAGTACAATATTTTTATTCGTGACTGATGATATCTTATCTTCGTACACAGTATTGCACCAGACCTGCCCCTTCATTTCACTTCAAAATTTCATTTTGTACATATCATATTGTATCAATTATTTTTTTTAATCCAAATGTCTTCCATAGAACTCATTTTCATAATTTTTCAAACGAGTTCACTCCCTGATAGAAAAAGGAAACAAAAAAAGCGTATATATTGCTGTTAAAGCTGGAAAGCACATTCCGACTAGACTGCCACAAAGCCGCAATTTGAAATCGAATCTCAGAATTATATTTAGATGTGTACTGCTCAGTAACAGGATTTGATTTCTTTTTATGTCAGATACATAAACACCGAGACAGTCTTTTCAGTAAAAAAAAAAACGATTTCAAGCGACATTCCCGCATTTATTTCCCAAAGGATATTTTGTTTGTAACGATATCTACAATGCTGGTTTCTGTCGTCTGAGATTTTCTAAACCAAAAAGAAAGCCAAAATAAAAAATATTTGCTTGAAATGAATACCAAAAAATATATACATGTACATGTATACGCTTCAAACTGTATGGCCCGATTCAATGCAGAATTGTTTTGTTTAAATATTTTTTTTTTTACAATTATTGCTTTGAAAAGCTTGTTGCGTAACATTTTTATGTTTCTGTCTCCCTCTTCATTTGTAGATTGACTCTCAGATCTCCCATTTATCAATGTTTATTCATTTTGGTTGGCTGAACAAAATATTTAGATTTTTGCACTCCAAGTCGAACCATGTAGTTACACGAATTTAAAATACACATGCAGTATATTCCAACATTCATTCATACACTATGTTATTTGGAATAAATGAATGAGCTACATCAAAACTAAAGGTGGCCAAGAAGGATCCCTCACCCCTATTGGGCAGATGGAACCCCGCTCGCTCTCCCCAGCTTTTTCGTTGATGGCGTGACCTTAAAGGCGATCAAGCGGCATTGAGTCTGGGCCATGCCACGCTTCCAGGTCGTAAGAACTCTTTGCTAAAATTATTAATACTATCGTAAGCCTATGTAACAAAAGTATAATATTCCGGTTTATTTTTTAATTACATGTATCTTATTGACTGGAAAAGCAAGTGGGATGATCAGAAACCGAGTTGAGACGGGGAACTATTTACCCATATAAAACGTTTCGAGGGATATGACAACTATGATCTAATATGTTTTTCCCTTACTCTCTATTGGAACTCTTAAGGATATTATTGGAAATCTATAAGAACTCTTATGGATATTATTCTTCAACGTTTTTTCACAATTGTTTTCAAACCAAACTCATACATTTTGAGTTTTGTTTGCATTGGTTCATTATTTTACTTTTTAATCACATAATTATATAAGCACATCACGGCCTCAAAACTGCTATACCAACTGTAATGTGGGCTAATTAACAAATGCTGATTGCGTCAACGGAAGAGGCCTTATTAGCCAGAGAAATTCATTGGTTCCTAAAAGCGAGAAGTATGTCATCATAATTCACACATCCTTCTTTATTAAAAAAAATGTGTTGGTCTCGAACCAAACTTAATAAGCTATATATTGGCAATGTCGACAAAGAACATAATATTGTGATCTTTTGAACGAAAGACCCATTAGACTATATAGCTCACCTGAGCAACAATGTTCAACTCATCCTCAAAGAGGCTAATACAATCCACCGCAAAATCCGCCAAAAAGGGGGTTTTCTCTTTCATGAGAAGTTCTGCATTCTATAGATTAGGAATTTGAGGCATTTGAATTTTGGTGAAAGAACATGATTGTGTGTGGGTTTTTTTTTTGGTTGTTCGCTTAAAATTTTAAAATCAATGCTATGTATATGAGTTGACATGTTTTATTGCTTTAGTCTTAGTTTGACGATTTTTTAGTGGTGGTAGCCTTCCTGTTCATTTTATTTCTTACATGTAGATAGAGGCCAGTGGGCCCTTTTTTTTGTCCAGGGGTCATGATTTAAACATACTTAAGTATATCATATATAAGTAAGCCAAGGCTTTGTTAATAGTTGGAATAAGAGATTTTAAGCACTCCACTCCATTTCCTATTTTTGTAATCATCTCTATATTGATAAACTTTAAGGAGGCTGGGTGGTCAACAAAAGTAACCATCCGATCTACCTTAAAATTTTAAAACTGATTTGTTAAGTTAAAAACTACCGGTATTGTCTAGTAAAGGAAAAAATTCATAAAATTTAACTTTAAAGTTTGAACATTTCCTTCTTCCAATCTTCTTCTTCTAATGGAGATTTATAAAGTCTAAAAATGGCCAACTATCTAGTTCTTTTAAAGTTCTTCAACCAAGAAGGCTTTTTTTTAAAGTTTGAGCTATATGATTTAGTTCTTTTAAAGTTTTTCAACCAAGAATGCTTTTTTTTCAAAGTTTGAGCTATATGATTTAGTTCTTTTAAACTTCTTCAACCAAGAATGCTTTTTTCCAAAGTTTGAGCTTTAATATTTAGGAGAAGAGAGTGGAAATATTAACAATTAACGGTGACGTCAACCACGACACCTTCGGCTCAGGTGAGCAAAAACACAACATTCAGCGTCATCTAGTATATAACCTTAATAAGGAGTTTATACATTTTCCAGATATACCTTTGGATTTGGAAGAGTTCAGTGTACGGTTTCAAAACAACCTAAAATATGTTTCCTAACCATTTCGCTATCACTGTTGTTCATGAACACCGTTTTCATTATTTTATTATTTTATGACAATGTCTTTTTTTGTATTGAAAAACAGATATCGCTGGAGAACTATGGATTAGGTTAAACAGTTAGTTGAGTCGTAATTAGATCAAGTGGTTCAACCTTGTCCTTAAACCATGATAAATAGGGAAATGTAAAATATAGTAACTCAATATCTTGTCTGCATGTCTGCATGAAATTTGATTTAATTAATTTTGTGTTCTACATGTATATCATTTGCACAAAGTACAGAAATTATGTAATTCTGACGAACTGCAAGTACTTGTCAATTTTCGACAAAATTTATTGTCACCATGGCGGTTGTCTTGTCCCTGACATCATTATACAAATGTTTTGACATGAAGAGATATCTTCAGATTTAAAAGGGGGAAAAAATCTGGCTAACCAAACAACAGACTTATAAAATTCTGCAGATAAGGGATATAAGGTGTAAAAATCAAGCACAAATCACTCTATATCGTAAAACTTAAAAGTACAAAACAAAAATAATTACCATTTCATGTATTATACACAAAATGAATAATTATTCTTCTTTGACATTGAAAAACCAAAATTATTGACAACCACGTGCTGTGAAATGTGATTTTTTCCGCCTTTCCACGACTCAATTTATATATCGGGCAGTCGTCTGCTACTTATTAATGATAAGATATACAGTATCTTCCTTTCTCTAATAACAAACCGTTTGACAACTGATGGCATTCTTACCATATCGAAAGCTAGCAAACTTGAGTGCGTTAACTGCTTTTTGACCATATAAGTATCAAAAGGTCAATGTTATTGATTTTCTTCCTCCTCACATGTTAATATAGTTTCTGAAAGGAAATTTTCACTGGATTGTATCACTATTGCCAGAGACATAAATAATGTTATTTATGCCTCTGCTATTGTTTCAAAAATATCCATCAGGCAAATTCATGTACGGAAATTTTTTCAATCATATTTAGTTTAGTGAAGAAAATTTTAATTGCAGATTTAAGCGTTACTATTGAAAAAGGAATGGCAAGATTTAATTGTTACCTACCAGCATTAATACTGTAAGCTCCCCACGGATGGCCATCTAAAAATGGGGGCTACAAAATATATGTAGTTTAATTTTAGGATCAACACTGCTTCCAAGTACTTGTAATACTTTGATTAAAGGAAAAGGCTTGGTAAAATGACAATGGTTTATTAAATCAATGGTAACAGCACAGTACAGTCATGGCAAAACATATTCAAGTCAAAGCATTAATTGTATTGTATTAATTTTGGTCTAGGCGTCATCCGTACTTTCAAGGGCAAAAAGGGGGCGTGGCAGGATACTATAAATTTACTACGGAATAATACATTCAGGTGTCCAGTGTGTTGGGAGATAATTGTGTGGTGCGCAAATCTCACCTATAGCTGGTGGTGCCGGTAACACTTGATAGGGAGGCTTGGGTTAGATTTGAATATTTGGCGCTCGTGAACTCGTCACAAATTATCTGACATATAATGGCAAAGCACTCATACTATTACTTATTAGGTTTGTTACTGACTGTTTAAAGAAATTTGTGGGGTCGGTAAAGTCCATAGAAGGCGAGGCGAAGCCGAGCCTTCTATGGACTTTACCGACCCCACAAATTTCTTTAAACAGTCAGTAACAAACCTAATAAGTGTTTTGTTTTGTCGAGGACCTAAAGTTTGATATGTAAACAAACGTTTGTGTAGAAAATCAGTTCAAATAACGTTACGTCCGCCATGTTGCCCTATAAATTTTGACGCTTGCCTTTTAAAGAAATTTGTAAGGCAGCCACGTGACGCGTTTCATCCAATGACGTTGCGACATTCTAGTCCGAGGCAAAACAAATGTATATATAACCTTCGGATCTGATCATGTGATCTTATTTAACCAATAAAATAACTGTACGGTGACGCTTGACCAATCAAAACGATGTACGGTACCGCACACACTGAGCTATGCCGAACAGTGTCGTACAAAACTACCGTACACCGCGCAAAGTAAACCTTAAAAAGAAATATGACATAAAAATAAACATCGGAATAACTTAAAACATTTGTGGTGGATGTTTCCGTAACCTGTAAGTAACAATAACTTGTAAATCCTTTGCTTTATTCAACATAGAACCGAGAGATCGTCTAGCAGACGATGTCCTATATATTAACCTCGCCATAATAGAGGGACTACTTATAAAATAACGTACGATGTCTAGTTCTTAGTAAATTAGGTATGAATTATGAAAATATGAATTTAAATGGGGTTTATAAACTATACAAACATCACTAGTAACGAAATAATCTTAGTAGTTCAAAATACGAAACAGTGGCAATCCCAATACACTCGAGGAAAAGCTGGCAGCGGGATGTAAACAATCTACCCAGCTTCAGGAATCCAGTGCTCTTACAGGTGTAGTAGACAATGAATAGCACAAAATAAAGATGCATAGGTACAATCAACATGCATAGTTTCCTTGCATATATTATTAAATTCACTATGTTAAGAATAAGTATGCAAACTGGGAAAAAGAAAAGTACACATGTGCTAAAAATAGATTTTAAAAGATACGGTAAATATTCAAGAGAATTAAACCCTGAATAAACCGTGTTAGGTATAAAGTGATGTTAAATTCATAAATTCCACCCACTTAACCCCTTATTAATAAGACCAATAATCAAATAATGTAAAAATGATAAATTCATAATTATTCCTATCTCAGGTCATTACAATACATATACTGTATATTTCATATTAATTCTATAAACTTGTTTAAAGTTGCTACTGCATGTAGTTGACAGTAGTTATAAATATCATTTCTTAGTAAGCAATTTTCTATATATATCCATTATACTGATTTGATTTTCAATTACAAGTGTGATTTAGATAAACACCTATTGCCCTAGTATTTTAGATACAAAAAAATCAGAACTGATAGTTATGCCTCCTCATATATTGGTACGCATTGTTGTCAAGGCTACACAAGATTCTATAAATCTAAAATTGAAATAAACGAAGCGTCCATCATATTTGACAAGTGAAGTTTTATTATAAAAAAGCATGTATTTTTTCGATTTAACTTTAATTCTACTGACTATAGCTATATATAGGTCATTGAAGCGTTTATGTGCCCCCCCCCCCCTTTCTTAAAAAAATAGATGATTTAAAACTGATGTATAGGGATCCGGACATTTCATGATCAACTTCAAAATCCTTTTAAATTGCAAGATAAAACATGCATCACAAATCAGAGAGAAATGATTGAGAAATCAGTTTTACAAGGTCAAATTCCATAAAACATTGCCATAAATGTAGAATAAATTCTTAAAATGCATTTGGATTTAAAAGCAAATCCAGATCAATCAAATTTGGTAATATATGTATATCATATCGCACTTGATGAGCCCTTTTTGTTGCTTTTAATTGTTCGAATGTCTCTTGTGTGTGTGTGTGTGGTTTTTTTTTTTTACATGTGTAAATTACCTCTAAGGAGAAATTTGGTGAGCAGGTAATGTATTTGGAGATGCATAATAAAGGACAAAAGAAAAAAAATCACTCTATCGTCGTTCTGTGCATTGTTCACAAAAATGTGGTCGATGAGATTATTTGAATATACATTTGGTAGGTAACAACGAAACTATTGTATCCAAATCTCTAAACACCATTTTTTTTTTATCTTCCGAGAGAATCACCGACTCTGTTGTTCGACTATGAGTTCAGAGAACTGAACAACTCCACAGAAAATCACCAAAAAGATAACAATGTTCCATGTGAAGTTTTTTTTATAATGCATTTTTTACAGCAACTTTGCCGAGGGTTTTTGTAATGATTAATAATATGTATTAATTTTTCTTCTTAGTGATGTGCATTTGCGTTTCAGGACATTAAAATATATTTTCCTTCATATTTGAATTCTATTCTTTTCCATTATTTGATCTTTAAATGTCTCTACATGCAACAACCTAATCACTGCATGTGAATTTACGTGTAATTTACTTAGGTAGTTCCCAAACACTAATCTGTCTAATATGGGTTTAAAAATATATTTCTTACATGTTTTTAAAACACCATGTTTTACAATCGTTCAATAGTGAAGTTGATTTTATTGTTAAAAGCAAAATTTCAAGAGTTGTTTTTCATATATAATTCTAAGGCTCATCTCAATAGTCTATGTGATAACCATTTTAAACCGGTTTTAGAACACAGCTTTTTTTTTTACTGTTACTAATCTATTTCCTCCGTGATCTGCAATTTATACCGATTTATTCAATAAAATAATTGATTTGATCAATAAGGGAATGTAAATATAACCATTAAATGATTTATTTTTGACGTCGTCGTGTCAGTAACTGTCGTCAGGTGAGCGGAGAAATTATCATAACGTGCTCACGCGCGTTATTCAATTCGTCTGCTCACCCGACGACAGTTAATGGCATGACGACGTCAAAAATAATCTAGAGGATGTTAAATTAAATTCAGACGTCACCACCTAGTTTTGTTGAAGAGTTTTATAGGTTTGGAACCAAAATCGGGGGAGATACTTTTTTTTGTTTAGTCCCGCACCACACCTTCTGTGATGTCTAAAAACAAAGAATAATGATGCCCGACAGACTGAAAGGTGTGAGCTGTCATAACAAACAAAATCTACCGCAGCAGCAAATCTAATCTGAAATGAAAACGAACGTTTCTCAGCGAGATCACAAGGAATCATCCATGCAGCCATTATGTAAGCCTGTAAATCTCAAACGCTTTTGTTGAGGATTGGGGCTGAATCGCTTTCATTGTGTATAAACTATGGTTTTTAGAGTTGTTTTCTGTGACCATGTTATTGATTTTCTTATCAGGGAAGTGAGCAAAGCAGAATAGTGCCAAATCGCTCTTCGTTACTAATTAATTATGGGTGCATCTTGTTACATCATTCAAACACTTTCGAACCGTAATCGAGTTTTCAGACAAAAGAAAATCGGACATTTCATGATGTAAGTATTAGAGCTCAACACATCCTCAGGGACTATGATAGAAAAGAGATCCAAGTGCAATATAATGGAAATTCACAACAACAAATTTAATCGTTCGAAGAACTGCATTCTACTGTAATGGGAAATCTCAAAAATAAATAAATCAGAAATCTCTCTTTTCATCGGGATATTTGTTTCATGCAATCGTGTAAATGCTATGAAAAAATGAGATTTCTTGAAACCAATCAGTTGCTAAACTACTTAATTTGCAACTGTTTTCAATTGCAATACTATTATATGGCCGTTATTGATGCCCCGGGCTTGCAGCGAACAAGAAACACATCATCTGAAGCAATTTATAAAGATATTTTTCGCTTTGGGAGATCTATGCATTCACACAGTACACCGGTTCAAATGGTACTAGATGTGATGCATGGAAGAACATCATTTTTACACAAATGACGAAATTGATTATCGAAACTAAGAACTTGCCAATGTGTTTAAGACTTACCATCTATAAATATCATTTCTTAGTAAGCAATCTTCTATATATATCCATTATAACGCTGCCCATAGATCAACTATCAAAATTATTTTGTCCTGAAAGAAAAAAAAGATACCAAGAAAAAAATTCATCAAGGAAATTTCCCCTGGTACATGTAGTGTGTATGAAAAGTGTTGGAATAATCCATACAAAGCAATTGTCTTTTACATGAAAGAAAAACTCTTCATGGTACGCATACAATGTATATATTCAACTTTAAAAAATATCACAAGTGTCAGCTCTCTCCTTTTCTTTGGTTTGAAGCAACTTTAGTTGATATCATTAGTAATTTCAAAAACATATTCAATATGAATGTTTACACAATACAAAAATGATAACAAGAATGAATTGGAAGCTTTGCGATAGAAATAAATAAATGTACACTCTTGCTAAAACTAATCAACATTATAGAAAGACAAGGTCACGCAGTAGTTGTTATAGTAAAGGAGCAAGAGCCCCAATTGTTTTCGAACTCTGATATCAATTACGACCCGAAGAGTTTAAGCCTCTGTTATACGGCCAGTCCATTAAACACCAAACAAACCCATTTCGCTGCATTAAACCAATCCTGCAGAGTAATTCATATACATCAAGGCAACGTTTAAATGTGTGGAAGTCTATTATAAAAACATTGAGAAAGAAAAGACAATTACTATTGGAATAAAAACAACATTTTTGTCGAATGTTATGTTATTTTTCGAGAAAAATACGGACGTACTTTCCCTGTAGATGCAGAGACTACAGTCATTTTATATTAGAAGCTCGATAGCCAAAAAAAAACAACAAAAAAAAAAAAAAAACCAATATTGGCGTGAAGTTTTCATTAAGTGATGTACTGCATTTGTAGACGGTTCCAATTATCAGAACCAGGAAGCGAAAAAAATATGAACAGGAAAGAAAGTTATTTCACACGAATAACATTATCTATACTTTATATCATAGCTTAATATGATAACAATTTGGTTCAATACATGAATCGATAACCTCTACACCATATGGGCATCTTCACTTCGGTTTCTGTTACATTAAAGTTTTAAAATTCACAGATTTTAAAATTATCTCTAACTAAAATTGTTATAATTATAAATTTTCTAAATTTAATTTTTTTTTCAATGTAACATATCTTTTAATCAGTTTTGATAACTTAATCAAATTGTAGCATATCCTTTAAATTAACTTTATATTACATGGCAATTCTCGAGAGAGAGAGAGAGAGAGAGAGAGAGAGAGAGAGAGAGAGAGAGCATTGGCAACCCGATCCATAGAAAAAAAATAATTAGCCAATTATTTAAACGAAATTTTATGAACTTGTATTTCTGGCCAAAAGAGGTTTTATTTCAAATTTTTATTTAACCTGTGGATATACTTTTCATTTCACTTCACTCCTTTGCAATATGTCCGTGTCTTAGAAAAATAGATGGCGGAAACTTGTGATTTTAGAAAAAAAGGACATTGTTCAATCTTAGCTCAAAGCCAAAGTATCTAACTAATTGTAAGCTTTTGGACAATGACTGACAGTTTAATTACGTGTTATTGCAAGTTGTTATTGATTTCCATGAAGTTTGAGGGTTTTCCTTTCATAACGTTTATTAAAATTGTTGGATGTAACATGAGATTTTTATGGTAACATTTTCTGATTAATATCAAATTAAATTGATAATTTTTACTGTTTAAACATACTGAGTATTTGTAGTAAAAGTGTTAAGGAATATCATATTTTTAATGCACCGTGATAACAAAGTCATCATAATATCCGTGTTCTTTAGCAATTTTCTACTTTGTAGGCGGGAAATGTGTTCGGCAGAGCCACATCGTGTTCAGAAAGGAAACAGGCATATAGTTTTGCATTTACAAATGCCGTCCACACCATTAGTGTTTTGCAAATACCCACATGTATGTTGCACTAGTACTGGGTGTCCACTACTACAATCTTCTCATCTTGATCTAGAAATATATCTGTACACTTTTTAAAATAAATGTTCTATTTTATCTCAGTGTATTGCTCTCAAGTGCGATGACGTATTCTTAAAAAATTTGCAATTCGATTTCATTTACTAAGTATCAAACAATTCAACTGGCTATTTTAACGGAGTTAAATTCAACTGTCAGTCTATGATAAAAGGACAAAACCCCGAAATATAGACGGACGGATTTTCTTATTTGTCATTCGTTGAATGAGTGTTGTCTTATATGTTACAGTCAATGCAAATACAAAAAGGGCTGGGAGGTGGTGGCCACTTTAAAGTTAGATATAAACACTGTGCCGGATAATTATGCCAGTGCCAAGATGGCATTTTTGCACCCATCTAAGCTTCATACCGCTATATCGAAAAATTCAAATATGCCATAGACCATTGCTTTAAGAGTTAACAACCACCTTTGTTATCATTGTATCTCACCTGTCAGGTGAGATATTTACCTTTCAAATATAAATTCCTATAGGAAAATAATTTTTCCCATAGGAAAAACAATATAACTATAGGTAATTTGAAATTTCCTATCGGAATACAAGAACTTCCTATAGGAATTTCAAATCCGATAGGAAAACTTAATATCCTATAGGAAAACTACATGTATGAATCAAATTCCTACAGGAAATATCATTCTCCTATAGGAAATATAATTCCTGTAGGACTTTTTTAAAATCCTATAGGATTGCCAATATTTCCTGTAGAAGAATCAATTCTCTTATGGGAATTATCATTTTTCTACGGGATATTAATTTTTAAAGGTAAATATCTTACCTGTCAGGTGACACACTAAAAACAAAAGTGGTTATACATGTATACTCTCTAGACAATGGTCTAGCATTTGGTATATATGGATTTTTCCGAAACTGCATCTTAAGCCGTGCAAAAATACCACCTTGGCACTGGCATAACTATTGGGCTCAGTGTTTATACCTTCTTTAGACGAAGAGCTCTGTAAGAAAAAGTTCAATTTTTAAAGCAAGATATATGTTTTTTTTAAATTTATTATATAATAGTTTACGGCTTACAATTTCATATGTAAAAGTTTAAGGCAGAGCTGATGAGTATGTCTTTTTTTTGACCGCCCAGCCTCCTAAATATCGTGATCCTGATTATAAAGGGGGATGTACGGTCATCTTGTACACATGTGGACCAAAATGTAAATACTGTAATTCTCTTAATGATTTGTTTATGTCAAAAAACCGACCAAAATTCTAGTAAAAGATACAAAAGCAATATGAGGTTTTACGAGTCGTTTTGTACGCAACTTGCTGGCAAAAGTACAGATCAATGCCTTTTGTTATTTACTTAAAACTGTGCAGCTGCAGACTTAAATTGAAAATTCAAAAATCATAAAAAATATGAAAGGTGGTCATAGGTGTCCACTCTTGAACCATTTCTTGAGCAAAAAAGTTGAATCTTGCATTTATGACGTAGCATTGTCTAAATAAAGGATACTAGTACCCAATTCTTATCAGTCGGCATGGCATCTATTTTTAGAACAAGAAAAAATCTACTCTATTGTCTTTACAAAAATTATATTATTGGGAATCAAAATTTGTGCATAAAAATAAATAGCCAGTTATTTAAATGGAAGTATAATGAAAATGTATTTCTTGCCGAATGAGGTTTTATTTTGAAAGAATTTTATCTAACCTGTGGATAGATTTTTCATTTTACTTCACTCCTTTGCAATTTGTCCATATCTTAGAAAAATAGATGGTAGTAAGTTGTGACTTTAGAAAAAAAGGACATTGTTCTGCATTTTTCAATCTTGGCTCAAAACCAAAGTATCTAAATAATTACAAGCTTTTGGACAATGACTGACAGTTTAATTACGTGTTATTGCAAGTTGTTATTGATTTCCATGAAGTTTTAGGATTTTCCTTTAATAACATTTATTAAAATTGTTGGATTTAACATGAGAGTTTTATGGTAACATTTTCTGATCAATATCAAATTAAATTGATAATTTTTACTGTTTTAACATACTGAGTATTCGTAGTAAAGGTGTATGTGAAGGAATATCATATTTTTGCAACACGACAACAAAGTAGTCACAATATCTGTGTTCTTCAGCAATTTTCTACTTTGCAGGCGGGAACTGTATAAGGCATAGCCACACCGTATTTAAAAAGGAAACAAACATATATAGTTTTGGATTTGCAAATGCCGGATATATGCCGTGTCAACTGATAGAGACACATTTTAAAAATAGGGTACCCTACTTTGAGACAAAGCTACATCTTAAATGGGTAAGCTTTAAGCTTTTTCTCAACAAATAGTTGTAGAGGGGACACCGATGACCTTTTTCCATATTTTTTCAGATCTTTAAATGTTTCATCTAAGTTTCCATCTTCACAGTTCAAAGTGATTACAAAAGGAATTGTTCTGTTCTTGTATACGTAATTTGCATACAAAACAGCATGCAAGACCTCATATATTGCTTTTTTTATCTTTTGACAACAGTTTTGGGCAAAAACAAGTCAGTTCAAAAATGTTTACATTTTTGTCCTCAAATATACATCCCCTTTAACATAGCTAAAATTAGAGGACATAAACACTAGAAATCAACGTAAAGTATTGTCTTCTTTGGCTCAGAGCAAATTACACATATAGAATGTTTAAAAACTCGAAATTGAATTATGTTTTGAAACTTTTTTGCTTACTATTTTGAAAGTTTAAACGCTTTTGATGTGTTTGATGGTGTGCACTGTGCACCTCAACTCTACACACTAAACAGAAAAGTCAGACCTAACCTGCGTACTGAAATGCACTAATATTCAACTAAACGTCAAAAATTAACCATAACGTTGCAAGCACCCGGCGATAGCAATGGTTTTGGCAAGTTAATTTATTTTATCTCAAATTTCCTGGTTTTGGTCATCTATACGGTAATTTCTTTATGAACTCGGATTTTCAGATCTTTGCTATGGAAGTGAAAAGTTCTAAAATCATGTACTTTTAATTTGTTGCTACTTTCCTTTACGATTTATCGCACCTGTAATATTACATACGTGTACCATGGGATGATTTTTTAAAATCTGTTATCAATTCAATTAGTTATCATCTAGTCTAGGTGATAATTATTTGGCGTTATTAAATCCGCGAGAAGTCCTCATCTTCATTGTTTATGTTTTAATAAATGACACGGCTTTCAAAAATGGTCATTTATCAGGAAACTCAATTTGTCCGTGAGATTTATGATCATTGTATTGGTTAATATTCAAACCAATCCTGTCTTGTACTTTTATACTGGTATATTAGGAATTGCAACACTAATATTTAAACAGACAAACTTGGGTGTGACGTAATGTAACGTCATACTTTCAAACTGGAAGCCCATGAACAGTAAGTACATTCTTCAGTTTTCAGAATAAAGTTTTAAAATTTTATCTTAAATATTCATTGTAAATGATGAAAGGCTTTAATCAATTACGAATGGGTTTAATTGAAACATTTATGTTTAGTAGGTTTCATTTTCTTTACATATATTCAAAAGATTTTACTTTTTTGTTGGATCCCCATATTTATTTAAAGCAACCTTATTCATCGGGTTAAATTAATATTCATTTTTATGTCGTATTATGGCCTATATGACATAAATGACATATTTGTATTTCCTTGTACATTTAACATATTTATAGATACCTGTAATTATCACAAAAACTATAATCTAGCTGCAGAACTGTATCTCCACTGTAAACTCGTGTTAACGAACCGTTGAGCTACAGTTCTAACCATACAAAAACTAAATTTATTGCGCATAAAAAATTGCGCACAGATTTGGACCTGTTAAACTAATTTATGAATAAATTCTGTTAATATTTTCATACCAAAAAATTCCTGAAATATTTTAATACTGATCACTACTTGACCTAAAGTATGTTAAATTCACGACGGGATCAAAAGTCGCCATTTTTTCCTTTAAACAAATCACATCAAGTAAATGTGTCAAGAATTCTTTGGTTTTAAAATTTTCGCAGATTTTATTCCTAAGTTAAGTTAATAAGTTACAAAAACCGTGCGCAACTCCTTGTGCGCAATAAATATACATTTAAAAAAAAATTCTATATGCTAGTTTTTTAACGTCAGTATTCGATGTAATTACAAAGGTGGTTGGTTTCAATTAAATGCATTCATTTCTGTTATTGTGTGGGTCTAAGCCCACTGGTCGATGTGCAATAATATTGTCTTTTGTCACCCTTTTCGCTCATTCCTCTAGGAATCGCACAAAACACTCTCTTCTGCGAAACCTCTCTTTATACTGTGTCAACATACACTTTTACATGTAAATCTGAAATTTTAAAAGTCTAAGCTCTTAAAGTCTTTTGGAATGAAATTAAATTTTGGAAAAAAATGCATTTAAATTGCAAGGACGCATATTTCTTTGATTTTAAACATCATTTTGGTATCAGTTAGCATCGATTTATTTTGACTTTGATTTGGTCACCATGTATCAAATGTTAAGGCCTATTTCTCAAATGACACCGACATAGTTTTAATCTTCATTTCTGTATAATATAACCCTGTCGTATCCAGGGTTCAATATCTTATAGTTCTTTTAGAATAGTGTTCTGAATGACTTAACTATAATTCTATATGTAGATGGCTGTTATGTCGATAGATGTGTGTGCATAATATAGTCAAAGACAAAACAATAACTCTTAAGTTAACATATACCATACCGACCACAAATGTTTACGACAGAGCTAGGAAAAGCATCTCGAAAGTATAACATGTACACGGGGCCACCCTAGAAAGAAGAGATACAAATGACCGTAGAAAATAATAAGACAGTATCTCAATGCCGTACAAAATGTCTTTTTAAGTAAAGGGATCAGAAATTAGATACTTGTATCATCATTAACCTTATCAACTTAATAATGTTATACATGTATGTCCATAATATAAATAGTACACGAAAGAAAAAGAAATCTAGATGCAAATTTCGAATTGATCTAAGGATTTAAAAATGCCTTCGCTGTACGTATGGATTAGTTATATGCATGTTAGCTTTAACTCTGTTTCACTGTACTACCTATTGGGCGATGCGCATTTTTTTTTAGCGTTAAATAGAAGTACAAGAGGTATTTGAAATGAAGAAAACCGACGAATCAAGATACGATTGATCCGCTAGTACTTTGTTTTGAAAACACCATCTATTCTCCTTTAAGGATGACGTTTACTCAATGACAAACAATTCCACTGATGATAATGAGAAACCAACTATGGTGTGTTATAGACATTTGACTGTAGAGTTATTTTTCATTTTCCAAAAGGTAGGTCAATGACCTTTTTGCGGTTAAAATAAATTTAACTAATGCCATTGAACTTATAATTTACAAGCATTCTGAGAGTATTGCATAAGCAATACACGTCCCCTACCGGTTTGTAGAAAATTGGGAAAACAATGCACTGTTATGCAGAATATCATTTCTTACCGTCTTCTGTACCCCGAATCAACAGACTAACCCGATAACGAACCCGATTGTAACAAGAGGCCCATGGGCCACATCGCTCACCTGAGAAACAATACGTATGATAAAATCAGCTTAATTGAGTCAAAATACAAACTATCTGGACAATGTACAATAATACATAATACATACTTTGTATCTACACTACCCGAGGATGCTTTCACACAAGTTTCAGCTTTCCTGGCTGATTAGTTTCTGAGAAGATGATTTTTAAAGATTTACTCTATAAATTCCTATGTAAAACTTTGACCCCCCCCCCATTGTGGCCCTACCCTACCCCCAGGGGTAATTACTTTTACAACTTTGAATCTACACTACCTGAGGATGCTTCAACACAAGTTTCAGCTTTGCCGGCTGATTAGTTTCTGAGAAGATTTTTAAAGATTTACTCTATATATTCCCATGTTAAACTTTGACACCCCATTGTGGTCCCACCCTACCCCCGGGGATCATGATTTTCACAATTTTGAATCTACACTACCTGAGGATGCTTCCAAACAAGTTTCAGCTTTCATGGGCTTATGGCTCATGAGAAGATTTTTAAAGATTTACTCTATATATTCCTATGTTAAACTTCGACCCCACATTGTGGCCCAACCCTACCCCCGGGGGTCATGATTTTCACAACTTTGAATCTACATTACCTGAGGATGCTTCCACAGAAATGTCAGCTTTCCTGGCCGAATAGTTTCTGAGAAGAAGATTTTTAAAGATTTACTCTATATATTCCTATGTTAAACTTTGACCCCCCATTGTGCCCCCACCCTACCCCCGGGGTCATGATTTTCACAATTTTGTATCTACACTACCTGAGGATGCTTCCACACAAGTTTCAGCTTTCCTGGGCTTATGGCTCATGAGAAGAAGATTTTTGAAAATTTCTTGAAAATTTTCATAAATTACTAATTATCTCCCTTTTCAAAAGGGCGTGATCCTTAATTTTCACAATTTTGAATCCCCTTAGGCTAAGAATGCTTTGTGCCAAGTTTGGTTGAAATTGGCCCAGTGGTTCTTGAGAAGATGTTGAAAATGTGAAAAGTTTACAGACAGACGGACAGACGGACGGACGGACGGACAGACGGACTGACGGACGCAGAGGAAAGCTATAGTCCCCTCCGGTGAAAACCGGTAGGGGATTAATAACACAACAAATAAATGTACCTGAACCACTTTAAAAAGTGTCGAATAATGGGGATCAAATTTGACTATTATCATATATATATATATATATATATATATATATATATATATATATATATATATATATATATATATATATATATATATATATATATATAGTCCTTTAATGGTATTAAATAACAACACACTGTGTAGAATTGGCAAAGACACGATGCTTACATTTAATATACAACACATTAAATGTACAAATACATAACTGTAGAACTTAAAGTTGGCTGTAATTGATTTTACTTTACATATAAAATATTTCATGAAATTCAAACATGTAATCGCTATACGTGTCGTCCTAAACTGCAATTCAATTTACACCTTTGCATAATCTTGTATAACATTGCTATGGAATCGGTTCTAAAAACCACGTGACACAAACAGTCCTTTATATTTCTAGTCAAGTAATTCATTATTGGACTGAGTAGAAATTGATTTCTATCGAATTTGTACCTTATACGAAAGAAATCCTATGTAATCTGTGGTGATCGCCATTATATATATACGAGATTTCTGCCGAACGTTCTAGTCGGACCTCCGGGCACTTGCAAGTATTCCATGTCTATGAGTACTGCATCAGGTCAGTGAGGAGGTTAATAAACTAACAAATGTAAAATCCTTAATGACTCGATATGTTATTCGAAGAACAAAAAAACATGCTTTAAAGTAAATGTCAGTGAGAAGGTTAATGAACTAACAAATGTAAAATCCTTATACTCGATATGATATTCGAAGAACAAAAAAAAACATGCTTTAAAGTAAAATGAAAAAATACTTCGGAGTGAGCTTGTGATATTTATTTTGTTTCTGAATCTAATGGGACGATTCTTATTTCAAAATTTTGATACATTTTTGAAGATCAAATCTGATCAAAGCATAAAAAAATTGTAATATTCAGATTATCAAATGACCATAAAAATTATTCCAGTCATTTGAGGAACAAACTAATGCATTTGAAAATATCTTTTGCAACTTGGAAAATCTTCGTAATAATTGAAGTGTGTAGATTTTTGATTTTTTATGATGATTGCATCAAATGTTTCAGAATACCCTCTAAGTGTATTACAACAATACATAGATACACATAAGAAGCAATTCATTAGTAATTGTTTTCAGAACGAATCATGCTACCCCCGCCCCTTCCCCCTAAATGGTTTTTAGAACGTGAAATAAATTACTGCATATAGCATTCACAAAAAAAATTGTTGCTCAAGCAGTCGGTCTTTTTAAGTCTTCTTGAGAACATGTTAAAATTTTTCTAACGTTCTTTTTTATTGTATTTAATTGTACACTACATATATATGTCGCAATTAATACTGTACCAAATTATAACTCCTATACTTCCTCATTTCGATTACACATACTTTGCTTGAACATACATCCAAATACATATACGAGTTGTACAATGAAAATAAAACTTTACTGAGAGGCCTGGTAACAAAAAAATAGTTCTCAATCCACATTAACTCGGAGTTTTCACAGCTTAGCTCTTGAACTCTGAATCTGCATAGAGAGATCGAAATCAGTTGACATCACGGCAAACGTAGAATGGAATTGGCCAATAGATCTTATCTCTGTCGCTAGAAAAGAGAGCTTCATTAATGCAAGGCATCAATATTACACGGAGCAAGCAATGTCTTTCTGAGCAGCTTCGCGTTGTGTATCATTCCTTACTGAGTACTTGTGCAATAAGTTTGTGTGTACACACCTGGGGCTTAGCATTTTTTTTTGGTACGTGTTAATTCGAAAAAAAAAATTCTTTATTGAATTTTACAAATTGCATTTTTTTTTAGAATCAATTTAATTAATAAGAAATAATCAAACAATTCAAATGATTGCTGATATTTTGTAATGTTTGGACATGTTTTCTTCAGATTTCTTACCTTTACCACATCAGCTGTGAAGCGTTGTTTTGAAAAATGGCTGAAGTCAAATGTGATCGTTTTTGGACGATTTGAAGAGCATTATATACAGCTAAATACTACAGGATTAACTGTTCGGATATTCAATAATCCGTATTAGGTAAGACTAATAAACACAACAATGAATTTATGACTGCTTTGAGGCTTACTGTAGTATCTACAAAAAGGACTATGAAACTAGTGCATTTAGAAATAAATGATAACAACGGCAAAACCTTTTCAGATTTATGGCTTACAAAGCTTTACAAAATCATATTAAGATGTACATTATATCTTTGAAACATGATTTTTTTTTTAATTGTGTTTTCTTGATATCCGAAACGTTTGCTCATCAAGGTTTTCAGTTGCATGTTATCATAATCTTTAAATTTGATTACTGGTATAGATAGGGTAAATTCTGAAAATTGTTGTATAATTTAGTGAACATTCGTTTTTGTATCTATTAATTGCTAATGACTGACATTTTAATGCAAATCTCCCGTGGTTTTTTTTTTCGCATTACATCTGAAAAGTGGGACACCTTATCATGATGACTGTTTGGAAAAATTTTTTCTAGCTTAAAAATACCCATTCAATTCAATTCAGTTTATTCACTCAAATCATAAAACAGTATAGACAGTTTGAAATTCAGAGGTACATTTTATAAAACAAGGGCACCACAAAGCGGAGCATCCCCTCGCGAAATGAAAAAATTTTGCGGGGAAATGCATTATTCAGAAATGAACACGTAATTGAAGAGACCATATATTTAACTTGTTAAAATCCATTTGAAATAAAAGATTTCGTTCATTCCTATCCCCATGCACGCTCTGTGTTTGTCCATTGGGGATGGGCGCATTTACGTGGTTGTACAATTGCTCCCATTACCTGATTACTAGGGAAAACACACCACAAACGTGTTAAACATTAGTAATATAGTTTAATAAATTCTCTTTATCCAGTGACATACATTACGCATGTAGACAATTAGTGTAGGCAAATTTAAGTTTCATATTGAAAAGAAAACGTAGCTAAGGTCTGGCGATTTATAGTCTGCTCTATGAGAAAATTCGAGTTAACATGTCGTAATTTTAACCCCAATATTTTAAAAAGAGTAACATATCTTCATTGATTAACATGAAATGAATTCCCGGGTAATCACGTTGACGATATTTGTCTAGGTTTCTTCTGAATTATGAACCTGTTCTTCTCTAAGTAATTCTTTAATTATAGCCCGAAATTCGGCTCAGACGGCTGCTTGTTTCGATTAAATTAGGGTCAGTGAACTTAATCTCCTGCTTGCTTCAGTTTTTCACTTTGGACTTCCTTTTAACTTCCCATTTCTCAAAAATGTTTGCTTCTTACCTTTACAGGGCTTACATCCAACAAAATATCAAGTTGTTGATTTGAAATGTTTACTTTCACGAACCGGAAGTCGTACATAAAATTTCTAAGTGTTGTAATTTTAACGATATCTTTAAAAATATTAACGGAATTCCTTGAAAATAAATAGGGTTTGTCCTTTAAACATGCTTATGAAGTGTACGAAATTTGATACAAATGTATGCGAGGGTTTTCTTTAAATTTTGCTAAAAAGGATGAAATGGACACACACATACACATACACACACACGCACAGCAGCGATGATATATCCCCCTCGCAACAAGTTGCGCGAGGGGATGATAAATAGATAGGTAGTAAATAAATAGTTAATAGAAATAATTTAACAATATATACCATGAAGATTGACAAAAGTAGAATTATGGAGGACAGACTATTATGTATCCTAATTACCACAATACCAAAGATAAAATTAATTACAATATCATAGTTATTGAATGATTTTGAACATTTATAAGAATTCTATTATCACTTTCATCAAACGTGTGTGCGATTTTATCTTGCTTGTCAGTTTGGTAAATGACGAACGTAGAATCCTTGATTCGTGAACAGCGATCTTAGATGACAACAAATATTTCAAATTCATGCAAAAAGGAGGTTTTCAATATATTTAAGTTGAATGCTTCAAAGATTACACTCAGATAGGATTTTCACTAAAATATGCTGTGTACAATTAAAAAAACAGATAACAGTTGAAATTCTTATTTTTGAAAGGCAATAAATGTATGGTAAATAAAATTCAAATGTATAAAAATGTATATAATGAAGATCATCAAGGTCTAGTTAACATTACAAAGAAGTAATTCTAAAATTAAAAAAGTTTTGAATTTGAAGCTTTTAATTCTCAAAAGACTGCTTTAATAAATATTCCATCGCCCCCAAAATCGGCCATTTAACTGACACCAAAGAATCTAGATAGAGTAGGACTCGTCTCATTTAAGTCCAGACTTCGTAGTCGATTAAATGCGATCAAAATTAGTAATTTTCAATAGCAAACCACGGATGGATGTGGATGTCTTTAAACGAAGACATTCTTAAAAGAATTACTTTAATGCACCCCTATTTGTACTGTAAATACTTTGCAACCAGTGTGAACAACAAATCAGTTCAGATATAAAGTTCAAGTTCAAGTTCTTTATTCCAAGAGACAAATGTCTCATAGGTTATACATATGAACATATACATATCAAATAAACAGTAAGGAAAACAAAGTGTGCATAATCAATTTGGATAATTCACATGAAGAGTTCGTTGCTTGTTTGCATAATATAAATATTTACCTAAATTACACAATTCTTTAGTATTAGAGGTAGATAATAACTGTATAACTTTATAGACATTTGGTTTTCGGGAGTAGTATTTTTTAATATACTTATCTCTTTAACAACGAAGTGATGGACAAATAAGTTAAAAATGGAACTCATCTTCAATTACATTTAAGTTGCAAGATTCACATGTTCGACAATCACGTGTTAAATTATCATACCTTTAAGTCATGTGTTGTTTTTGTTCGTAGTCAATTAGAATTATTAATCTGCAACAAG
Source organism: Magallana gigas (assembly GCF_963853765.1). Taxonomy (NCBI): domain Eukaryota; kingdom Metazoa; phylum Mollusca; class Bivalvia; order Ostreida; family Ostreidae; genus Magallana; species Magallana gigas. Next base: position 28,687,438 of record NC_088855.1, on the reverse strand, counting down.
TGTGAACAACAAAACAACTAAGAAATCAAGTGTTGATTTTGTTGAACATGTTAAAATAAGATACAATCGTTAAGTAACCTTCTAAGGATTTTAAAAATGGTACCAAAATATGTTTGATTAACTGGTTTTGTTACAAAGCAAGCAATGTTTTATTTTTTCATCAGGAGTGCCTGGTTACTCCTATATTACACGTATGTACATTGTCTATTATCGGGTATAGTACCCCAGTACATGTACTACTTTTCAAAAAAAAATTTAAAAATTTCAAAAAAGCATGTACCTGGTACGGATTTTGATTTTAAAGAATCTATTTTCTTTAAAGGACAGTACCAATACATCAAAAACAAAATAGATACAAGTATACCGGAAGATATGCATTTGATTCGTTCTTTGAATGGAAATTTTTCCAATATTCTTTATTTTTAAATACCACAAGGGAATCATAACATGTGCCTCATTAAACTATGCAAATCGAAGAAGGCTTGAAATGATTTGGTTTGCCGCTTCAGTAATATTTCTCATCTTGAATTTGCGTGTCAATACTTCTGCGGTGCGGTTATGTATTTTCTATAATAAGAATAAGGAGTAAGAAGTTTATAGGTGTTTTGCAAGCTCACATTTGACACTGCATTGCAATTTAGTTTTCCTTTTGGGATAGCATCCCGAAATTGAACAAGATTATTGCATCGATTTTGTCGCCTGCCAAACAAAGAACAGTTATTTCAGTCTCATTGTGAGGACAAAAAAAATATTTTCTAACTATTCCCAGAGAGAGAGAGAGAGAGAGAGAGAGAGAGAGAGAGAGAGAGAGAGAGAGAGAGAGAGAGATGGTTTGGAGAGATGGAGCGATGCCGCAAATAGGAAGAAGAGAAACCAAAAATAAAACGAGTGCTCGTCCAAAGCCATATGAAGAAAAAATTATGAGAAAAACCTTATTGCTGGTCACAGCATCGAACGTGATCCCGGCACTTGTAGTTCACAATCAAAGGTCAATGCCTCTTTGTAAAGTGACAGCTAATTTAACGGGGATCTTTCACCTTCATCTTTCATTATATTATGTTATAATTTTTTTTCTGGCTGAAATAGTATCATTAGTAGGTAATTTAGGATTACAATATACTTATACCATTAAGGTTTTTTTTATCATTCAGGATTTAAATCAATTTGTTTTAAGTACAATCTTACATTAAAAATTTAAAAAATAAAAGTTTAAAAGAAGATATTTGTTTCCCATTTTCCAAATAAACATTTATCATTCCTTATCTGATTTCCGAGAGCATCAAAATCTGGTCTCACTTGGTTCAGAGTGAGCAGATGCATTATTCCATCCCATAATTACATAAATTTTTTAAAAGGATTCACGGCACGTTGAAAGAACTATTTGCGCGTAAAGATGACTGAAGAGAAAAAAGGGGGCTTCTTCTTTTCGTGCCAATTGTATTGTAAGAAAATATCGAAAAGAAGTCATACATGTATGAAAATTTGTTACAGTTTATGGGCAGTAAAGTTATTAATTCATAGCAAAAGGGATTGCCGTGGGTTTTCCAGAAGTTTAATTAGATTTGTCGAATGACAATCAATATTTTGCTTTTCTAACTTTTATATACGCAAAAAAATGTCAAATAATCCAATATATAAAATGTATAATTATTCCGCTTATCAAATCTGACCTACACTGATTACTTGCAAGTACAACAAGGTTACAAACCTTTCGCAAAAAATCTCTACAGCAGTAATCAACATTTGATACACTCCGCCGTTAAAGTAAAAAAAAAAAAATCAACATTTAATTCACTCCTTGTCTGATTGTCTGGGGTTGTTTTAACGGTGACAAATAATGTAAAAAATGGCGGATGTACGAACTTCTTCTATCTTTTGTAACATGTCGATTCTGTTAATGATTTTATTTTTATACATGAGTTCACGGACAAGGAAGAGAGAGGAATCCCGCTATATACAATCGTGTCATTTATCTTTGTTAGATACTCAGGAGAGAGAGAGAGAGAGAGAGAGAGAGAGAGAGAGAGAGAGAGAGAGAGAGAGAGAGAGAGAGAGAGAGAGAGATTATTCTGCTATTATACATTAATTAACTCCAAAACAAGAAAGTTGAAACAGTTATTTAAAAACTAATATAGATCAGCCATTAAACGGAACGAGATCTCCGTCAAACTTTTTAAATTTTTTATCAATTTACTATTCATAAATATCTTACATTACAGAATCTCCACCGTAAACTTTAACCAAATCTTTGGCATAACGCTGACTTGCAGATTTCAGACTGAAGTCGAAATTTCATTCAGGCTTAAAATTATTTTTTATCCTAATATGACGATAAAATATGACGATTGAACATTGTAATTAACAAATTTATATCAATACACTTTTAAAAAGCATTTTAATTAATGCAGTGCTTTCAATCAAGAGACATTAAGACTGTATACAATTTTTGACTTAAGTCTAAGATTGCTTCATGATCCTGACGCCTGAACTGTGCTAAATGAACCTTATGTGATCTTTGTCATTGTAAGAAAAAATGCTGCGAATGTGAGAAAACAAGATCGAAAGATGTTCTTTGATGTCGAGCAAAAAATGATAGCAAGAGTCTCCAAATAAAAACTTCATCTGACTGAACTGGGTTAAGAAAAATCCATGGTAAAATGTTCATGTACTTGAGAGATATTACCTTTTTCAAAGACCTCGCTTAATGAATTATAGCAGTTCATTTCTCTAGCTATAATATATAACTGTCAAATGATCTGTTGACCTTACATGTTGCGTATACATTATTTTTACTGTATTAAATACTTGTATTGGGAGAGGGCGATCTAAGTTTTTGAACTTGTGTCCAATCCCTGTTGTAATTTTTGTACAATAAAAATATGTTCAAATCAAATCAAATCAAATCAAATCATTTCTCTAGCTATGGAATAGACCATGTAAAATACATGTATACTCAAAATGTCCGGAAATTAGGAACATAGTGCTAGAGTACTAGTTGTCATTTAAAAAATAAGGATTTTTATAGAAGTAATACGAATTCAAGAAAAAATGCAACATCAAAAGGAAGATCTAGACAATACCCTGCCTTGTATTCAAAGATAACGATGAAAATCCCAAGCAATCCAATTGAAAGTCGAACGGTCGTATGAAAATCAAAGGAATTTTATCGTCAAGTCCAACAATTCTAATATACTTATAATCCGATATCAAAACTATCACGGTAAGCCAAGGAAATTTCATACTGATTGTTAGACCATAATTAATCACCCAATTGTCTACGGACTTTTTCGTTTTCTTTTTCCTGATTACAACAAAGAGCACACGGCGGGTGTGACCGGTCAGCAGAGGATGCTAACTCCTCCTAGGCACCTGATCCTACCTCTATCTAATTGGAGGTCCGTGTTTCTCTGCTTTGAATTTGTATTTTGTTTTATGGACTTTTGAGATGGTTCACGGTTTGTTATTGTCATTTTTTCATCATGATGATGACTCTTGAGATGACTGTTTGTGTTCAAAAATTGATTGATAATGTGACGGTCAATAAGGAAATATGACCAAAGCTAATGACGAACCATAATACAGCATATAGGTATCTGATATACAGACAAATGACAATAGAATACACTATGGCTTTTTTTTCTTCTTCTACAGATAATGACCCTATCTCTTGAAGAATACAGCAAATGGTATGGGGAATGGCATGGATGTTTGAGCCTGATCGTCTGCTGTTTTGGAATACCAACAAACCTCATCAACATATCGGTTCTGAGCAGAAAGCACATGCACACACCAATCAACACTATATTGACATGGATAGCCTTTTTCGATATCATAACTATGGCAGCATACTTGCCCTTCGCTATACACTTTTATATCGAGTATTCACCCAACTCCTTATCCCCAGGGAAAAATAGTTACGGATGGATGAATTTCCTTTTGTTTTACGTTAACTTGTCCACTCTCACCCATACCGTTTCTATCTGGCTCGGGGTCTCCTTGGCCATATTCCGCTACATCCATATACAGTCGCCGGAAACTGGGAATTTGACTTCTATGCGAAGAATTATTCGTTGCCGTATAGTCGTTTTCGTCGTCTTAGTGGGCTCAGTTCTTCTTTTGATCCCAAATTACATGTCGTCGAAGCTTGTCCCATATAAAAGTAACGAGACCAATCTAGAGAACATATACATTCTGGACGACCTTCGACTTGGCACGCCGCGGGTGAAAATTAGTGTATTTTCCAGCTTCGTTCTGTACAGTATTGTCGCCAAATTGATACCGTGTTTCTTGATGATCATTTTCGGAGCTTTGTTGCTAAAAACCTTGGACAATCACGGACGTGTGACTCGCAAGAAGCTCTCTAAATTAGGGGTCGTCATGAATCGCCCACATACTTCTCGAACCACCATCATGCTGCTCATAGTCATGGTCCTATTTTTAGTAACAGAACTCCCTCAAGGTATATTGCTCATATTAAGCCTGACCATTGAAGACTTTTTTGACAGGGTGTACATTCCTCTTGGAGATACAATGGATATTCTTGCCTTAATAAACAACAGCATTAACTTTGTATTATATTGCTCCATGAGTATAGAATTCCGCCGAACTATCTCAAAATGGATTTGTCAGTGTGCTAAAGGAAACCTCTTTATTAATGACAACCAGAATGATTTGGAGATGAAAAATCAGAATTCGATCGAGACAAAGAAAGGCGGAAATGTAAATTCGGCAGGAAACACTACAACTGACGACATGCAGACAGGTCTTCAATTAACCGGAAGTGGGGAATCTTACAGCACGACAGAAATCAACAGCCCTTGCTGCAAGTCAATATCTGACGTCCATATAAATGGCGATATTGTATATAGTCAAGTGTCCACGGAGGCCGAAGAGAGCGAGAAACTTTGCCCTGAAGTAAACGATGACGACGACGTTTCAGACTCTGAGACCGTTCCGTTATCGCCAAGCAGTGCTCCTTCTGGCCCTTGCACTGTTTAAACTGTCCGCTGTTCGGAACTTGGAGGGTCAGGATGTTTCAACTGTAAAGTAGTAAATATCAGGGAGAATGGGTCTCAACAATTCTGTATCGATATTGATTATTGTTCGAATCTTACCATGCTAGCATTATTTCAAGTCATAAAAAGACGGTCTGTTGCTGATGAAATTACAGCAACTGAAAGGTTAAGACAATTTTGATGATTTAATATGTCGTAAATATTTGTATAATGAGACACACATTGAATTCAAGACGTAACAAACTCAAGGCAAAATTCAACTAAGATAGCGAGGTATTTAGGTTAATAATGGGGAAGCAAATTTGACATGCAAACCAATCTTAAATACTAAAATACTATTATAAAGGGTGGTGAAAAGGGGGCAAGACTAATAGGCACGCGACCGTTGTGATGAACAATTTACAGCCATGACTGTTTTACAGCTCAAAATAAACAGTTTCTTCCTGTTTTGAATATGGTTTACTAGCATTACTAGAATCTTAGCATTGGTTGCAAATATTTTGCAATCTTTCTTTGTTTATTTCCTCAAAAATTTCGTCCATTTTGTAATTTCAACTGAGAAATACATGCACCATGTTTTGTTGATTAATAACAGATTAATACATCTCTTATAATGAAAAAGTACAGCATACAGAACACTTGTTAATTTAATATTTTGTTATTTGTTTATCGATATAGACAGTTTATTTCTAATAATATAATTCTGACATGACACAACAAAGATAAAAACAGTGAAAATCGACTGTATGTACATGAAATTAAGTATACAATGTAGTACCTAATGTTTGTGTTTTGTGTATTCAGTTGTTAATTTAATTGTTATCATTTTCCATACAAATGATTGTAAAGGTAAGACATAAATTCAAAACCGAAAGTAAAATACATCGGAAAAGGTTAAAATTAATGTAAATATAAAAACAATTGAAGCACACAGTCGGAATAAATACATGTACATATTGTATATGATAATATCGACAAAAAGATGATCTTTTCTTTAAAACAGTGGTTATGTTTTGTAAATTACTCGTTGTATATGTATTTGAACCCTGTTTCTGGATCTGTTATGTTTTATCTAAAACAGTTGAATGTTTTGTGAAATACTTGATACCCTGTTATGATCTATTATTTTTCATAAATACATATGAAAACTTTTGAAGTTATTAAATAAATCTGTTGTCTGTTGCATTTTTATCATTTTTAACAATACCAAATAGTTAATTTTAGGCTAGCTGCAGAACAGCATCAATAGATCTACGCCACGCGATAGAAAATACTCTGCAATTTTCGGTGCCAAAACGTGAAATCCCGTACACTGTAATGTAAATTTCGACTGAAGACTGATTGTCCACTTTTACCTGTAAACAAATCACATTGCTTCACGAGATGGTGATGATGGTGTTAAAGATTATTCTAGAGCAAACTTAATCGCAACTGTAGTAAAGTATTCAAAGATTTTGTTTGGTTTTGGTACTTTGGTTGTTTTATGAACTTGATTGATTGGTCCAAAACTAGCGCACATTATTTTTTCGTCTTGTATAAGATCTTTCATGTGTGAGGAACTCCGTAACTCCTCAAGTCAAAGTGTATTTATCATAGAACAACGGTTCAACAGCCGATGTCAAGCTTGCATTCTAAGACACAAAAATGAACTAGTTGCTGGATACGCTTAACCAATTTTTATTCGCGGCGACTTTATTTCACGATAAATGGCCGATAAACTGGTCGTGACGAATAATGTTCGCGACCAAGCCTTATCCAGACCTATATTGTTTTAAAAACTATAGACAAAGGATTGATTCGCGGCAAGAAATATTCGCGACGACATGTCTCTGGCTAACCTCGCGAAAATTTCTCACACGCGAATAAAAGTTGGTTTACAGTAATTAGTTTAATTTTAATACGTGTTCAGATCATCTAACGAATAATGAAAACGCGCTAAGTTGTACAGAATCGACTTGTATTTGATGAACTTTTAGGGGCACTTTGACCGAATTTTTTTCAATTTAAATTACTTTGGCTTTTTTTTCATTCTCATAGACTTAGAGTCATCGAACTCAAAGAATTTTCGTGATAATTAGTTATTTTCATGGACTAGAAGACAATCAAACATTAATTTTTCTCTCTACATAGAATCTTTGTAAGGACGATTTCAGTGTTAGCGTATTAAACAGTATTCCCCCCGTTTCCGATGCCAATAACATGTTTCTCTTGCAGACTCTGTGAATAACGTAGGATCAATTAGATGAAGAATCAGCACGGTCGCTGGATGTGATTGACCACATAGAGGAGAAAATCACTGTAATTATGTGCACATAAATATCACTATCAGAAAACTGGCCATTGTTGTAACTTACACTTAGCCTCATTATTTTTTTTATTTGTTCTTCTTTTTTTTGTATACGATACAAAAAAAAAATCCGAGTGTGTTCGATAAAATTCATCAAAATGTAAGTTGGCAAGATCAACGTACACAATAAACGATGCAAGTGATCATGACATTATGTGAATGACGTTATTGGGGGATTTTATTTATCCCTTGGGACTTCCCATGGTTGGATAAATCTTAGCTGTCGAATGAAAGCGATGAAATGATATGTCAAGCGAAGACCTACTGGTTTCAGCGAAACAATTTTTATTCTTGTGATAATCCATCTAAAAAAAAGTTATCATATTATTTTGACGGTCGAAAGACAAGTGAAAATTTCCAATACTTTTCAAATCAAATAGCAAACAGTTTTTAAAGCTTTATAGAATAAAAATAACATTCGTTAACGTCGCAGATTCATTTTCCTTGCACTCCAATTTCAAACTTCGTCTCGGTGGGAGGATAAAAGATAAATGGGTGTATCAACTTCTACTTGGGGATTACATCAATATATCAACGTATGGTTTTCTGATAAAATCCAGAGGGCCAATGCTGAAACTGATGGATCCTATGTCCAGTGCTATAAAATTGATTAAGCATTTGGTACATGAAAAACGTTATGTTTGATTAATATCTAAGAAGGTATATTTAATTGGACATGTGAAATATGTCCAATCTTTTCTTTATAGAAACCCAGTGACAAATTTACAGATTGCCTTTTCCTACCTCAGTGATGAATGGTTATAAGTTAAAAAAAAAAGGGGGGGGCGTGATTGTCTGGAGGAAAGGGGGGGGGGGGGTAGTCAATGAGTAAATAAATAATTGACACAACAAACATAGAGATACTGACATGCATATTACATGTACAATCAGATAATTAAATTATTTCAACTGTAATATTATTGTTTTGAATGTGCTCATTACATCATTGTCTTATTTTTATGAGCTGAACAGAGTCGGACAAATACTGCTCGGTATATTGACAGAGAACTTTCCGACCAAAATAAAGTTTTTGATATTGATATACCTAAACCTGGGGAGGATTGAAAATGCATGAATAGGTCTGAATTTAATAGGTTTTGTGAAGAAAAATCTTTACAGCTCTCGAAGCATAAAAATTTGTCGACTTATCATCATACAGTTTGTCAGTTTTCTTTGAGTATTCAAGCCACAGCATAAATGAAAATTATTAAACAGCGTTTTCACAGATAAATTTTCTCCGTTAATGTCAGCAAAAGCATAAATTAATATTAACGTATAATATTTTCTCTTCAAACTTGTAACAGATAACTTACGTTTCATTTGTTAATGTTTTGAAAATGCATGAATAATGTCTAAATTTGATAGGTTTTGAGAAAAAATCTTTACTGCTCCTGAAGCATATAACATTGATAAAATTGTCGATTTATCACCATACGGTTTGTCAACTTCTCCAAGCTACAGTATAAATGAAAAATATTTAACAGCGTTTTCACTTGTCAAACTTCCTCCATTAGTGTGAGCAAAAACATAATTGTAATATTAGCGTATGATATTTTCTGTTAAAAACTTGTAACAGATAACTTATTACTGTAGGTAAGATTCATTTATCAAAGTTTTGTACTTTGCATAGCGACACTTCAAACGTCCAAAAACACGAAACTCGATGTGATCCAAAATTGCCACCAAATGAGTGAATCTCACTGAAGGTCACTGCTCATCCACACTGGACATATCATCCTGTATCGAGTGACCTTCCAAATGTAAATTATCACTATTATTTATCTTTTGCATCAAATATTAAGGTGACTATATGTTGTATTTTAATCAGCATTCAGTACACAACAGATATTATAATACTTTCATGTTAAATACTGAAATCTGATTGGTTTAGACGCAGTTGATAATCCGTTCTATTACCCTCAACGTTAGCAACACACTTAGCAACGGGTAACACAACGAATTGTTACATGCGCGTAAATTATGCGCGTACAGTTCGCCGTAGAATTCACTTCATTTCTAAATAAGAACAGAAAAATTTTCTTTAAAATTATGACATTCAGTATAATAAAATAATTAGTGCCTGTTTGGGAGGGTAACTTTTGAAATTGACAAACCAAGTCGTCGGTTGACAATGGCTTTCTCGTGGTGTCAATTTCAACAGTTACCCTCCCAAACAGGCACTATTTATATAGTGTTGAATTCTGGAAACTCATCACTCACACTTACTGGTTCATCATGGCTAATGCTTTGCTTGCTGTTGCTTTCTTACCCCCAAAATTCGGCGGTGTACATCTTGAATTCAACGGTTATCAATACATGATATCATATTTCAAAAACATTTATTTATTTAATTCTTAAAGGCGGTAAGTTAAAACAAAAGCACTACATGTACAAAGTTTTCGCAATAATCTTCATTATTTAAAAAAAATAAATGAAAATGTTCATGACCAATTTGATGTTTGAAATTGAATTCAAGAGCGTGGATGTCAATGATTATGTAAATGAGCTTTTATGCAATTTATATTGTAACATAGAATACATTGTAATTGTTAATATCAATTGCGGGTAGATATGTTTTATTTACATGTATTTTATTGTCAAAACCCTTCACATGAACTGTGATACAGACTATATCAATTAAGCAATTATCGCATTGTTTCCGATACCTAATTTTCAAATGTGTGCAAAACGAGAACAGACCCATATTTTGTATGAATATGCGCTGATTTACTGAGCCATGCACATTAGACTACATATACTATACATGCATTTGTTGATAAAGCCATATAACCATAAAATCTAATAACTAATTAAATCGTTTATCAATTCGGCATAACTAAGAAGGAAAAATTTCTTCTTAAAGACTTTCACCTGCCCACCACCCCAACCACCCCACAGCATCCAAAAAAATTACCTCCTGAACCTTTTTTTCACTATTTAGTTCTACGCCATGTCAACCCATTTTTTTCCCGTAGAACTATAGTTCTGTACCTATTACGTGCAAAATCGTTCTTGTAAAGGGTTGCAAAACTTTACAGAAGACAGATTTACAACTTGCAAATCGTAAATCAACACGGAAAGCAATTGTCTTTACAACTATCTCACGATAAGCAATAAAAGTCAAACTGCGGAAGCGGAATTGCTTGCTATGGTAGTTCTGAAATCAACCATATATTAACCGCATTCTCTTTTAAGATTTAGGCCACTATTTTAATCACCAGTAAACCCAGTTTCAATGTTCTCTCTGATTTTTTTCATATCAAACAATATTTTTTTCGGCCAGATTTCCAAATTACTGTTTGCAAAGGCAATGTAGAAATTCTTTACTGAAAGCTAAACAACATGCATGGTGTTTTTTTTTCTTGGGGGTGGGGGTGGGGGGGGGGGGTTCAAATAATGACATGTCACATTAAAAAAAATCATGAACTTCAGAAATGATAAATTTATTTACAGCAAACACGCATTACCTTAATTCATGTCAGAACGCAAGTTTCTCTTACGAATTATAGTTCATCATTAATAGTTTACAGATCCTTTTTATCTACAATGGGATGTAGAGCAGTTTATTGCTTATAAATAGTCCAGCGCCCAATTGCTTAAGTTCGGGGTCTTGTGCTGAATATTATTTAATAAGTCGCAAAGACAATTCCGAGAGAATGGCACGTTAATCATATTTCTATATTAACAGTCCAATAATTGATTGTTCCGAAAGTGTGTTCAGCATAGAAGTACTTGTTGAGGCGACAATTCCCTATGTCGAATGACGGAAATTAATCAGTCGTTTCACGAGTAGGTCAGGTGATATCTATCAGTGCGTCTGAAAGCAAAGTACGCTTGACTGGCATTCGATGTCGTAAACAAGCTTGGAGATGGTCGTTTATTTTAGGACCTCTCATAATAAATGCATCCTCCAAGAATCTCCCATTATCAGCAATTCGATTTAAATGCTGATGTGACAAAGTGCGCGCGCATGCTGTATCCTGCGTAATTCCGGTTGATTCGAAATATCGGATGGTACTGCATCTGTTCTGAGAGGTTATTATGTGCCATAAGATTCATATTTTGAGTAAATAAAATTGAGTTTGACTTATGGATGTGTATTTTCTACAATAATCTGTGACAAGATAATTCGTCAATAATATGGTTCTACCAGTTAGATACACTTTCCACCAAAACTTAGGTTTTTGCACTCTTTAAAAAAACCTTGATTCTACCAATGATTGTTAACTAGAACACGTCCAATCTCACAAATATCTAAGGGTTAAACTTTCTAGTAATCATTTCTGGTCAGTTTATATGAATATCATCATCATGATTACTTAATTAACCCCTACAATAACTCAATGACAATCTGAAGAAGTTCAAAATTGTTGTTAGGAAATATACATATTTTTTAAAATTACTTTTCAAATATGTATAATTTCACGTGTCTCGTTGTAACGAAAAAGAATCCTGTCATATAATGCTATTATAACAATTCTATTGTTATTACAAGAAAAGATGTATACGTAATTACGGCAACATCATCTTAAAATGGAATCCAATGAGAGGCTAAAAGCCTGGTGTAAGGACTTTGCCTTGGACGTGTTAAATATGCAAGAACTCTGTTGGAAATATTGGAGTACTCTTGTAATCCCCTGTCTGGTTTGACATAATGATATTTGTTTGACGTATTAATTTTTTGATAAAAAGTGACTTATGAAACCTTGAAAAGAAGAGTCTTGTATTAAGAAAAAAAGAAAAAAAATTCAAAATTTTAAGCAGCACTATGACGGATAATTATGCCGGTGACAATGTGGCATTTTTTGCACTATGTGCATGTTTCGAAAATGTCAAATATGTCATATGATAGGCAATTGATCAGAGAGTTTATAACCACCTTTGTTATTGATGTATCTCACCTGTCAGGTGACAGGTGAGATACATCCTACAGGATTTTCAAAATATCCCTGTTGGAAAATTATATCTCTTATGAAAATAATTAGTTTCCCCATGAGATACTGATTTTTAAAGGTAAATATCTCAACTGCAACAGGAGTTGTTTTATTTTCAAATTTTTAAAAATACATTTTCTAGACAATGATGTATCATTTGGTATAAAAGTTTTTTTAACGAATGCATCTTATGCAGGTAATAAAATGCAACCTTAGCATTGGCATATTTATCCAGCACAGAGAAATTAACAAATTATTTGGATTTTTTTAAAGACAGTTTACATGTATATCTGAATTTCTTCAGTAGATTTCATGGGTAATCTGTTGACTAACAAGCCTCCTTAACCTTTTTCCCTAATTATTTCCTAGTATATAACTTTCTTTTCATTACAATTACATTTACCAAGTTGTCTTTCCAATGGAAGTTAGAACTGAAATTTTGAATTGACTACTAGCAAGGGTTTTACTTATATTGTACACTTACACAACACACATCTACGTCTTGATCCAACAATAATTTTCATCTTATGTCATGTTGATCCTCGATTTTTTCAATGACATCATTTCCTCTTTCATTTCACTGTTTCTCTTTCATTATAGTAACTGTATTATACTGTTGCATTTTTCTGAAGAAACCGTAAAATTAGAACCATTTTAACAAGACCTTGGACTTTCAGTAGGACGTAGCTATCTATTTCTTGCGTCAAACCAAGTTAAAAATGACGCGGTTTCAAGTGAAATATGCACCGGTTGTGTAGTTTTAGCTCAAAAGCCAGACAAATCTTGCCATGGCTGAGTGGCTAGCAATGAATAGACATGCCTACGTCACATTGCTGATTGACACAACTACCCAAAGTCCAAGCTCTTGTTAAATTGGTTCTAATACCTTTAGATCTATTTAAATGGCTTTGACATAGTCATGGCTAAGTTCATCAGTTTGGTTGTTACTCGTCATAAGATACGTCATTTGGTATGACACGACATGTAAAATATTGTTTGCTTTTACTCTCTCACATAATCCTCGTCAACCGCTCAAAGGAAAAGTAAACCGAGGAAAAGCTGAGAGTACTGAGGAAGGATCCTAAGTAGCTGTACTACGTAATGTGTGATTGTTACCAATTAGTTCCACGTGGTTCTGGGAAATCGTCTGAAAAATTCCCCAATTCATATAAATACATTAGGGTGGTATGGGACAACTGTCGATATTAATGTGGATTAAAGTACATTATAATTGACAGACTTACACCGGTTTAGAATTTTCAACTTTTACAATATATAACCAAAAAAAAAGCTTTTAAAAATGTTTGGAGAGGTAAAAATGTAAATCTCCAAGAGGGATACGAACTCATGACTTACAGATTCGTAGTCAACCCACTAACCCACTGCGCTACGCTGTTAGGTGACAATATTGGGAAAGAAAATATTTATAATATTTAATTATATTATATTATAATTACACTTCATTTTATTGTTTACTTTGATAAACAATTCGTCACAACATGGACGTGTCCCATACCACCTTAAAAATTGACATGTAGATAGGTTTACGCATGCATTTGTGTCGTCTTTCTACAAGTCGACCCTGATTTCCATGGATCAACAGTTCCTTTATGCAGAGAGAGTTGTACATGTACATGTATCTATAAAACGGCAGGTATAAAGTTAAGTGAAAGTGACCTTGGGATACTGAGTAGATTGTTTAGCTTGGCGACTCCTGTATATGCCTTTGACATGATTATCAAAGTTTCTTTGATTGTCTACTATCAGCTGCTATTGGCTCCTTTTGTAAACACTAACTTAGAATCCAAAAACTTCCACTTCCTTAATTAAAGGAACAATTTGCGTTATCTAGCATAAATAATTCAACAACAAATACATGTAAAATTCAAAATGACAAATGTTAGAACGTCGATGATGCAAACATAAATACATGTAAAGGTATACACAAGGTAAAGTCTCTTTTTTAAAAATATTAGTCTTAATCTTACCATGTGTTAACCCTAGACACATAATCTATCGCTCCTAAAGGTCAAATCACTGCTTTATTTCCTTTTGCAATACTTATCTAAATCTTACGTTCCATCCAGTGAAAGCCTTTTGCCTCCACTTTTCAGACATCCATGTGGATTTCTAATAATAATCTTCTTAAAAGTGTTGACTGGTCAAAAAAACCTTCTAATACATGCTTTTAAGAGAAGATAGGTCAAACCATCATCCGTGGCGGACAAAAGACCAACAATTAAAATAAGGTGAATCAAAATCTCAGCCGGGAGGGGCAAAGTGATCTTAATGTTATGCTATATACATGTATCTTCGATCACCTGTTGTATCTTTTCTATATTCATACATGTACCGTACGTATGTTGGTATTGTAAATATCAAACCCCGACGGTGTCACCCGGGCCTGTTGTTTGACTTATCTGCATGTACCAATTTGAATGTCGGCGATTTTATGACGGTTTAAAGTAACCAAGTACCCGCAGAATGACGGTATCTTTCGGCCTGACCGCACGGTCATAACGTTGCTAGAATTAAAAAAGGGATAACGGATAAAGGAAACGAAATCTATAGGCTCTTATCTCGTATTGACCCCCGAAAAGGTGTTAGAAAGGGGATATTGGTTCGTGGATTTTTGCATTTTGTTATATATATTTTTTTGAGAAGACGAAAAAGGTGTTTCCGGGGGGTATTTTAAAATTTTTTTAAACGAAAAGCAAAATGCAAAACGGGAAACAGCAAAATAACGAGACGAAACTAGATGTTCAAGATGTGGAACTAAGGTAAGAAAAATACTAACAATAATGTTAACTTTAGAAAAAAAATATTTCGTTTAGTCCTATCATGAAGTAGACACAAAATTATGTATCATGTAAAAGATCTGCTTAAAAGAAACTTCAAATTCAAGTTAAATTAAGTAGGATAAATTAAACCAATAATCA
The DNA here is from genome assembly GCF_963853765.1 of Magallana gigas. Classification (NCBI taxonomy): domain Eukaryota; kingdom Metazoa; phylum Mollusca; class Bivalvia; order Ostreida; family Ostreidae; genus Magallana; species Magallana gigas. The sequence continues at coordinate 28,672,203 of NC_088855.1, read as the reverse complement.
ACGTTTCAAAGGTGTGTGAAAGATGTTTTATCAGTTCTTGATTCTCTACGTCATATTGTCTTGTATTTTTTAAATTTATCACAATTAAATTTGTTCCTTTTTAAATTTGTAACTGTTTTTTTCAGCTTTTCTTCAGGTGTTATGCACGCACACGTGTGACCTTTTATTTCGCCTTTTTCTTTCGGGTTCTTCCATGTCGCTAATGATAACATGTTTGCCTCAGTTAAATGTCCATTTAAATGTACATTAACAGTCGTTCAAGTAAGGTGTTGCACGAGATTTTATCAGGTCGGGTTTTTAAAAGCATCCCCAAAGTCTTATTTTTTCAGTACCTGTCATTTAAAGAAACATGCAAGCCAAATATTAGATTTGTTTACATTTTTTCCCCCAAGTTTTGTGCATGCATGTTATCACGTCCAAATTTTCATCTAGATCATACTCCTCCAGATCAAAATTTTAACGACCAATTAGAGGCCCAATTAACACGCCGATGTTTTGAGACGGTCAGTAAGCGAGGGAGGTCATTTATTTCTATGACGCACGTCTAGAAACGCATGACCCACCGTATTAAATCTGATAGGAAACAGATTTCATACAAAATTGAAAAAAAAAATCCATACGATAGCACCGACTTGTAAAAATATATAACTGACCACTTTAAAATTTAAATCATTGAAAGTTATTAAGCTTATCATAAAGAGTGATTTTTTTTTTTGGGGGGGGGGGGGTCAAGATGGTAGCTAGAATTTTTAAAACAGTTACCTGCGGTTTTCAGCATAACGCAGCTGTGAGAATATATTTACACATTTTGAATTTGAGCATATTAATTACTGCAAACTTATTTTTCATATGTATTTTTCAGCTTTAAGAAGAAAGGACCCAGAACAAACCTAGAGAAGTTTTTAATCTTCTTCAGTGTGGCCACTCTAGCAGTCTGTGTTGTTTTCATTGTCCTCTATATCAACAGCACCAAAGAGGAAAAACTGAACACAGCTGGTGAAACCGGCGCCAGCTCTTCAAGTTAGTCTAATTTAGCCGAAGTTAACAGAATTCGTTCTTTTGTGTTTTTAGCGCAACCAAATAAATTAAACCCCACCCCCATTTAAATGATTTTTTTACCTTGAGTATTAAATCTTGGCTAACCTTGTAAAAAAAACAACCTAGTCAAAAGTTTTTTTTTTTTTTTAAATCAGAACGTTTTTTAATTTATTTTTTCAAGACTTCTTTGGATTTTAGATGCCAGGCTAAATATGTTAATGCAAAAATATTATACGAACTTCAAAAATTGTGGTCAAATTAAGAAAACGAATGATAAATGAAATGACTGGTACAATCAACATTTAATTTTAAGTCAGTACGCGCAATTTTCAATACATATACTATACGTCGGTATTGAACATGTACGTCTCTCAGTGATTTCAAAATTAAGTCTTTGATCGATTCTCTGAAACTGCCTTTAGGTCATGTCTGCATGTCGGTAAAATCCAATATGTCTGAAACAGTATTTCATGTCAGTATAAGTTAATGAGACCATCGCAATGTTTGTATGTCGTTCAAACTTATTAGTCAGTATGCATGTAACTCCATGAGTTCGCCGCAATGTCTGTATGTCTTTACAGCGTATTCATCATTATAAGCCGCAATACCATATTTGTCAGTATATATACTAGTATATATATGCAAGTCGATAAGTCTCTCACAGCGTCAGTATGTCTTTGATGTTATACTGTATTTGTCAGTACATGACGATGGGTTATTTTTGCACTGTCGATTATAATGTATGCCTGTTGCAATGTCAGAAGATCGTTATATATGCATAAATAGTATAACTCAGTTGTCTGTCAATCTGTATGTACACCTATTTCTCTTAGGTTCACATGTATGTTTCATTTGGTAATTCAAAATAGGCCATTAACCGTTATCATTGCATGTTACCAAATTTTAAAATTCGTCTTCTTTAGCCATATTTTGCTGTACTTTATCAAATTTGGTGATCACTGATTTACGTAGTAGAGTAAATTTTTGATCGTTTACTGATATGAAATGTTCATATCGAAGTATGATAACTATATGGTAATTTAAAATCATACGAAAATTATGTAGGTATGATTATAGATATCCATAATGTATAGCATTCCGAATTTGATTTAATCCATGACAATTGAAATGAAACCACAGAATGTGGTTAGTTGGCTTCGAGAAAGGGAGGGGTGGTAGTTATAACGGAAACCCTCGAAATGCAATTTATCGTATTCATTGAATTGTATACACAGGTTTGTACATGTTTGTGATATTTACCAAAACGGTTACTAAAAGAACATTTCTTCAAATTGAGAAGCAAAGAATGGAAATTCATAATACATTTGCTTATTTTTCTTCAAATATATAACCAAATTTTTCTAGGGTTTTGTATTTAGGACAAAAACTCATAAGACACAGATTTAGGGATGTTTATAGCTTTCAAATCACAATCTTGTACAAATAACTTGATGGGTAGGTAAAACTAAAATGACCCCTGAATAGATGCTTGAATTGCTGAACTTCATAGAAACGAGATGATTTACAGACAGGCTCAAGAGTTACAAAATCCTTACCCTAAAATTGTATTGTCCTTGAAAATCACGCACTTTTTATAGATAGTTACATGCTACATGTATAGTTCTGTTATGTAAAGCTTTATATATATAAAAAAATATATATACATACTGTATTAGATAAAGGAGGGGTAGATACTCGCTTTTGAAAAAGTTAATTATCTTGAAGCATAAACATCTCAATCTGGGGATCGTGTATTTCTTTGGTGGCAAAGTTTGAAGATAGTCAGTTGCATATGATTATAAAATCTTTTCAATTATTTCTAGAAAAAGTTGTGAAATGATTTATGTAAATCAAATTCTTTTTAAAGAATTCAAACTTATGGCAAAAAAAACCCATGATTTTTACAGACATCAAAGATTTGTTAAATTAATCTAATTATATTTGATTTGGGTCGTTTGTTGTTGTTTTTTTTTAATTCTGACACTTTCGTATTGTTCTGCTCTTCTTTTTTTTTGCAGGCAACATCTGTCTTACCCCAGAATGTTCAATAGCTGGTATGTATAGATATTAAATATATGATAGGGTTATAAAACCTTTGGTTATTTTGGTTTTACATTGTTTTTAAAATCGTGTGACGAATTCCATTTTATACCCCATTCCCACTCTCCGCTATCATACATCAAAAAAAAAAAACCAACTGCATAATTTCATAGCCAATGCATCTTCAAATAATGTGTCCCAAAATATACGCAAGTGCTTCCAATTGTTCTTTGAATCAAATCAAATAACAATGCACTTTCCTTTCAAATTGGAATAAATGCATGTAATGCTATAGATAGATATCTGAAAATGGAGGATCACAAAGTTGATTCTATGTTACATGGCTCACACATGCACGAGCCCTGTACCTAAAACCATTACGTAAGGCAGTCCTCCCGGGGGTCTTTATGGCCCCATATGATGATTTTATTGTCGTCCGCTAATGGTGGAGATGGTAGCGTTCTGAGGAGCCTTTGGAGAGTCTGTAAAGCAATATAACAATTGCTCTCTCCAGTTCTTGACAGATCTGCTCTCGAGATGTTGGCTACCGTTATCACTTGTACTTGTATCTCAGAAAGAGATACTATCTTCTCACGGGTCCCTTATCCGACGAGATTTAATAAAAAATAGATCCAATTATCAAAAATCCAGCCATGCATTATTAATTGGTATTATTTTTTTATTTTAAAAGTATTTTTTTTTAAATAATTATGAAATCGCATCGTACCCATGTTATATTGCAAATTTTTATGCATTAATAAGATTACAATTTAACACATATTTAAAATTTTCTTAACAATGATTTTTTTTAGATTAGAGTATTAAGACAGAGCCAAGCTAGCGTGCAACAATGAATAAAAGGGAAAAAAACGGGGGGGGGGGGGAACGGGGGGGGGGGGTGTTCACATAATACCGAACCAATGGTGAAAATGAGCTTTTACATTAGATCGTTTTAATTAAGTAAAAGTAGCAAGGAAAGAACATTTACTTTTCTTTATTGCAAAAGAAATCAGATTAAAGAATTTTTGTTTTAAAGCTATTGCTAGAGTTTTTTCCTAATGAAGGAAAACAAGTAAACCCTTGGTAATTGAAAACAAGCGAAATCCTATTGTCTTGATACCAGCTAGCTCTCAAAAGTCGTTTGACAAGGTTATGGAAAAAACGATTTTAAATAAAAAAAAAATGACAAAGAAGAACAGTACTTAAACCACATGATGGTTATTTTTTCAGCGTCGCGACTCTTGAGTTCTTTAAACACGGAAGTCGCTCCCTGTGAGAATTTCTACGAGTTTGCCTGCGGAACATGGGCAAAAAAGAATGTCATTCCCGAGGACGTCTCCAGCTATACAATGTTCAGTGTCGTTCGGGAGGACGTGGAAGTTATCATGAAAAGTAGGTCACGTCGGATTAAAAAAAGAGACCGGATAAGACGCACCTAGAGTGCATGGAGATGTCAGTATTTTTCTTTATAGTGTATAAGACAAAAACTCTCTTGCATATCGAGGAGTGTTTTATTTTATATTTCAAAATATATATATATATATTTACACGGACGTCACAATTTGCCATTTTGATGCTATTTTGAAGTGAAGGATTAGTATGCATTGATATATATCACGATATATCCAAAAAAGAGGAAGAAGAATCTTTTGCTCAAACGACATTTAGATACAATTGTTTGTTCATCATAACTGAAATTAACAATTCGCAGTAAATGTAGTCTTGATTAGAGTTTGTAGAATTTTTTTAGCATGAAATTAAAATTGTCAGAAGCAATGAAATGTAAGTAATATGCAGAAAGCCTCTCAAATTTTGTACCGAATAAATTAAGAAGAAAATAGATTTTAAAAAATTAATGATTTATTTAGACAAATATTTTATTTTAAAATATACTTACGTCAGTTTTCAAATGGCAAACTATTTTATCCCAATAGATAATAGTATACATATAAAATGCTTGAGTTGGCAGTATATTCTAATATTGTAGTAGAACGTAATTTTCGATTTCGTTAAAAAAAAAAGAAGACACAACACAATATAACATATGAACATGTTTATCTATTTATATTGTAGCTGTCCTGGAATATCCGGCCCAGCAAGACGACCCTTTATCCGTGGTACACGCCAAAAACCTCTACAAGTCCTGTATCAATCAAAGTAGGTTCTAAAATTCTAGTAACCAAGTATAAATAAAATACAAACAAAATTATTAATATTCAATGCCTATAAGATACAACATTCATCTGTGCAGTCATGTGAATACAAAAAATTGCTTTATTATACGATTGATTATCTCCTACATGTAGCCCTCTGATTGGCTGATACCCAAAAATCTAGATAAATTAATTTTGAAAGGGATTTTGCAAAAGAAACCTTAATAATAATTAAAATGCACACAATAGTACAAATCCTGGGGATTTTGACCAAAATCATAGAAGTTATCCTAGTTATGAGATGTTGTCTTCTACCCAGATAATTATACCTACCCAGATAATTATACCTTAAAACCAAAAGCCGTGGGCATGTTTTTCATTAAGTACTTAGGCTTTAAAAATATTGTTGGACAACAACCTTTTATTTTCAAATCTTCAAAGATCATGAGATAATTGTCTAATACAGGCACTAGTTCTATAACCTCAAAGCTCAATTGGCCTATTAACATTTCAGTTCATTTGTTTTGAGAAAGTATAATTATCAGTTAGGCCTACATGAAAATTATATATATATATATATATATATATATATATATATATATATATATATATATATATATATATTTATATATATATATATATATATATATATATATATGGATTCAATTGTATGTTATTCTCATCTACTGATTCTGTCAACATCTTTTCAAACCACGTTACTAATGCCATTTTATATACAATCGCGATTTATATTAATTCTATTAACGCAACTGCCATTCATATTCATTTTAATCCGCGTATACTTTTTTTTGTAATTACTTTTTGCAAATAAAATGACAAAAGACCCTAGATTGAAATCGCATACATTCAAGAAAAGCCTGTGATTTTAAATGTACATGTGTACGTCACCGTAAGTGTTGAGGCAAATAAACGATTTAATGGCAGCAAATAAACAATATCAAACACCCCCCCCCCAAAAAAAAACACAAAAAAACAACCAAACAACAAAACAAAACTACAATCAAAACAAAAAATAAAAACAAAACAAAAAACAAAACAACAAACATTTAGTCCATGATGTCATCAAATAATTTATCAGCTCACTTCTTTCTTCGGTAAACATGTTTTTTTGGCACTAAGCCAGTTAATAATATACCAATAATAATTCCGATAATGTTTGGGTTCCTCTTCTTTTGAATCATTTATTTTTTTATTGCTTCCACGCGTCTTATATATTCACATTTGTCCTAGTGCTAAAAAGCAAACCGTCTTGACTTTGGCATTAAACCAGGCCAAAAGAAAGTACATGTAGGTTACATTTAATTGCGTCTACGTTTTATAGAAATTAGGAGTACATAGTTTTGTCCTCCTAAAAATCATTTAACTTTTATCAGTATTATATAGACAGCTTTAAATGTGTCTTAATTTTATAATGCAATCCAGATTTGACCCAGAATCTCTAAAATTGTACATACAAGTTAAAAGATACAGACAATACTTCATCCAAACTGTCTATAAAAACTATCTAAATAAATCATATAATTTAACTGCGTTGAATATTGTTGAAGATTTTTCATTTCGTAAAATTTCCAACTTGAAATTAACAAGCATGCGTATGCTACACGTGAACAAAATGGTGATAAAAAAGCATCCCTTATTTGAAGTAATTTCTTATCTTCTGTGTACATACGATTTGTCCTATCAACTCTTCTTCCAGCATACATTGACAGTCGTGGCATCGAGCCAACGTTTGGACTTTTGAAGGAACTCGGCGGGTGGCCAGTTCTGGGTAACAACAAGGGCGGTAACTGGAGCGAGTCACAGTACGACCTGACAACACTCCTGTTGGATCTACTCCGATATAACAACAAGCCGCTCATAAACCTCTACGTCTACACGGACTCCAAAAACTCCACCATCAGAATTATATACGTGAGACGATGATATAGTCAGATCTGTTTTTAATTTAAAAAAAAAAAACCAATTGTGGTGGCATATAGTTCCGCAATAAGTTGTCAGATAATTTATTTAAAAATTGACTTGTCACATTTTTAAGTTGATATGCCAGAAAGCTCTCAACATGACTGGGAACCTAATATTTTGTTATCAAAAACAAATTCTGCCACTGTCGTATACTTGTCATCAAAATATATGTCAAGTCGACTGAAATGTCCAACAAGTAAACTCTATGCTTTACCGTTTTGCGTGTGCGCTCTGAATTTGTCTAGTTTAACATCGGTATTTTCAGAAATATAAGAAAAGAAAGCGTTATTTGATTTTCATGATCGCTACATAATTTGTTTATTTTAGTTAGATCAACCCGACTTTGGAATGCCCGGTAGGAAATACTATCTGAATGGTTTAGATGATCCTATGGTGCAAGCTTACAAGAAGCTGGCCCAAGCTGTGGCGGAGGAATTTCACGCAGACCCAACTACAGCGGCCGCGGATATGGAAGACGTTGTTAAATTGGAAATCGACATTGCAAATGTATTGTTTTTAACACTTGCACATTCAATTAAAAAAAAAATCTTGTTTGCATTAACACACACGTAATAGTAATAATAAAGATATGTGGGAGATAGAATGAAAAAAAAAAAGTTTTCAAGATGAACGTTTAATATACATTGATATGAAGTTTTGAAAGACTTGTAAGGCTTATAAACAGGCTGCTTTGTGTATTGGTCAACAACAGGCGGAAATTTTATTAATTTTTTTTCACTTTTAGATCACTATGAAGGATGAGGACAGGAGAGACAACTTCTTGTTGTACAACCCGATAGAGATGAGTAAACTCAGGGACAACTATACCGTACCATCTAATGTGAGTGATTGTAAAAGATAAATAGACATTTTGTTATTACCTTTGTTGCAATACCTTATGTTTACTTTGTCTTTTATTCGTATTAAAAATAAAAGTGAAATTTGAAGCCATGTGAGAAATATTTGTTTTGGCAAAATATTTTGTTTTTTGCTTATTTCGCACAAGAACAAATTTTTGGAAGGTACTAAATTATAACCTTTCTGTTTGGTGAGGGAACGGTCGTTCTACTTAATCTTAGGTTTTGCCGTTGATTATAGCTTTTGTGATTTCTTTTCATTTGTAGGCAATGTTTAATTGGGAAGGCTTTATTACACGTGTAATGAGCATTGATGGAGTCGACGTCTCCTTACCCCCCAATGAAACCATCATCGTTAGAGCCATTCCATATTTTTCAAAAATGTTTGAAGTCCTCGGAAAATATCCTAAAAAGTAAATATATTGTAATACTAACGCAAATCCACACAGACGTTTAATTCAATCCTTCATTTTTTGTTTTGTTATTGATTAGCTTTCATGATAATATAGACATTTAAAACTGCAATGCTTTTTTAATGTAGATGGATACTGTTATAACTTTACTAATTTTTTTTAGTCATACATGTTCTTAAGAAAAAAAGAAGTAATAGTATAAATATTCAGTGGGTTTTTTTTTAAAATCTTTGCAGAACTGTCGCAAATTACCTAATCTGGCGTATAATGAAAAACAGAATAAGTAATCTGGGTCAGAAGTTTCAGGAACTTACCACTGAGTATAACAAGGTAAGTTGTAAACGACACTGGCCAAGAAATCCTAAGAGGGGCAGTCATTATTAGATTTAATTGTTTTTGAGAATTATGTTTTGATTTTGTAGGCTATATATGGCACCTCAACTCCTCGGGCAAGATGGCGGACGTGTGCGTCTTACGTCAACACTTACTACGGTCTCTCCCTAGGTCGTCTGTTTGTAAAGGAAGCTTTTGATGAGGATGCTAAAAAAGAGGTAAACTGTGTAACATTTGCACTCTGATTACCCAGATTCGCGAAGGTCTGATTTTAACTGTGTTATTTCGTGTTTACCATTCATTTCCAGGTTTGACTCTCCATGGCGAATTTTACGTTGTTTTATACTTTAAGGGCTGTTTTTACATAATACCCTTGTAAACGATTTCGTCATGATTTTAATTTATTCGTCATTCCACATTTTTACCACATGCCACATGTACGAAATCTGACATTAAATTAGTCCCGTTTTAAATTCGCTCATTGAGTGTGAATTATAAATTGGGAGATTGTCAAACTATGAAACATCGTACCTCTGCAGTATGTTAATTTTTTTATAATTCTTATAATCTGAGCACCGCGAAAATTAATAAATTCGCTGTATTTTAATACCGTTTAACTTAGCCCCTCATATTGTTATTTGATTTAGACGCCAAAAAATAAACCTTACAATCTTGATTTTACGACATGTTTGTACTTTTATATAGACGTTAGATATGATCCACAATCTAAGAGACGCTTTTGGGGAGCTTGTTAACGAAAACACTTGGATGGACGATACCACAAGAGCTCTTGCAAAAGAAAAGGTACTCCGACAACAACTGTACAGAAAGGGAACTTTTATTTAGATGTATAATAAAAAAAGAAAGAAAGATGCTTTTTTATGTTCAATTTGATCCTTATAAGTCCATCGACATATTTCTATACTCAAATTTTAAAAGGTTTCTTTTGGTTTTTTTTTTTATTATCAAGGCAAAATATATTCAAGAGAAGATTGGATATCAAGATTTTATCCTAAATACCACAGCGTTGGATGAGTACTACGAAAATGTGAGCGAAATGATAAGCGAGATTTTTGTATTCTCAAAATAATGTTTAATGCACTGTGAACAAAGATCAAGCTCGCCTTCTCTCTCTCTCTCTCTCTCTCTCTCTCTCTCTCTCTCTCTCTCTCATACAGACAAGAAAGATTTCGCGAAAAGCAAAATGTTCATGAATAAAAAAATAATGCCACTCAGAATACCAGTATGCATGATACTAGTAAGTACAACCCGATTTCATTTGTCTCTTTTCAGTACACAGCTGCAGCAGACACATATTTTGAAAACGTATTGTCCAATCTTAAACGGTCGTCGATCGATTCCTTGCGATATCTACGATACGAAGTGGATAAGAATGAGTAGGGTTTTTAGCTTCCTCTTCACGTTTGTACTTATTTACTTCTTTGCGATTCTTTTAAGTTGAAATGACAAGACTTCAAGCTCTTTCTTTTATACGGCCACTAATTTTTTTTCCTTCATTTATTTTTCTTTCATTAAACAGCTGGGGTTCGGCACCTGCCACAGTAAATGCGTATTACAACAGTGTTCTAAACAGAATAAGTACGTGGGTTGGATATTATATAAAACTATTCTGTAACGAGTTCTATTTTCATGTTATGCAAAAATTAATCTATCCTAAGAAAATTGCTTCATGAGCTGTAGTAGCACAACTATTTCATTGACCAAAGTCCTATGAAATATACCCCAAAAACCTTACTATTCATTCATTTATAGTGTTTCCTGCTGGAATTTTACAGCCGCCATTTTTCTCCCGTACACAGACAAAGTAAGCGAGTTCGTGTTCTTTGTGTTTTACTGGCAAAACAACTACATTATTGTTTTATCATTATTGAACCAGCAATTCACATTTTATAAAACATTGCATAAAACATTGAATATCATCAATAAAGCAATCACCATGTTCACAATCTATGATCTAGATCTATGAACTACGGGGGCATTGGCGTGGTCATAGGACATGAAATCACGCACGGATTTGATGACCGAGGTATGCTATTACGTAATTATGAAAAAATCTTTTATACTACATTATATGTAATATGTCAAACTATTCGCCCCTATATTTTGATTGTTTTTGTAGTTGTGTGTGTATAAAGAAACAATCATGAGATTACACGTACTTCCGTTAGGATGACTTTACTTCCGTTAGAATGACTATATGACAGACTTACTCTTTCTTCCGAAATCAAAATTATAAGTTCTTACTTCCTTATTATATGACGTCAACTCAACGTCCACGTCCTTATTGCATTCATTGCAAATTTACATCTTTTTTTAGAGAAAACTAAATATATTGTATTTTGCAAGGAAGCATTTCTAAGGTTTTCATGTACATATACAACAATGTATGTTAAATTAAAAAAAAAATACACCCTCTCCCCCATCATCAGCTTACTCACACTTGAATGATTAAAAGCTACAAAATCGATCAAGAAAAGTCCGTTTTTTAAACATCGCAACGTTACCTCTAAAGGTGTTACACATTGACAAACAAAACCACTTGGTATATCAAATTTTGCAATAAGCATTCACTTATGTATTACAATTTCAAATACATGTACAATATGAGTCTTAAAATATAGTCTGAAATTTGCCCCCAAAATTTGTTTCTTCAACTTTATATTCCATAAACAACAACGTACAATAAGAAAAATATATATTCTGTCATATCCTAAAGGAAGACAGTATGACAAAGATGGTAACCTGAAGCAATGGTGGACGGACGACGTGATACAGAAGTTTAAGACCCAGGCGCAGTGTCTGATTGACCAGTACGGTGACTTCTCTGTACCGGAAGCTGATGGTATGAAGGTCAGTAGAGCTCAATCCGAATTTCCTCTGAATACCTTATACCGGATTTTTTCTCTTTAGTAAATGATTTGTTTTTATTTGCTTTGTTTTATACAGATCACAATCTATGGCATTGTGTACAGACATAACGAATAGAAACTATAGATATAATAGTTACATGTAACAACATTGATTGAAAGGTCACGAACACGCTGAATATTTCTGATCTTCTGTTTGCATGTAAAAGAAATTTTAACTCGTCAATTTAACTATTTTTTTTATCAAAGTACATTGCTTTTAAGGCTCAATCATTTTTTGAAGGCTTGGTCAATAGATTTAATGAATGCCGATTTGGGTTTTTTGGTGGAAAAACTACAATAGCAAAACTCTTTATTTTTTAACCATATGTAATTAACACCAAACACCAAAGTTTATTTGCAAAGTTTTAAGAAAATCGACCGTCTGAATCTTTTTAGGAGCCATCTCAAAATGCAGGTAATTTACAATAGGAAGATATAGGAAATTATCATTTCTCGCAAATCTAAGCAGATTAAAAAATTCTACAATTGCTTTTTTTCTCAAATTGTAATATGTGATTAGTAACATCACTTTCTACCTTATATATAAAAAAAACTTAAATATTAAAATTCTACCGTCTGCGTTTAATTGGGGTCATCTCAATATATTAAAATGCACCATATTTTTGCTATTATATATTTGAAGTATTATAAATTTAGATTGGTAAAATGGATTCATTTAAAAATTAAGAAAAATATCCCCGAGTATAGAATTATTTTGTGTATAGATTTTCAACGGCATGCAATTTTAACTTTTTCTTTTATGTCATTTCTTAAAACGCACTCCTACAACGCTTCGTTTTATCATAACGTCATAAAAGCACAATGGCAACGCTCACCTATCGTACAACGGAAAATCGTTTAAAAAATTAAGTTTTCCTTACAAAATCTAGATATTTATCTGTATTTTGTTTATTGTTCAATTTTATCTATGATATCGAAAAAAATTCATTATAAGTATACACACACACACACACACACACACACACACACATATATATATATATATATATATATATATATATATATATATATATATATATATATATATATATATATATATACTGTATTTTACTGGAATGTAAAAATCTTGCGCAATGAAAACTAAAGTCTGAACAAAACACTTGACGTCATGCTAATTTTATTGCAGATGAATGGTATAAATACTCTGGGAGAGAACATTGCCGACAATGGGGGACTAAAGGAGAGTTTCAGGGTAAATTAACGCTTTCATCGAGGCATCGGTGGAGTCACTGTTATTTATCATAAACGAGTCCATCCTCTGAAGATACATTTTTTTTTAGACAAAAATACCAATTTTTAATGTCTGGTTGTTAAATTATTTTCATCTTCAGGCGTACAGAAGATGGGTGGAGACACGTGGGAGTGAAGAGGAACAGCTACCTGGCGTCAAATACACACACAATCAAATATTTTTCATTAATTTTGCTCAGGTGAATAATGAAGTAATAAACTCTGGAACAACCTTATTTGTTATAATGCAAAACCGTTTCCAGAATGGTGCATCACTTTTAAATCTTATTTTATTTTAGCATATTATTTCTGTTAATTAAAATCTCTTGCACAAATATATTTTGATACACATGTACTTTTGTTGTCACGGCAATCGAATGGAAGAGCAATGTTAAGAAAACAAGTTTTTAAAGAGTTTTGTATGATAGGTTTGGTGCGGAAATATGAGGAAGGAGGCTGCCATAAACCGGATTCTGACAGGTGTTCACAGTCCCGGAAGATTCAGGTACATAAATATTTTCCCTCTGTAAACGTATAGAAAAGCAAAAACATTTAATTCTTTTTAATTACGTCATAATGATTATAGTTATTATTAACATGTAAACACTGTAATGTGAAAAAGTTTGAGCGATTTGCTTTTCTTAAACGAGAATATAACCAATGAGCAATGTTTAAAAGTTCATCGTAATATGAACTTGGTTGGTACATGATCAAAGCTTCTGAGAACTTTGTAAGGGGGTGTTATGCCATCTTGTACATATGAGGACCAAAAGTAAAAAACAAATTCCAGAACTGACTTGTAAATGTCAAAAAACTGACCAAGGCTATTGTTAAACAGATGCAAAAGCAAAAAGCATGAGGTTTTACATGTTATTTTGTATGCAAATTTCGCAGGTATAGAACAATGTTTTTAATCGCTTAGAGGTGCGCAGCTGCAGACTGAAGTTGAAGATTAAAAATCTTTAACAAATATAAAAAGATGCCATTGGTGTCCATTCTACAAACATTTTTATAAGAAGGTTAAACCTTGAAGTTACAGGCACCTGAAGTTATATATTTTTCCCCAAATAAAAAATATTTACCCTCTACCTAATTTTTTTCCTTCAATAGGAGAAAAATATATAACGTCATGTATTTGTGTGTAAAGTCACAATTTTTATTGCTCTTGTATCTTTTGACAACAGTTTTGGTCAGATTTTGGCATAAACTAGCCAGTTTAAGAATTGTTTACACTTTTGGTCTACATCTATATAAGATGGCGGACATTAACTTGTTTATTTCTTTAAAATGTCCTCCATTACGTTTAGCTAAGTAAAAAAAACCTTTTTTCTACAGGGTTATTGGTACATTGCAAAATTCGGCTGATTTCTCCAGAGCTTTTAACTGCAATGCTAGCAGCTTTATGAACCCACAAAAGAAGTGCTCTGTTTGGTAAACGATGCTAGGTTCGACAGGAAAAGAATCCTACTTATGTAGAGAAACAACATTGAGAAGATACACATTCTTTTATTACTGCATGTCATGCAATTATTTGTGTTTAGAAGAAAATATAAATTTTGATTCAAACTCGAGGACTTCAAGATTTTTACTAAGTGTACATGTATAAATCATATTACTAATTTGATATATTTTTCCCTCATTTAATACATGCAAGCTATGACTAGGATTTTAATTTTACATGTGTTTTTTTTTCATTTATCAACTCATTCATTTTTAAAAACAAAATTCAATGCATTCAGAAAAAAATTCAGATGATTTGTGGAAAATACCTGAAGATATTAAGGCAAAATTTTGCAATTGTGTTGCTAATAGCATAATTATGATATATAAATCACATATTTAACTAGAATAAAAAGATCGAATAAGTTAAAGAAGCGGGTTAAATGGATGTAAGTGAATATATATGCATACATTGTATACCAAAGTGTGTTTAAAATATTTCTTTCACGCGTTGATTATCTAAACTGTGTCAACGCCAATGGTGATGTCAGATCATTGCGATTTGTTTATATAATTAAGCTAATGGTCGAATTCTAATAAAAATATTTATTAAGGGGTTTTATGTTTTGTTTGTTTCATACATGATCATAATGAAGCTTTTATTACTATATGTAGTAATTGTATGATTTTAAGATTGAAAATTGAAGTTGACTCAGATGTGCATCAGACAGTTTGTGTCTTTCATTCGAATGATTAATTGATAGAATAAAATAGCGACCACAGATACTTCAATAAAACCATGCTTCGCTTGACGATGCTTAATTTTATATGGCATTTTTATCATTCGGGCATTTTTTAAAATTATTATCCCTTTTTACATCAATTTCCCTAATCCCTTCTAAAACTCCTTCGTTGTCCGAAAGAGCCGTTCGTATTACAAATACTTTGTTAATTTATAAATCTTATACCAGGTACACATTAAAATGTCCAGCATTGAGAACTTTCAGTCCTTTGATTATGCTACTTTTTTTAAAGCATTGGCACTAAAGCATTTTGTGCTCATAATAAAAGTACATGTATGCTTTTACATTGAATCAAATGAAAGATAATAACACTTTATATTAAAAATACTCATATTAATCATTCAAGATATCAAACAGGAAAATAAAATCATAAAATTTTGAGCTCAAAACGTAAACCTTTGATATACAGTGCTCTGAAGGGCCATAACGTTTCGCAAATGAAATGGTGAAAAAATATACAGAATGATTAATATCTTCTGAATCATGCTTTAACTTTCCCAGTAATCTTCAGTGTTAAATTTGAACAACTATAGCATGTGGTGCCATGCTAACATATATAGAAAAAAATAAAGAATGTACTGCAACCCTTCTTTTCCACAGTAATTATAACTTAATGTAAAGCATTAGCAATCCTGTACGTATATCTATGGTCTTCCAAAATCCTGGCTTCCGCATTAACCGCGGCGCAAACATGGTTGTTGGGGCCTTGTTTGAGGGGGACCATTTTTGGAATCCAGAGAACTATACCCGCGTCATGAGAATTTATAATAATTTTTTTTGCGGGCGCTGGTGGGGAGGGGGGGGGGGGCTTGGTGCTGCTTGTCCTCCGGCTGATAAACACCTGCTTCTGTAATCAATATGATGAGTGTTCATATGGTAGACACTATAATAAGCTACAAAGCTTGAAGTATTAAGAAATGTACTGAACTAATGATATAGCACGTTAACAATATGTAGTGAGGTTAATACAGCGAACTTTTTCGGGGAGTCCGAATGTAATGCCCGTATATCAATCCGCAGCCAAATATTTGGCTATCAATAGCCACGTACAAAATAAATGAAGAAAGGTTGTCCTAAGAAAACATGATTGTACAAAATAATTGAAGAAAGATTGTCCTAAGAAAACCTGATGATTAAGCACAGAATGCGTTTCTTTCAACGTCGTTGATTACAACCAAGTCTCGAAAATGATTTATCATTTGAAATTGTAAACAAAATCAATAAAATAGTTCTCGTTCTGAAAGCTGTTTGAAAATTTTTATAATTTCATTTCAAAGTAATTTACATTTACATGCATTTCTTCCACCTTTTCTATCTTGCCCATATTATTGTCTTTGTATAACTTTTAAATCAGACATTAATTTACAAATATGTACAATTACGCATCAAAACATCACGGCTTTCAGTACTTTCAGTCCTCTGATTATGTTACCCATGGAAACAAAAAAAAGTGTGCTGTGTTTGAAATCATGGTTTATTTTTCGGCGAAATGTACAAATTGTATTTACAACATATCTAAAATTCAGCCGCATAATGAAAAATATATCATAAAGAACTCTGAAATTTTATTCTAAGTTTCTGGTAGTATCTTTGATAAGTTTTACAGATACATTGTATAACTTTGCACAAACAATGTAAACACAATAATATTCTTATGTTAAGAAGAGGACATTCACTCCATATATATTAAAGATCTATTTTGCTAATTAATATGAAGTGGCACATGTATGTAGTCTTGAAGCCTTTTCTCGGTATATATTTAATTAAGTACATTAAATATAAATTCCATACATGGTACAAAGGCCCATTTGCATCGTCATTGCGTTGAAGATCTGAATTTCAAAAAAGAAAAAAAAGAAAAGATTAGAATGTTTATTGTAAACAAGGAAATAAAGATATTTTCTATACCCATACAAAATTAACATGCATTTGGATTATTAGAAAGAGTATAAATGACTACTTTTTGCGAAAAGTCTTTAAAATTCACAATGAAAACATTATTGAAAATGTTATTGAAAATGAAAACATTATCATACATTTGAACACGGAATGTCTATAAAAGGCATGCATAAAATGAGTCCAGTAGTCTCATTGTCACTGATAATTGTACCCAGTAAATGTCACTCCGTATTTTAAAAAACAATCTCAAAATCCAACAGAACACTTTAAAATTGCTTATTTCAAATACAATTTAAAAAAAAAAATGTAATGCAACCCTTCTTTTTCCACAATAAGTATGACTTAAGGTATAAAAGCGTTAACAATCTTTAATCAGTATACTTGTACCTATAGCCATGGCCTTTTCAAACTTTGACTTCTGCATTAGCCCCCTCTCAAACATGGTCGTCGGGCCCTGGGCTGAGGGTGAAAATTTGGAGGATCCACGGAGCTACCAGCATCATGAGGATTTATGATAAATCTTTGTGCAGGTGCTGGTGGGGGAGGGGGAGAGGGAGGTTGGTGCTGCATGCTTGGTGGTGCAGGGCCTGAATAATTTCGTTTTACGATAATGAGAAAATAGAAAGGGGTCGAAAACATCAAAATTATCATGAAAAGTTTTAGAATATGAGATAACTTACCCGTGAACCTTTCCGTTAAACGGTTGTAAGCCCACTTCACAGTCAAAAACACTAAATGACTGGCCACAATCATAGTGCTGTTTACAGATTTATTTGGAAAATATGATAGCGTCACAAATGGAACAATAAACTGGCGTCACTATGCTTTTAAACCGATTATGACGTCATAAATTATATCCACGGGTTAGGGGAATGCAAAATCCCGTCTTTCTTTTTTCCATACCTATATAGAGTAATGTCTCTTTAGTTTTTACTTTAGAGCACTACCTCTTCGCCCTAGAATGATGTCTATATTCTCTCAGTTTCAGCCTCATCGTTTCAAACAAGGTCCGGAGTCCGCATAGTTCTCTCATACCGGAGAGGATCGTACAAATTGACCGTGGTTTGCGACCTCTCAGATAGCCGCAGAAATTTAGCTCTGCGGAAATTTGGGTTGACAGACCGTAGAGTCACAATTATACGAAAACTAATTATTTATTGCTCACAATATCCACCACCCATTTTAACAAGACCTTGGATTTCAGTAGGACGTAACTATATGTTTCTTGCGTCAAAAAAGTTAAAAATGACGCTGGAGTCTTAGCTCAAAAGCCAGACAAATCTTGTTGGTTTTAAAGAGCCATTGCAAAGTGACCTACAACGAAACTTACAGGCCTACGTCACGTTGCGGTTTGACTCACCAAAGTCCAAGCTCTTGTTAAAATGGTTCTAATTTATAAGTTTAGATATGTTTGATCTCTCTTTACTTGAAATTAATCTCTACGTATATCTACAGTGTCTCTTTACTTTAGAGCGATATATCTATTTACTTTAGAACCATACGACCGATAATTTTTTTTTTTACCTTGGAGCAATATCTCATGACCTGAAAGCTTTGAACTATTTTTCCTTACCCTAGAGCAATACCTCTTTATATGTTACCTTTAAATAATTCATGGTGTTTCTTTGACTACCATTTACTTTTTCTTAAAAATATCCTCACATGGGAGCAATATTTATTAGACATCTTTAAAAATCAAATCTTGTTCAATTTTAACCCAGACTTCTGAATTTCTATCTGTATGGGAGGAGAGTGAAATATATACCCTATCTACATAAAAATACACCTGGTGCATGTATTCAGTGGCGTCGGAAGCAAACTGAAAGTGGGGGGAGGGTATCAAAAATCTAGACAAGCAAAAAAGTTGCGTTAGCGGGTTATGTAATTTTTTTCTGCAAGGATCGCTACCTCCATAACCCAAATGAATCTTCAAAGAAAGCATTTTATTGTTTATTTTAACATCTTTCTTTTAACTAATTAATGAATTGATTATGAAAAGTTAGTAAAATTCACTAAATTACTGTTAAATAGTACGTTAGCTAAAAGAAACAGCCAAATCTTCTCCTGTGAGACTTCGAGTCTACTTATTTTTTCATTTTTATAATAATTCATTTGGCGTACATTTCTAAAATAAATGAAAATGTGAAGAAAGTGCATAGAGCTAAATCCTCTTATTAAAAAAAGATAAGATATATTCAAACACTCAATTAATTTAATTAAAGACTGACACTGTAGACTTGAAACTGTAGACTTGCAATTCTATATACATTACGTCTTTCGGCTAAAAATAGAAGAAGGTAATTTCTCAACTTGTAAAAATAGCTAATCGAAGGAAAGCTCGGCAGTCTCTCGCGCGACACGGACGGAGGTGCACGCACACAGTTGCTGAGGGTGACTGAAGGGTGATTAGTATCCTGTGTTTTATTCTTGACCGATTGGGAGTATATCAACCGGTAAGTATGTAAAAAACTATATAAAACTCATTGATTTCATTTTAAACATCACTCAACCGGCCGGGTTTGTAGAAGGTGATTGTCCCACATTGCCTTTAATAATTATTCTTTTGGATCAGTGACCATAGCAATATTGATTTAATTAAAGGAGACATCATTTATAAGTGTTTATCAATTTGAGTAAATCGATTCTGTCTCCTTACATCCGACAAGGTTAAAAGAACGTGGCGAAATTGGTGCGGAAATTAAAATCACTTCGATTTACCAAGATATTACTGGATGCTCTACTTTCGCTTTCTCTTTCCCTTACGTACTTATAATGCTGTCTGCGATCTTGCAATGTCCAAATTCAGTGCAATTGGGAAAATATCTAGATCTAACCAGATCAATTATAAAGTGAAATACAAACCATTTATAAATAATAAAGGAACTATAATTACATATAACGCGTTCCAAAATCAAAACAGAAAATCTTTTTGTCTGTTTTGTACGTTTTACCTCATAAAAGCACAAATATAAGCCAATCAAGACAATTTAAGCTTTATTTTCCACATAACAGAGAGAACACACGTAACAAGAAACTCTTCAGAGTGGAAATTTACCCCCAAAAACTAACAAAGCATCTCTCTACTTTGGATTTAAAATTTAAACAGGGTGTTAGTAGAATATACAAGTAAAAGACAATTGCTTTAGCAATTATTGGTGAAAATAAAGCTGTGTGGTATATCCTAAAAATATACAGTATATTTTTAAATGCTAGATACAATAAAATTGTTATTTTTCTACAGAGTAAATTTACCCCCAAATACAATGCAGTTTTTATACATGTAAGTCTTAGTAAAATTCGACAATGGAATATCTGCTACTCTGTTCGGGTAAATTTATCCCCAAGATAAAACATCGTCTTTACAAACTTGCAGTCTTAAAATCTATACAGGTATAACTGTTTCAAGTATTTGAGGGTATATTACCCAAAATACAAAATGACATTTGTAGAAAGTCGAACCCTAACAAATAAACAGAAAATGACTGTGTTACAATTCTTTGAGGGTAAATTTCCCCCAACACAAGACAACATCTTAACAATCTCGAAGCCTTACCCCCAAAAAATGACTCTGTTTCAATTCTTTGGGAGTAAATTTCCCCCCAACAGAAGAAAATATCTAAACAATCTCAAAGCCATACAAATAAACAAAAAACTGACGTTGTTGCAATTTTTGGGGGTAAATTTCCTCCAACTCAAGATGACATATATACAAAGTCGAAGCCATAACAATATACAAAACTATACAGAAAAAGCTGTGTTGCTATTCTTTGGGGGAAATTTCCTCCAACACAAGATGACATCTTTACAGAGTCGAAGCCATAAAAATATACAGAAATAAGATGTGCTGCTATTATTTAGAGTAAATTTCCTCCAACGCAAGATGACATCTTTACAAAGTCAAAGCTATATAATTAAACATAATATGACTGCGTATGTTGCAATATTTGGGGGTAAATTTCCTCCAAAATAAAATGACAGCTTTACAAAGTCAAAGACCTAATAAGAAACAAAAAATGTCTGTGTTTCAATTCTTTGGGGGTAAATTTCCTCCAAGCACAAAATGACATCTTTACAAAGTCAAAGCCATAGAAATAAACAAAAAAATTACTCTGCTGCAATTCAATGGAGGTAAATTTTCTCCCAACACAAGATGCCATCTTTACAGATTCGAAGCCAAAAAAATACGGAAAATGACTGTGTTGCAATTCTTTTGGGGGTAAATTTCCTTCAACACAAGATGACATCTTTAAAAAGCCAAAGCCTTAAAAATAAACAAAAAATGGCCATGTTGCAATTCTTTGGGGGTAAATTTACCCCCAACACAAGATGCCATCTTTACAGAGTCGAAGTCCCCCCCCCCCCAAAAAAAATACAGAAAATGACTGTGTTGCAATTCTTTTTTCTTTTTTTTGGGGGGGGGGGGGAATCCCCCAACACAAGACGACGTTTTTACAAATCGAAGTCTTCGAAATAAACAAAAAATAACTGTGTTGCATTGTTGGGGGATTAATTTACCCCCCAACACAAGACGTCATTTTTACAAAGTTTAAACCTTATACACTATATACAGATCATGATTGTTTTGCAGTTTTATGGGGTAAATTTACCCCAATGCAAGACATCGTAATTTTTAACTTTAATGTATACAAAACTCATCCATGTACATCTTTTATATTTTTTGGGTATATTCACTCTCAACTCTCGACACATAGTTTAAACAATACAAGAAATGTATTATTGACTCAATAAAATGAATATTCATAACATCAGTTAAACTACATGTACGTTGACGATTTTATGTAACAATTTCACAATCAAGATCAACATATCATTTAGTAAATGAAGATAAAGTTGCAAACAAATGAGACCTGATAAGAAAAATTCCACTGGAAAACTAAAACAATTCAATGAAACCATTTCAATAAAGAAAACATTCTAGAATGATAGACATATATATTTTTTATTATTAATTGAAGTAGTTATGCTTATTATGAACTTGAGTATTATTTTCTGTCCGCTTTCTCAGTGTATTAGGTTTTGGACTTTAGTCTTCAGTTTCTAGAAAAGGAAAGACAAACATGAAATTAATCACCTTGCTTTTGACAACTAAGTGGGGTAATGTCATATAATCGTTTCAAATTGTGTAACGTTCATTAGTAGGGAGTTAGGAACTGTTTATATATGCTTAAGATGAATAAGAGGATAGACAAATCAGCTTAAAAAAGATTTTTTACTGATATATTTAACCTATGTAAACAAAAACAGGACACGAGCCTTGTTTACATGACGAAGAATTGTATGCTCTGTATCTTGCTTAAAACTCATCGACTGACACCCAAATTTAATTTGATAAGAAGAAATACGCCTTTAAAGCATTGTAAATAATAATTTAAAAAATTGACCAAAATCGTGACCATGCCTCTTTAAATTCCTTCATTGTGGATTGAATTTCATGGAGCCAATATTTGTAATTTGCTATTTTTTAAAAATAGGTTAATGGTAACATTTCGTGGAATTAATTATATTATAAATAATAAATATAATAATACTATTATTCATAAATGGTTGTGGATTTAAATTCATGGTTGACGAAAATTAGCATTAACGAAATCCATGAAAATTGAGCATACACGAATTCCAATGATTCCACAAATGTCAGTCTACAGCTAGATTCAGAGGTGACGCACCATCAGCACTCCCGCCCCCGCGAAATTTTATTCTATAACAATATTGTTTACCATATGTTTCCAAGAAATGAAAACACATATATGTTAATATGCTTAATATAATATACATACATTTACATTGTTCTATGTCAACATTTTTTTCTCGATATAACTAAAACTCATTATTTTTAACTCCTTATTTTGTTAAATCGATATAGCAAGAATATAGATCAATTGCAATAAGATGATTTAAATTATGTTAGCTCATCTCAATACAATGGAAAATATTTGCATAATTTAAACGACATAATAGTTTATATGTTGATAAGACGATAAAAAGTATGACAATGTATATAAGTTATAACACAACAAGTGTAGGCCCCGATACGCTTCCGTACATAAGCTGCAATGACATACATGTACATGTAAAATATTCCCGTCAAATGATAAATGACCTCTTTTTTTGCGGTGGGGGGGGGGGGTCACTGTAAATATAAATCGTGTACAGCCTATAAGAATGTCGTTATTTCAAATAATATGTATAAAGGCACGGATTCGTGGATTTGAATTTCCAATACTCCTGTCCATAGAAACTGCAATTCTAATAAATCATGCGCGACCCGCCATGACTGCTTTAAACTTGCTGGTGTATTTTTATTTTTATTTATGAAGAGTTAATTTGAGTATGAACATCATCCCGATAGGTGCATCATATCTAAAGGATTATAACTTAGCTTTCAAATCCCTCAATATAAAAAATCCATCAGTATGAATCCAAATACATCCTATTCTTTAGTTTTCCTAAAAACGTACACATTCTCATATATCATCTGGTGATGCACGAACCGCGAGGGTTTAATATTAGTTATCGGACAGCGTACATCTGTAATAATTTTGTTACCGATGACAGATATTATAACAATTAATAAACTCATATGTGTTTCTGAGTGTGTGTACTACATGTATAAGATTCCCCGATTTTTCAATACTAAAAAAAAATGTATGTTGTATACGTTGAAAAAGTATACAATCTTGGGATTTACTTACAGAGGCCTTCGATTAAAGTTATGTGTTTGACAATTTTTTTTTCTATTGTTTTGTTTTATCTATTTCATCTACGGTTTCTAGAAAAATCAACATGTAGGTTGGATTTCAATAATGTTCAAATGACTTATCTTTGTTATCGCCTTATTTGCCCGTACGGTATGATTGACACAATATATCAAAACGTCCTCGTTATGCACTACATAGGCCTATGTGATCAACGAGATGTTCCGAAAACATGCATAGATATAGGATAAGTCTTGAGAAACAATAAAATCCGCAAAAACATTTCTCAAGTTCGAATTTCTTCTATAATCAAAATGAGTTTGCGCCATTAGCACGTTCACAGAACGCACAGTTCTTAACCGTGGTATGTTTATGAGTTTGAGAAGACGGGGCTATAATTTTGTTATTTTCGCAAGCAAATTTTAGAACCTATTTAATTTTTATAGAATCCTGTCTGAAGAATGAGTAGAACAATTAGTCTTTTATCATAATTTGATTAAATTTTAGGTAGGGTGCATCTCTTGCGCGGATCTGGAAGCCTCACCCCCTCCACCCGTCCTGGGACCAGCACTGAAAAAAGAATTTAACATGACCCCCCCCCCCATCCGTCATTTACCTTCACAAAGAATTGGTCTTATTAATAAGTGCTTTATTTATGATAGAGTAATACAAATATTTAAGATTCCATCCCTTAATTAAGCGTTTTCGATGTCCGCCTCTATATTCACCATTTTAGAGTACGTGAAGAGTATACAATGTCTTTTCGGTTATGAGTTCATTGAAGAACAATGCACAAATTGAACTATTTATCATATACTTACCATTTATGTGTACAAACATGCCATGATCTTGTTATAAAGATTATTCCATGCGAATCGGCTGACCGCATTTTGAGGCATTAACATATACCACATTTGTGCAGCTAGGGTTTCCTAAAGTTGAACCAAAGAAAGTCCGAGCGTATACCCCGAATATTCCAGCAAAGTTCGTCATTCTTAAATAAAAATAAAGATTTTATCAAATACGTAATGGCATTATGTAAAATGGCATACAGTATGACTGTTGTTGATTAGTATCATGGTAGATTGAAAAAAAGTACTTACTTGTTTTATTCTGGATATGGCGCAATTGTGTACCGATAAAAAGATGAATCGACATTACAGTTGATGCTCTTGATCATGGGGGACCGATATCAATTCCGCCAAAAATAAAGCTGACAAAACAATGCAAAAGGAGTCTTCATAAATTTGCCGTCGCGTTTTATCTCCTTGTCTCATAGTCGGAGATTTCAAAGTGACGTGTAGGAATTAAACACAATTTATGGCCAGCAATGTCGGTGCTGGCACTGACCGCTATGTTCAGAGATCCCTTGGGTGTCATAGCAATTTATCGGTCAGATGAATGCATGTCTGTGGTTTTTCCGTTAATCGTGTTTTCAAACGTGCTGTTCAATTTGAAAAGAAGAATTCCACAGATGAAAGCCGCGCTCGATCAGCAAGTAACACCAAGTATCGGACTTTGCACAGAGAATCGAAGTTCAAACACGCTTAAAGTCTGATGATATGACTAATTTGTTATAAACATATATCTCTATCTCAATAAGCCAGAACATGATGGATACGTGAAACATAGCAGTTATTATACAATCTCTATTATTAATTTAATAAATGTTTATACATGTACGAAAAAACATGTTTAATAATGTCGGACACTATTGTCAATAGCATTCCCTAAACTTGTACTTGAGCAGTAAATGAATTAAACAGAAATATGTGAAATAGGAAGACGGTCGCATACGTACGGGTTTTTTCATTCATCCAACACAGTTGTTCTTAGATATCGTTTGATATGTCCTAGGTGTATTTTAAAATTTGACATAGCAATCACAGTGATAGCTGCATGTTTTAATAAAGTTCTAAAATATGAAGTTCATTTTGATATTATTGCAAAATAGAAAAAAGTAGACTGCAACGTTGACAATTAAAATTATTAGTTATTATTTAAATCAGTTGTAACCGGTAGATAATATCGATTT
This sequence comes from Magallana gigas, assembly GCF_963853765.1. Classification (NCBI taxonomy): domain Eukaryota; kingdom Metazoa; phylum Mollusca; class Bivalvia; order Ostreida; family Ostreidae; genus Magallana; species Magallana gigas. The sequence goes on along the minus strand of NC_088855.1, from coordinate 28,646,312 downwards.
GCAGATATGATTTAATCGTAACTTGTCTGTTCTAGCCTTAATAAAAACAGTCTCCAGCAGTAACAATATAGAACGTCCGTCTATGCTTCAGAGAAAAGGTCACATAAGAAACAAGAAATAACTCGGACTAAATGCGAGAAGCTATATTATAATAATGAAATGTTTTGCTATTTTTTTGTCTCGTTGAAAGAAGCTTTATTTTGATTCGAAGTAGTTTAAAATATTGATATTCTATCGATTGTTTGTTAAATAAAGATCTCTATAGTTAGATATGACAATAAGTGGTAAAAGTGTATCTGCTAAAAAGATGGAACAAGCAATCGTCGTCCCATTGAACTTGATGTGACTTTTTGAATGTGTGCGCTACATCATCCGCCACTAGAACAGATGCGATCCTATTCGATAAATTTTGAAAAAGTTTTACCTTTTAATTATGGTTTACATGTATTTAACATGTAATTAACATATTAACGGTATTATGTCACATAGTTTTCGATTCTCAGAAACATTAACCCCCCCCCCCCAAAAAAAAAGGTGGCTCAACATATTCGATAAGACGTGGTCAAAACACAGATACTGTCATAGGCATGAAGTGTTATGTAAATATTCAGACGCATATACACAAGGATAACTGATTTTTAATATACCTCTCTGAATTTTGTGTGTGAGAGAAAGAGAGAGAGAGAGAGAGAGAGAGAGAGAGAGAGAGAGAGAGAGAGAGAGAGAGAGAGAGAGAGAGAGAGAGAGAGGGAGGACAAGTTTACAGATCTGTATCATGATGGAGATTTTCCTTGGTAACTTTAAAATTTTAATTTCCGGCACACTTGCATTTAAAAAGTAAAAAATGTTTTAAAGTAAATCATTCATAGTACTACTCTTTTACCTCAATAGTTAATATAGTCTCGGGATATTCTAGAAAATTGACAGTATTGCCATTTTGAATTTCCGAGGGAAAAAAAATTGCTGTCACATTCCAGTAGAATATGGGATGCATATATCTCTAGAAAAACTTTTTGGTGATGTCCAAAATCATATTCATATTCATAGTTCTACTCACAAAGTTTATGTTTCTTTCGGACTAATTACCGAGTTTATTTCCAATGTATGATATGGCACCGGAACGTTCAGTATTCTCTTATTCTCAAATTTCTTACAACCATATGTTTATCTTAGATTTATTAGTTTTATGAAAACGCTATCATGAGATCTTATGACATATTTTGTGTCAGGCTGATACATGTATATTATTTGTTGCAATACTCTGTACACACTGCACAGGCCAAATTTACACAAAATCAACAACACTCTCTATTAGGGTGAATGTTTCTCATATTGTTCCCCTGACATATCTTGATTTTAACACTGACAAATATGCATAGTACATGTAACTACATTTTGTCATATTGCAAGCGTTTATTCATAAACATGTTAAAAGGATAATCTGCACATAAATGTTATTGCATCATCAAAAATAACAGCCAGTCTCGCATTAGCTTTAATACTGACAGTGTGTCACCTATCTAGATTTGATTCGTTAACATAGCTTGAGTATTCGTACTGTGTAACGATTGCTCTTTTACACATTCGTGAAATATAATTTTTTTTTAGTTTTTGGTGTATATGTGAATAAACGTTGATGCATTAAGTTTTAAAAACATTTGAAAACAGATTTGTGTGAAGTCAATATTATTTGATGTGCCTATCAGACTTTGAAGTCTTCAATTGTCATTTATGAGAAGAGCCAGGATGAAATTATACCATTATCTGCATTGCAAATAAATTGCGGCGGAGATGCAGTATATTATTAGTCTCCTACCGGTTTCACCGGAGGGGACTATAGCTTTCGTCTAGCGTCCGTCAGTCCGTCCGTCCGTCCGTCTGTCTGTCTGTCTGTCTGTCCGTCCGTTTGTCTATCCCACTTCAGTTTTCCACACTTTTTTCTTTATGCGTTTGAGGAATAATACAAAATTTGCTGAACACCTTCAAATGTCAAACTACAGTTTACACTTTTGTAGCGTCTGGTTTACATTATTTCGAGAAAATTAATTTTTTATATTCCAATTTTTTAATGTTCGGGTTCGTTATCAGGTTAGGTGTGTATTGAATAAACGAGGAAAGTATGAAGTCAGTAATAATATTGTGCATGCATTACTTGTACAATTCCTTTTATTGTTTCTAACAAACAAATGACTTCTGTTGAATAGTGTCAAGCATTTTGTTATAAATTTAATCGACAGGGTTTTTTGTATTATTACAATCGGGTTCGTTATCGGATTGTTCTGTTGATTCGGGGTACAGAACGGTAAGAAATGATATTCTGCATAACAGTGCATTGTTTTCACAAATTTCTACCAGCAAATTCTTAAAGGACTTGGCGAAATTACAAGAGATAAGATAAAGAGTACTGTATTATTTTACCCATTTTTTATTTAATTTCCACATCAACTATGTAGTTTGAATGTCCCCTGTTCTTTTATCTCTGATTAAAGCATAACATCTCGTTTATAATAGTTTTGAAAAAGATGTATGCTTCGAAGTTCGAAGCTTTCATAGAAAAATTACAAACCGGTAGGGGACGTGTATTGCCTCTGCAATGCTCTCAGAATGCTGGTTTATTATATATCATTTGGGGGGGGGGGGGCATCTGTAGTGGAACAGCTGATGGACAAAATGGAGAGAGACAGACAGGCCGAAGCCAGACGGACCGACATTTAATTGCAGCTGCTATGAAATCATATCTCAGTTGACGCTTAGCAAATAAACATGTACATGTATCGTAAATTGCACCTGTAACGCTGACTATTAAAATTGGTAGAAGTACTCGTACAAAATTATGTTGCTTGTGCAAAGTTTACAAACGAGGATTGGCCTCTAATGACATTACTAGTATATTAATTGGAGCAATAAGATTCATACCAAAACTCTTCTATAGTTATTTAAAATTGAGTATGATATTTCAATCAGTGTACTACATAAGGAATAAAGAATCATTCTTTGAGTATTATGAGGTGATAATTTTGGTCGGGGCGTGATCAAATCCAATAAAGCCCGAAGTGCTTTATGATAGATTTGATCATGCCCCGACCGAAATTATCACCTCATAATATTCAAAGAATGATTCCTTATTACTTATATAATTTTAAGCCATCGTACAATTAAATCTTTAACTATAAATAAGCAAACCCCGCCGGCACCTCAATTTGGCGTCATTTGTATTATGGGTTATATAGTGCAAAATTGATACGAAGTGTTATCACAAAGACACTGGATGATGTAAATATATGTATATAATATTGTATTCCATCGTTGTAAAACTGATTTCTGCATGAGCTCTCTTCGTCGCAGTAATATCCAATCATATTGTGACTTACTGATATTCATGTGTTTCCTCTAATTCGTTGTTGATACACATCACGCTGATACAGTTTTGCGCTACAATAACGCACGACTTCAAAAGTAGAACTTATTCTGAGTTCATCGTAGATTGAGTCGTATCTACTACTTTACCTCAATGCAGAAAATCGCCAAAAGCTGCGAGTTTCTGAGCAATCGTTGCTACAGTATGGCTTTTACATGTAATCATTCGTAGACAATCGCACTAAACTTGCATTGCACTCGTTCACATACATGTATTCGCAATACATCTTCTACATTCGCAGTGCATCCGCACAATCTGATTAAAATCCGTTTTAATCAAATTGACATCGCAAGACTTCGTAGTACTAGAGTTTACATATATTACACCGAGTATCCTACAAGTTGCTAAGAGTGTTCATTGGGTATCTGTAATACATAGAGATGAAGCGAGATTTGATTAGATTACGATGGTGTGACCGAGTAATTGATAAATACAAGGTTTTTTGTTGGTGGAAAAAAAGAATCGGATGGCAAGTGATTTGCTGCGTTTTTTTTTCTATTGAATTTAATGTACAACTGGTAGTCATTGCAAATCTTCTAATATCATACACACACATAGTATTTTTACTTCCCTGTGTTCTGAAATTTATTCTTTAGTAATTATCTTTTTTCATTAATTGAATTAAATATTACAGTTACATTTATTTCATGATGGTGATAATTATATTATTCAACAATAAAGATTATAACAATAGGACCCCCCCTCCAAGAAAAAAATGTATTTCCCAAAGGGCATCGATGGAAATTTCTCAAGGAGAATTGTTCTTTTTTAAACTTTGGAATGGAATGTCCAGAGGTTTTCAAAGCGGTGAAACATGTTACTAGTATTTATTCCGCGGGATATACGACGTTCTGCTGGTCACCTGTCGGATGACTTTCTAAGTTACCCAGATGACGCATTATATAGAAATATCACACGGGGGTATAATGGTAATGCTTGTTTCATGACTGTCAAAACAAAACAACAATAAAACACATTATTCTGATCTGCCTGCTCAATATGAGAACAAAAGAGTACCACGCGGCAGTTAAAAAATTAGAGCACTATAAGTCAAAATCCCCTGAGTAACATTTTTTGGGGAAAAAATGATTATGATTACGGTTTGAGGAGGGCGAGTTGTTATTCATGGATAACACAGGACACCTTAATCCACAAATCAAATCTGCAAATTGTTTGCATCCCTTAAACGTCTTTAAATTTATAGTAATATCTTTTTTTCGATTATTTTATAAATATTATACCGATCACATTTTTAATCTGGTGTCGTTAAATTTGCTATTTCCGGGTCAGTAATTATAAGAACAAATTTGCAATTACCACTAAATCAACTGTCATACTACATGTATTAATAGAATCGTTGCCCTGTTTGAATAATGTGTACTTTTTGTACAAAAATTCAATTAGAGAGAGAGAGAGAGAGAGAGAGAGAGAGAGAGAGAGATTTAAAACACTTGCAATATTACCGCATACTCCTAGTTGTAAACGCGCACGCATCATTAACTATTTGTACATGTAAGAGAGAGAGAGAGAGAGAGAGAGAGAGAGAGAGAGAGAGAGAGAGAGAGAGAGAGAGAGAGAGAGGCAGACAGTTTTAGAGAGAGAGAGAAAGACATTTAAAACACTTCCAATATTACCGCATACTCCTAATTGTAAACGCGCATCATTAACTATTTGTACATGTAAGAGATAGAGAGAGAAAGAGAGAGAGAGAGAGAGAGAGAGAGAGAGAGAGAGAGCTTTTTTTCGAAATAAGGAATATATAATAATTTTCAACACTGGCCATATTACTGCATGCTCGTAGTTCTCAACGCGCATTAAGTATTTGTACATTGGAGAGTAAGAATCTCTAACATGCTCGGAAAAGGGGGTAGGGGACTCCATATTAGAAACCCCCTTTTAAATATGTAAATTTTGGAAAAAACGTTTTCAGCGAGAATATAGTGATTGTGTGTAAGGGGGGGGGGTGTCAGCCCCTCCCCCCCCCCCCTCCGGCTGATGCTGCTATGTGCCTATGATGTGCATGTTTTAGTCTGTACATGTAAATGAAAGAATAATATAAATGTGTACATGTAGTCTTTGTTAATGATTCAGATTGAAAGAACAAGTCGAAAACTTTAGTTGCCAGTATTAAGCAGTGTTTTTGAATTTTCCTTTCAATAGATTGTCTCTTACATTGCAGTGCACAAAATTTAAACGTCTTTCTTAGCCTGAAATTGACTGATCCACAATGCTGCAGTAGGTAGTTATTTCGTCTGTAAAATTCAGTTTGGTTTCGATCCTGTATTGTGATATACACAGGGCTAGTTCTTTAGTTACTTGTCAAACCAAAGGAGGGTATCTTAAAACCATTGATCTATAATTTTGTTTTTTTTTCAATTGGTATACCTCTGTCAATTAAAAGAACTCTCCTATTGACATTCCACACCTTAATTTCAAAACAGAGATACTAATATAAAAAAAAATATCCAATACAAAGTCACCTAATCGCTAATCTACTTTTTGAAGCTAGATAATCGTAATCTAACAAAACATTGTAGCGAATTTACTTCGTTAAATTTGTGTTTTTATTGCATGTAACTAAATGCATGAAATTTTTTTTATCAACATGTCACGTTGTGAAATTCAATCTTTTGGAGTATTTTCAATTATTTTGTAAATTAATTTTTCGGACTTTGTGTTAATTGCTACTAAAACTTTTCATCTATTTCGACAACTGTTTTAAAGACGTTATAAATTCAGCGCAGCATTAATCCAACCTGAGGCACACTCAGTGAGGGACAGCTAATCTTTTAATTGACTTCTGTTTATGTTTATCGAAACTTCTTTCATCTTATTATCCTTTTATGTAAATGCTGCTAAAATGTCACGAATCACCCAATAGCTGTTCTTTAATTGATTTTCTTACTTCTGTACATATTATGTTAATCCTTCAAAGTGTTATTACATTGTTCATTTGATTATAATAATTCTGAATTGTAAATTAAAGGCAGTTGGAACCAGACTTTCAGTGCTGATGCATACCAAACTCACATAAAAGTATATTTCATGTAAAGTCTATATAAAAGTCTGAAAACTAAAGCGTGTTGGCTTGTTGGAGGTTTCATGAGGCTGGTTCCAACAACAAGAGAATAAGCTCAAGGTTGGCCCAGAATTAGTCATGTACGGGAAAGAGCGCCCCGTAATAAACATCTTATTTCAAAATTGTAAAATACTTCAAACATTGCTTCGGTTACCTGTCTCACTACATGTAACAACATGTTGTGTTAAAATTTTTGATATTGTTTGTTACTTTCTACAATAAATTTTTACTTATTGATTTATATAACGAACGTTTTCAGTTGAAGCAATTCGTGACAATTTCAGAACTCTAATATATTTTCAATATTGCCTCGGGCACCTACTCATGGCATGCATTAAACTCATGTGTGTATATCTTGTATATTCTGTGTTAGTTCCAGTGTTTTTCTGATCGTTAGCAAATAAAATTGTCTTTTATCTACCTACTCATATATAGCAAGATATCTGTGCGTAGAACGTAAATCGCCACGACTTCTCCTGTTATAAATATAGATCTTTCTTTCAAGATTTGAAAAAAAAAAACAGTGTCTCAGATTTATCGCAAGTTGGCCTGGCGAAAATTTCGACTTTAAAATTTTGTAATTGTAATTTGTAAGAAATTGTAGTGTAAATCGGGACAATGTGACAGGGCCTAAGAATGGTTTTCGTAAAGGTAACAATTTATTCAAAGCATCGTAGGAATCTTTGCAAAAATACACGTTTATAATTCTTTAAATGCGTGATTAGCGACCAATGAAGAAAGACAGATTTAGAATGTTATAATGTATATACATCTTAAAGAAGTTATACATCGTATTTGCCTTTAAGATTTCGAGTTAATGTGATTATACCTGTCATGCGGTAAACGGCACATCTTAATTATGCGCTTACAAGTTTAAAAACTGTCATGATATTTTAATTTCTTTCAAGTCACAAAGTTCTAATAGGTCAAAACCCATGGTCAGTCATGGTGTGTAACAGTAAATTTCAGTTTCATTCAAGACTTTTTACCTTCTTTTTATAGGTATGTCTCTTTTGAATATAATTTAAGATGAAACACCTTTGACGAATACAAATGCATCCATTCCAAATATATAATATCCACATGTACACAATGACATGCAGTTAAACACCCAAAAGTATATAGTTAATTGGGGTTTTCACAACTTGGTTGCAAAACATGTAACATAACAGCCATGTTTGGTATCAGATACCAGATTTAGTTGCAAAATGTGTTTATAATATGGTTTATATGATAGGTTGTTGGTACATGTATCATAGAATGATTATGTAGCTCGAAAAACAAACTGTATCACAAAATATTTCTATCTTTAGAATAGATATTGATAGAGGTTGTCACAACCACTTTCAGTACCTAATTTACATACTAGTATAGCAAAAAACATGATATTCTCAACGAATTAGCTCCTATTATTTTTCTACAGGGAGTATATAGGAGGCCGGTTACATTAATCAATTCACAAATTAGCTATTACTGTACATGATATATCGTCTTTAAATATTGAATAAAGTTGATATATATTGCTGATGATGATTGTAGGGTCATTTCATATCCTGAATGTATTATACATTGCATAGCGATACAGCAGAAGTGCGAAGACAATGACCGTGAATGAATCCCAAAATCAGTTTACGTCGTTGCAAATTTTAGGAAAAGTTAATCTGTATTTTATCAATGCCGTGAAGCATATAATTCAGACCCACCGCTGTGGGAATTATCTCTCATGAGAATAGTGATAAAATGCGATCTGCAAGCTTACAGAAAAGTCGGCCAAATTGTTTTGGAGGAAGTATACAGTGAAGTGGAACAGCCATAAAGGTATCTGTTTAAAACTTTATGTTGTTCTTTCAGAATACCTCGCATAATAGAAAACATTTAAAACTTGAAATAAGGGAATCCATCCCATTAATACATGTATATTTATATTTATATTAAACTGTCATTATGCAATGTACATGAACTCGAGGGCTTGATTTTGTTTCAACAAAAACATGGCCCATTATTCCAAGTTTGAGAATTCAAATCCGTGTTTTTATTAATAAATTATTATAAATTAAATTTATTTAAAATATACTTATAATTTTTGAGATATACCAGTCCTTGTTAATCTAAACAGCGACATTCAAATTTATAAATGCACCGTGGTTATCCCACCAAAAGCACCCCATCACCTCGGATAAGAATTTTGAGGATAAGCGAAAATGGGTTTTCAATTAATTCTAGACATGCACCCACTTGCACACATTTAACGTGAAAGTTGTAGATGTATTGATAAGCACCGTGGGGAGGGGGAGGGGGGGGGGGGTGCGTAGTATTCCTTTTACTTTCAGTTTCATTTTTTATATGTTAATTTTTTTTTAAAAATGTCTGCTGGGTGCCCATCCCCCTCCCCCACAGTGCCTTATTGAAACAAAAACACCGATGTAGCCTGATATTTGTGTACAAAAAAGCGTAACTGAATATTATCTAAAATACTTCTCACCCTTGTTCCCGCTTTAAGGTTATTACTATACATGTACATGTATGTGCGCACTTGTTAAAACAGCGGATGTTATATTCGAAGGAACTTTAAATTGAAACTCGAACTAGAACAAAACCGTTGTCAGTTTGATTAAAAGCTTGCAGGTAAATTATTTTAAAGCGCTCGTTAGAAAATATAATAAATCTTACATAACAAATAAATATTTCTAAGCGTTGTTTACGCTTTCGGAATAACGCTTTATAAGATCTAAACGGCTGCAAAAATGTAACCGCTCCCCCACTTATTTTGTAAATGACGAACGGTATCTATTTATATATGTCTACCCTCTGTACTATTGATTTTATAGTATAGAGGGTAAAGATACATACATAGATATCACTCTTCATTTACAAAATTAGCTGGGGAGCGCCTATGTAGCCGTTTAGTTTTCAAAGCTGTAAAAATACTTCGATATGGCAGCTATTTTCTTCAGCTTTCAATACACAAAGAATGAAGGATATTATTCTAGAAAAAAACCTGTTAATATATTTATTATTTTAGATATGAGGAAAAAGCTGGAGATAGTGTGTATACCCTTATATAATAAACAAAAAAAAATACAAGTCCACCATGATATGAATAATTTTGAATAATTTTAAAGTAAGATAATAAACAACCGGCCGCGGAAATTCAAATCATCATACATTTGAATACAATTTGATACATCGATCCATCATACACAACGCACATTAATTTGTTGCAGTTTCAAATAAATAATTATGCTTAGAATTTCGAATAGTTTTAATCAAATGATTCTTCGTATGTTTGTCAACTTGTATAGAGCCCCATCCAACCCACCCCCCCCCCCCCCCCCCCCCCCATCCCCATATCGATTTGCCACAAATCTTTGAAAATACGTGTTTTCAACAGAAAAAAGTTAATAAGCAATTAAAAAATCAAGTCATGTGAAATTATTAAATCTTATATTCTGATTGTGTTCTAAAAGTAACTAAATCTAAAACAAATATTTCTTTTCCTCAGATACAAATACAAACTATCCACTATTATAGTCAATTTTTATCTTGATTATTCATCAGGTACATGTAGCTGAATAAACAATGGATTGATTTGAAGTGGGGAACACATGTTACTTCGGATAAAATGAGACCCAGCCTTTGTGTATCAGGACCAGTTATAAAGACTATATGTTGAACACCTACATGTTTATCAGACGCGGAATATTCATGAGATACTGACTGTTACTTCGGATAAAATGAGACCCAACCTCTGTGTATCAGGACCAGTTATAAAGACTATATGTTGAACACCTACATATATATCAGACACGGAATATTCATGAGATACTGACTGGATGTGTTGGAAGGATTTATTGGCAACAACTTTCGTGAAAACATATCAGCGCGTCAGGGTGGATATTTTTCGAGGAATTTGAATAGGAAGACAATATAAGTTTATATAGGCATCTAACGTTACTCTCGAGAGATCTTATTCTATACGCTATATATTTTCCCGAGTGTCGCAAAAAAGTACGATTGTGAAAGCTTGGCGTGTAGGTCTTTAAATCCTCCCAGGAACCAATGTACCCGAAATGCCAGAAATTACATAAAGGCTTCCTAGCTAAATTTTGATTAATAATGCGATCATCCCTCCAAATTATCGTTAAACAGAATATGTAGCTTTTTAGCGATCAAAGAAAATAAATAAATACTACACTTATTCAAAGTATAGTTAAAGCATTCCAAAACAGTCTTTGATAAGACGACCAGTGTAAATAAGTTGACTGTCCGCATTGTCATGAGACTGCATGAAAGAATTGCAGCAAAGTCATTTTTTGTTTATTTTTAATGCTTCGACTTTGTAAAGATGTCGTCTTGTGTTGGGGGAAATTTACCCCCAAAGAATTGCAACACACACATTTTTTTGTTTATTATTGTCCTAAAATTTGTAAAGATGTCGTCTTATATTGGGGGAAATTTACCCCCAAAGCAATTACAACACAATCATTCTCTGTTTGTTTTTATCGCTTCGCCTTTCTAAAGATGTCGTCTTGTGTTGGAGGAAATTTACTCCAAAGAATTGTAAGACAGAAACATTTTTAAGGCTTTGACTTTGTAAAGATGCGTCTTGTGTTAGAGGAAATTTACTCCAAAGAATTGTAACACGGACATTTTTTTAAGGCTCTGACTTTGTAAAGATGCGGTCTTGTGTTGGAGGAAATTTACTCCAAAGAATTGTAAGGCTTTAACTTTGTAAAGATGCGTCTTGTGTTGGAGGAAATTTACTCTAAAGAATTGTAACACAGAAACTTTTTTAAGGCTTTGACTTTGTAAAGATGCGGTCTTGTGTTGGAGGAAATTTACTCCAAAGAATTTTAACACAGACATTTTTTTAAGGCTTTGACTTTGTAAAGATGCGTCTTGTGCTGGAGGAAATTTACTCCAAAGAATTGTAACACGGACATTTTTTTAAGGCTCTGACTTTGTAAAGATGCGTCTTGTGTTGGAGGAAATTTACTCCAAAGAATTGAAACACAGTCATTTTTTAGGATTTTAATTCACGGCTTTGACTTTGTAAAGATGCGTCTTGTGTTGGAGGAAATTTACTCCAAAGAATTGTAACACAGAACTTTTTTTGTAAGGCATTGTCTTTGTAAAGATGCGTCTTGTGTTGGAGGATATTTACTCCAAGGAATTGTAACACAGTCATTTTTTTGTTTATCATTAAGTCTTCAAATTTGTAAGGTTGATGTCTTGTGTTGGAGGAAATTTACCCCAATGAATTTCAACACAGTTATTTTCTGTTTATTTGTAAACTTAAGGCTTTGAGATCGTTTAGATGTCGTGTTGTGGGAAATTTACCCCAAAGATATTGCAACACAGTCACTTTCTGTATATCTATATCGCGTCGACTTTGTATTGATGTCGTCTTGTTCTGGGGGAAATTTACCCCCAAAGAATTGCAACAGATATGCATACCTGTATATATTTTAAGGTTGAAAATTTGTAAAGACGATGTTTCACCTTGGGGGTAAATTTGCCCGAACAGTGTAACATATAATCCATTGTCGAACTTTACTCAGATTAATCGCTTGCATAAACTGCATTGTATTTGGGGGTAAATTTACTTTGTAAAAAACGATTAGATTTTTTTCTTGAAAATAACAATTTATTGTAAATAGAATTTAAATATATTCTGTATAATTTTTAGGATATGTCAAAGCTTCACTTTCACCAGTAACTGTTTTTGCATTTGTCTTTGACTGTTTATTCTCCTAATATCCCCCTTCAAAATTCTTAATTTCATATAATATATACAGAGAAGCTTGGTTAGTTTTTGGGGGTAAATTTCTATTCTGAAGAGTTTCTTGATTTCTTGTTACGTGTTATGATGTGTTATGCGGAAAATAAATCTTAAACTGTCTTGATTTGCTTATATTTGTGCTTTTATGAGGTAAAACGTTCAAAACAGACAAAAAGATTTTCTGTTTTTATTTTGGAACGCGTTATATGGTTACGTCAGAGGAGGTTTGGTTCATTTAACATTATAAAAGAACATTTGTTATGGAGCTATTTAAATACATGCTCTAAGAAACATGCAAGTTGATATATGCGAATAGAAGGGACTGTGGTCTACAATATATATTTAAATTTATAATTTTATATATATTTAAAATACGTCAATGTTTCTTTGGTAAAGCTTAAATTGGTTTTGACCTTTTAACAGATTAAGGTTCGGATGTTAAAATAATCTGGAACCCTTAATGTTTGGTTAGATTAATGCATGACTTTAAACAACAAATATTTACGTAGTTAGAAAAATAAAAAAAAATATTGATTTACAGGTTTTAATACATGTATAATTGAAAGATGAAAAAAAATCAATCGTAGGTATCTGCATAAAGGTATCTAGCTGAAACCCCAGTAGAAAATTCTTAGATATAAATCAAATACACATGCTGGTACATGTATCTCTATGTGATGTCATTATCGTTAAACGGTTCCTTTTTCTTTCAGTTATTTCCACTATGAAGTTCCAGCTAGACACACTCTTGGAGACACTGGGAAAGCCAGGGAAATACCAGCTGGGAATATTTTTCCTACTGGCATGCAACTATTTCCCATTGGTTTTCAACATAGTGATCATGGGCTTCTTTGGTTATTCTCCCAAACATTCGTGTGTTTCTGATATATATGGCCAAAGCGGTAGGAATGGTAGCGCAGTAAACGGCTCCTTGGCGCCCAGATTAGATGCTTGTTCCAGTACTTATTTCTTGAGTGGTGGAATTAATAAAACTGTGACCTGTGCCAATGATCCAAATAGCCACTGGGAATTTTATACAGAGGAAAGGGAGGCTACTATTGTTTCAGAGGTACAAGTCTATTTTTGTTTTTGAAAGGGAGCTTTTTGTACGATTTAAATTGCATGGTTCAATTTGTTATCAGTGTAAATATAATGCGTAAACTTTTTAAGAAAATATTTTTTTTTACTTGAAACATTTACTGGGCTCTATGTTAAGTTGTTAACAGTGAGGAACTTTCTAAAAAAACTCTGCCTGTAGCATTATTCAAGTCTCACCTTTATACAGTTATTTCCTTTACTATAAAGATGAAAAATGGGTTAGTCCTATGTAAAGGTACTTAGTTTTATAGCCCTGGGTACTGGTATCTAATGCATTTTAATGGGGGAAGTATCTTACTGCATACCTTAGTAAGGCTTAGTTAATTTTTTAAAATAGATTTTAAAGTTTAATGAAATAAAATAGAAAATACCAAGTATTCCAATATTTGAAATACTTTTCTAAAAACATTAAAAAAATGTATCCTTTCAGTGGAGTCTAGTCTGTGAATCCAAGTACCTCTCCAAACTGGCCGCCACCATTTACTTCTGTGGCGTCATGGTGGGCGGTCTGCTGTTCGGTTACCTGGCCGACAAGTATGGCCGAAAACCGGTGATGCTGGTGACCCTCTACACCCCCATACTGATCGGACTGGGCACCGCTTTCTCCAACAACTACTACCTGTATGTGGCTCTCAGATTTTTCATGGGAATGTTTCTACAGGTAAGTGTACCATGTGATTCTGTTTTGAATTAATTTCGAGAGTGTGAATAGTTTTAAAAATAAACCAAAAATATTTTGGTTTATGGATGGTCAGCAATAATTAAACACACTTGTTTTACCAGTAAATATAATGTATAAAAGTAAAAAACTGCATGGGTGCCATTAAATATGACTGAGGTGGATGTTAATTGTTGGGACATCACATAATAAATGGATGATTTTAAACATTAAAACTACAGAACTGTTTCCACAACTCGGCCACTCTCGCGTACATGTATTCCTTAGGAGACTGGCTGTGGGTTTTTGAAAATGCTATACAAATGTGGCACTGCGAGTTCAGTGATATTACAGTCTGTCCCAAGATATTGATGCGGCACATGTGGCCAATTTTTAATAAAAATACACATACCAAAATTGAAATCGATGAAAGGGAAAATTTCCAAGATATCTTCATTGATACATCAATATCATTTTTCACTACGAAAAATTCACAGGAACGAAAACATTTTTCATACGGAGATCTATAATGGGGAATGTTTACATCTTCCTACATTCTGAAGTCACACGGAATACCTCACACAATTTTTCAACGTTATCATCCAGGTCTGCTCCAATAAAATCCCCGTAGACTTCACATTTTTAGCTCACCTGAGCCAAAGGCTCAAGTGAGCTTTTCTGATCACAATTTGTCCGTTGTCTGTCGTCGTTGGCGTTGTCGTTGTCGTCGTCGTTGTCGTTGTAAACTTTTCACATTTTCATCTTCTTCTCAAGAACCACTGGGCAGATTTCAACCAAATTAGGCACAAAGCACCACTAGGTAAAGGGGATTCAAGTTTGTTCAAATGAAGGGCCACGCCCTTTTTAAAGGGGAGATAATTGAGATTTATTGAAATTTTGTTGGTATTTTTCAAAAATCTTCTTCTCAAAACCTATTAGGCCGGTAAAGCTTAAACTTGTGTGGAGGCATCATCAGGTAGTGTAGATTCAAGTTTGTTCAAATCATGGTCCCCGGGGGTAGGGTGGGGCCACAATTGGGGGATCAAGTTTTACATAGGAATATATAGAGAAAATCTTTAAAAATTTTCTTCTCAAAAACTATCGGGCCAGAAAGATTCAAATTAAAATGGGAGCATCCTCATGTAGTGTAGATTCAAGTTTGTTCAAATCATGGTCCCCGGGGGTAGGGTGGGGCCACAATTGGGGGATCAAGTTTTACATAGGAATATATAGAGAAAATCTTTAAAAATTTTCTTTTCAAAAACTATTAGGCCAGAAAAGCTCAAATTTGAGTGGAAGCATCCTCATGTAATGTAGATTCAAGTTTGTTCAAATCATGGTCCCCGGGGGTAGGGTGGGGCCACAATTGGGGGATCAAGTTTTACATTGGAATATATAGATAAAAATCTTTAAAAATTTTCTTCTCAAAAACTATTTGGCCAGAAAAGCTCAACTTTGAGTGGAGGCATCATCAGGTAGTGTAGATTCAAGTTTGTTCAAATCATGGTCCCCGGGGGTAGGGTGGGGCCACAATTGGGGGGTCAAGTTTTACATAGGAATATATAGAGAAAATCTTTAAAAATTTTCTTCTCAAAAACTATTGGGCCAGAAAGATTCAAATTAAAATGGGAGCATCCTCATGTAGTGTAGATTCAAGTTTGTTCAAATCATGGTCCCCGGGGGTAGGGTGGGGCCACAATTGGGGGATCAAGTTTTACATAGGAATATATAGAGAAAATCTTTAAAAATTTTCTTTTCAAAAACTATTAGGCCAGAAAAGCTCAAATTTGAGTGGAAGCATCCTCATGTAATGTAGATTCAAGTTTGTTCAAATCATGGTCCCCGGGGGTAGGGTGGGGCCACAATTGGGGGATCAAGTTTTACATTGGAATATATAGATAAAAATCTTTAAAAATTTTCTTCTCAAAAACTATTTGGCCAGAAAAGCTCAACTTTGAGTGGAGGCATCATCAGGTAGTGTAAATTCAAGTTTGTTCAAATCATGGTCCCCGGGGGTAGGGTGGGGCCACAATTGGGGGATCAAGTTTTACATAGGAATATATAGAGAAAATCTTTAAAAATTTTCTTCTCAAAAACTATCGGGCCAGAAAGATTCAAATTAAAATGGTAGCATCCTCATGTAGTGTAGATTCAAGTTTGTTCAAATCATGGTCCCCGGGGGTAGGGTGGGGCCACAATTGGGGGATCAAGTTTTACATAGGAATATATAGAGAAAATCTTTAAAAATTTTCTTTTCAAAAACTATTAGGCCAGAAAAGCTCAAATTTGAGTGGAAGCATCCTCATGTAATGTAGATTCAAGTTTGTTCAAATCATGGTCCCCGGGGGTAGGGTGGGGCCACAATTGGGGGATCAAGTTTTACATTGGAATATATAGATAAAAATCTTTAAAAATTTTCTTCTCAAAAACTATTTGGCCAGAAAAGCTCAACTTTGAGTGGAGGCATCATCAGGTAGTGTAAATTCAAGTTTGTTCAAATCATGGTCCCCGGGGGTAGGGTGGGGCCACAATTGGGGGATCAAGTTTTACATAGGAATATATAGAGAAAATCTTTAAAAATCTTCTTCTCAAAAACTATTTGGCCAGAAAAGCTCAAATTAAAATGGAGGCATCATCAGGTAGTGTAGATTCAAGTTTGTTCAAATCATGGTCCCCGGGGGTAGGGTGGGGCCACAATTGGGGGATCAAGTTTTACATAGGAATATATAGAGAAAATCTTTAAAAATCTTCTTCTCAAAAACTATTAGGCCAGGAAAGCTCAAATTTGAGTGGAAGCATCCTCATGTAGTGTAGATACAAGTTTGTTCAAATCATGGTCCCCGGGGGTAGGGTGGGGCCACAATTGGGGGATCAAGTTTTACATAGGAATATATAGAGAAAATCTTGAAAAATTTTCTTCTCAAAAACTATTAGGCCAGGAAAGCTCAACTTTGAGTGGAGGCATCATCAGGTAGTGTAGATTCAAGTTTGTTCAAATCATGGTCCCCGGGGGTAGGGTTGGGCCACAATTGGGGGATCAAGTTTTACATAGGAATATATAGAGAAAATCTTTAAAAATCTTCTTCTCAAAAACTATTTGGCCAGAAAAGCTCAAATTAAAATGGAGGCATCATCAGGTAGTGTAAATTCAAGTTTGTTCAAATCATGGTCCCCGGGGGTAGGGTGGGGCCACAATTGGGGGATCACGTTTTACATAGGAATATATAGAGAAAATCTTTAAAAATTTTCTTCTCAAAAACTATTAGGCCAGGAAAGCTCAACTTTGCGTGGAGGCATCATCAGGTAGTGTTGATTCAAGTTTGTTCAAATCATGGTCCCCGGGGGTAGGGTGGGGCCTTAATTGGGGGATCAAGTTTTACATAGGAATATATAGAGAAAATCTTGAAAAATTTTCTTCTCAAAAACTATTAGGCCAGGAAAGCTCAACTTTGAGTGGAGGCATCATCAGGTAGTGTAGATTCAAGTTTGTTCAAATCATGGTCCCCGGGGGTAGGGTTGGGCCACAATTGGGGGATCAAGTTATACATAGGAATATATAGAGAAAATCTTTAAAAATTTTCTTCTCAAAACCTATTAGGCCAGAAAAACTCAAATTAAAATGGAAGCATCCTCAGGAAGTGTTGATTCAAGTTTGTTCAAATCATGGTCCCCGGGGGTAGGGTGAGGCCACAATTGTGGGATCAAGTTTTACAATCCTTAAAAATATTCTGGGAAAGTTTTCGGTCCAAAACTCAGTACTTAGTGTGAAAGCACAGGTTATGAGATTAAAGGTAGATTTAAGTTTGATGAAACCATGATTCCCTAGAGAATAGTGGGGCCACGAAATGGGGAGGGGGGGGGGGGGGTTTATAGGAATAGAGAAAAATCTTCTTACAGGTACAACAACAAAAGGGGCTTTACTAAAAAATAAGAGGTGGATAAAAATTGGCAGATTTTCAATTTTTTTTTAGCAAGATCTACTGTACTCAGTTGTCAAGATATTTTGATACTGTAATGCTAATTTGATCAGAATTAAGGCAATTGTTGCTCAGGTGAGCGATGTGGGCCCTGGGCCTCTTGTTTAGAAGTGTATTGAAGCCTGATAAGCTGAAGGGGGCGTTTTAACAAAGAAGTATTGGAAATTGTTTATACTTTTGAATGAAAACCGAGGTATTTGTAAACATCAAGTAATTACCATGTAATCAAAATGTGAATCAAGGATTATAATCCTGGGACAGAGTATAGTTGGCATTGATTTTGTGTTGGTTTAGTAAAAAACAAAGTTTAAAGAGTACCTAAACTCATGAACAATTATTCTACAAATACAAATTGTTGCCATCTTTCTTGAAACTGATTTTAATGTGGATCTGCTCAACAAAGAAATCCATGAAATTTGTTGCTCAACATTACAGATAATGCTAAAACCACAGTACTAGTATGTCCTTGACTTTTGATGACAGCTAGATGTTATTGTAACATATTGTTTATCAAAAAATGCCATATACAAAATATATTTATGTGGTTAAGGCCGCCCAAACTTTATTCCAAGGGAGGGTGATAAAATTAAAACAAATGATTAAAATTCTATATCCAATTTTACATACCGGTAATTACAAATACAGTGAGTTTTCATTGACAAGCTAGATGTAGGCTACCTCTTTAATAATGATTTTTAATAATTAATATTCTTTCCTGAGACTCCTATTGAGTACCTATAATACTTATAGTTCATTAATATGTGCTCTAAACATTTCAAATTTTTACAGATTGCAGTATTTTAGTAAAATCAAATTGGAAAAAATCAAATCAAAATAGGATTTTTTTTTTTTTAAACACAGTTTTTCCTAAATCTGCTTGCAAAGGTGACATTAAACATAGAATTAACTTTGGGAGCCTTATATGATAATGTGTTTTTAGAAAAACAATGTTGAAAGCCTGACCTGATTTAATGAATAATTATGTTCACAAGGCATCATTTTTGTCTACTTTATTTTAAAACTACGACCATAATATTGTGAAAACACATACAAAACATGTATAAAGAGTTGATTATGTATTTGAGTGGAACTTAAGTTAAGCTAAACACTTATAATGTGCAGCTCAAAAAAAGTTAATCAGGATTATGTATTCATTGGGTTTAACTTTTAAATGTTTTACCTTCTTAAAATAGAAAGCTGTTATTGTCAATAAAGTACATGGTGTGCATGTACTTTTATTATTAAGGATTAGAAATTAAGAACTGGCCTGATTATTCAATACATTGTGTTTGGTTTGATTTTCCAATATTTCTATTTTTAAACATCTCATGTTTTTGCTCTGAAATAAGAATTGCAGATATACTAATATATACTAAAACCTTTTCTTCATTATCATAATTTATCTGCTTGAAAAACATTATAATACACCCCCCACCCCACACACACATTCTTAAACTTCTAACACAACCATCCCCCCCCCCCCAACATCTCCCCTCCTCCACTTTGATTTTGCATCATTCTGTGCATGATATGTTAGGTTTTTATAGAGGTAGAAGGAGATTTTTGTTTTTGTTTTGTTTTGTTTGTTTGTTTGTTTGTTTGTTTGTTTTTTTTTTTGGGGGGGGGGGGGGGGGGGGTACGGTAGTCTCCAAAGAATGTGCTCTACTTTTATTATATCCTGTTTAACCCTGAAAATATTTTTTTGTTTATGCAGCTGCATGATGCAAGATTGAAAGATTATTTTGAGTAACTGTGTGGGAGTACTATAATGACATCTGGTACAGTGTCAGTCATAGCGGGAAAGGTTATTTACTGCTGACACCATCACATAGTGTACTATATAAGTACAGAACTGCAGATGGATTCACTTTGGATAGGGGTTGGTAACATAAAAAGTTCACAGGGGTTGGTAACATAATTTGCCTTACTTAAGTCTCCAAGTGTAGTAATTTTTATCCACATAATTAATGTCATTCAAACATCACATGATGCCTTTCCAGGAATTTTTCTTGATGCAAGATCTTTGGGGAAATGAAATAGGAGATGACGTATGTCATTGTGACAATTAAGTCTGAGGAATGACTGAGGCCTGCACTGTCAGTGTTACAATGGTGAAAGCAATAATTATTCTGAATCTTGTCCCTACTGGTAAATCTTTTGTACAAATGTTGGATTAAACCTTTATTCCAAGGACCTGTGATAGAATTATAATGCAGACATTGTGAGCTTCGTAAATAATATTATTAAATATTATAATATATCCTTCGATATGTCTTTATAAAATTAAAAGACTGCTTTCAATTAGTGCCCGGTTTGGAAAAAAGCCCAAAATATTTTGCAGGTCAAACTTGGCTTTAAATAGGGTAACTTAAAAAAAATTTAGGCAGACTTTCAAATACATGTTTAAAATTTTGTCTCAAGCTATGTATGCCAACTACAGTATATATAGACACCAAAACAAAGTTAACCCATTTATCATTTTGTATATAAACTTTACAAGTCATGCAGAGTAAATTAAAATTCCTTTGCTGGTATGCAATCATTAATTAAGTGATTTGATGACCAAGTTTTAGAAAACTTAGCATACATATGGTATATATATATGTATAATTCAAAAGTCATTTAAAGTTCAATGTATATTTTTCTGCAGTTCATTAAGATATATTTATTTGATTCCAATAAAGAAAGTTAAATTTTAAGAGTTTGTTTAATTTACCAGTAATAGAAAAGAGGCAATTTAAGGAAATGAATAAAATCTTTTCAAGGTTTTCAATAAATTGAGATTTAATGAAATAGTAGAGTCTTCTTCTTGTGGCCCGTGACTCCTTTAACCATTACAAATATTTATTCAGTGGAACATCCTTAACCCAAAGCCCTTGTATTCCCAGCCAAATCACTACTTTAATAAATCATCAATGATAAGAAATTTTAATGCCATTTTGAAAATTTGTCTATCCAAATGTATCTGGATTATTAGTGTTTGGATTACTAGATGCCTCTATAAAAGAATTAAATATTGAAGAAGGATTTGTTCACAAGTTTTCTTATTTCCTGTTTAAAAGTTGGTACATATTGTATGTAACACCTTAGTCCCTCTACCCTAAGCCAAAATGGTTAAAAGGCTTTTATAGCAAATTCATGTACTTTCGTTGTGATGTAACTTATAGTCTGTCTCAAGATTTTAAAGCAGCACATTTGGATGATTGTTAATAAAAAATATACATACATGTAAGTGAGACATACACTGGTTATGTAGCCTCAATATTCATAAGTTGGACAACAATTGTTGATAACCAAATAGCCAACAGTGAAATACATAGGCTGTCATTGAATTAATATTTATCACAAAATACCAAAAGTCTATTGTCTCGTTAAAACGGTTCAAATTTTACTACCTACATATATTCATGACTCTGAGCTACCTTAATGGTGTCTCTTTATCTGTTTAGGGACTTCAGACCACCAGCTATGTCCTGGTGATGGAGATGTTTCTGCCCCGTTACCGTGGCGTTGCCGGGGCGATGTTGGAGGTATTCTGGGGGATTGCGGTGCTGCTGGTGGCTCCCATTGCTTACTTGTTACAGAACTGGAGATACATGCAGCTAGCTATTTCCTTACCTAGCATACTGGCTATAGCATACATCTGGTGAGGATCTGGTTGTTTACAAGTAACAAATAACAAAGCACTGATTTAACTTTAAAACACACCTATAGTGAAGTGACAAGGATAAACAATTATGATTCATAATAAATTTTAATGCAATTCATTACATCAAATAAGTTTATGATAGATATTTAGATTAGGGAGAAATGATGCTGAATTCAGTAAAAGCATGAATGCATTATAAGCGTATTGGCTGTAACTGTATTTTACTGTATGTTGCAAGGAGATGTACACAAATTGTAATCATTTGTAAACCAAACTCTTGGACTGATTGAATTTTATCAGGTTGACTCCTGAGTCTCTGAGATGGATGATTCTTCAGAAGAAGATGGAGCCTGCTAAGGCCTTGGTTCAGAAGATCACCAAGTTCAATGGACTTCCCTACCCCACAGAACAAATGGACGCCATTAATTCCCACAACAAGATCTCCACGGAAGCAGCCAGACAGTTCTCTTTCTTTGATCTGCTACAAACCAGAGAAATGAGGAAGAGGAGTCTTATTCTTTTCTACTTGTGGTAGGTTAACAAAAACACCTCTTTTTGCCATGTGTTGATTATAGTTACAAGTTTAGATTATTGTTCATAAAAACATGTATTAAGAAGGCTTTATATACATGTGCTTTCAGTTATTTATAACTATATATTCAAAAGTTTGTTTAAGGGCAATATGAGATAATTTTGGTGGTTATTTTATTGTTGAACTTTATTTTTCAGGTTTGCGGTTGCTGTGGCTTACTATGCTCTGCTACTGAACATGACCAGTCTGAAGGGAAACCGTTACCTGACGTTCTTCATCAGTGCACTGGTGGACATGGTTGCCTTCATTGCAGTGGTCTTCATTGTCAGAAAGTATGTTGCTGATTATTGAATTTTCTTACCTGAAAGACATTAGGTTACTTACTGTGTACTGGTATTCGGATAGAATTTTTTTACGATGAGGTTTGGAAGCAAGATTTGATTCTGTTGACATTTGGGTATTCCCTCATTCTTGTAGGTGCCAGAGAAGAATTCCTTTACTGGTGTTCTTTGTAATTGGAGGAGTTGCTTGTATCATTGCGGGCATAATTCCATTTATCTGTAAGACAATCAGTTGTACCTATTTCTCATTTACTAATTTCAGTTTTTTGGTTTTCTTTTTTCCATGTTGCTTAAAGTTTTGAAATTTTCATTAGCTAAATATTTGATTTTACAGTGGAGGACAAGAATCTGCGAGGGGAGATCGTCACTACTTGTGCCATTATTGGAAAATTTGGAGCCAGTGGAGTATTTAGCCTGACCTTCCTTTACACTTCTGAGCTATATCCAACAGTCATTAGGTAAGTGGTGTCATTCCCACTCATACCTGTAAATGTAAATGAAGATTTTTTTTTACAAGGCAATTCTTATGTTACAAAGCTATTGAATTACCATACTATTAAAAATTGATTTTGCAGAATTAAAGAATATTGATTAAAGCAGAATGCATTATTCATAGTGTAACATAGTACCCATGATAACAAATGTAAAATTTGATCTTTGTCATATTTTTAATGTTTCCCTTAGGCGGTCATTTTTATGCTTTGAAAGTATTTCATAGATTTGCAATTATAAATGCATCGTTCTTACATTGGCTCACCTAATCATGCATGCCTAGCACATCTAGTTTAATTTTGGTTATTATGATGAAGTTCTTCCTTTCCTTTTTTTTACCACTTTTTGTGTGTCTTGATTGACAGGAACATTGGGATGGGCAGCTGTGCATTCTGGGCCAGACTAGGAGGAGTTGTGGCCCCTCAGATCCTTGCATTGGTAAGAATCCCTGCAATATGAAACTGTGTTATTCAATTATAGATTTTTAAATTTAAATGCTCAGTTTATATTGTTGTCAGAAGAATAAAAATCAAAACAAGATACATGTATTAATTATGCTTATTTTAACTTTCAACTTCACTTTTAATCTGCTCTGTATATTCTATGAAATTATTTTTTTGTTGAAATTCATCTTTTAAGCATTTCTTTTAATCCCTTAGCTACCCTGCATGTTCATCAAGAAATCTTCATTCTTCTTCTTTTCATAATTTTTTTTTTCATTCACCTTAAAATAGGGTGACTTGAGTCACAAATCCATTTCTGTGATCATCATTGGAGTTATCACCCTTGTTGCAAGTATTCTTCTGTTGCTCTTACCTGAAACCATGGCAACCAAGCTTCCAGACACCATAGAGGAAGTGGAGGATAAAAATGGATCAGACAACATTTGTGAAGATGAGGAAAATGAGGATTTAATGGTACAGAAAGAAGAACAGCTTTAATGTGATAGTGTGAATATTGTTAGTCAATTGCCCCCCCCCCCCCACAAGTAAGACCAAGACACCCCCAATCTTTTTTTTTTGCCAAATAACATCCAAAAATCCAACAAAGTATTATTGATCAATAACACCTAATTTGAAGATGTGTATCATTTTTTGTTGTTGTAAAGATCAAATATATTCAATTCTAATAATGAAAAGATGTAACATTAATTGAACAAAGCTATATAATACGTTATTTATTTTTAAACTTACACAAAATAGTGCTGTAAACCATGTGTTTTATTTGATATATTTACTTACAAGATATATTTTACATGAACATGTATTTTTCTATAAATCATTTTTTTTTTTGTTTACTTGTACTTGATGTGATTATTTTATATGGAATCTCATTTTTGTTTTATTGAATTTTTGCAAGTTTGTTGAGTAGCGCTGTTTTTAGCAAGACATTTGTATTGTCTTGTTTATTGACCATTGGTAAACCACGGTTTTTCGATGTACTCCTGTATATAATTTAATTCAGCACATCTCAATTAATATAACGGTATATGTCAAATAATTCAAACTAACTCTGCGTCAGAGACTTCAATGAAAAAGCCATGGTTTACCAACTGGGAAATAAAAAAGTAATAAAAAACCCCCAAAATATTTTCAAAAATAAGTTATCGATAGCTCATGGCATGTACAGAAATTTACCATCTTGAAATGTTGTTGCAAGAATCGGTCTAATCGACCTTGAATCTTGCCAACAAACTACTTATAATTAAGACCAAAAAAGAAAAAAGGAAGAAAAAAGGACTGACTGTTTTACTTCCCATGTTAACATCAAATATTGAAAGCATGGCTGTAGCACCAATACAATACACATTACGCCATCTTGGATGCGGAACCTCAATGAATCACATCATTTCATTGTCAATGTTAGCTTAATGTTATCGTCTCCTATGATAAGACAGCAAGTTGTCGCCCATTGTGAAATCAATGCATATTTTAATATTTGCTCTCTAATATTCATGTTTTTAAAGGTTCTGCATAAATACTGTGGTTTTGTTATTTATATTCTTTTATTAAACAAAATATTTCTGAGATTTTTTATAATTTCTAGATAATTTGCACCCCAAAAAAAAAATTGAAAACAAAATGTTTACCAAGTTAAAAGATATGTGACAAAAATTTAAATTAAATTTAACAGGACATTGCCTGTCAAATTAAATACCACAAAAATGAAAAAGGATACCCCCACTTTCCAAAGCCTCCAAATATTGATTATAAAACCACAGTATGGTAGTTAATGTATGTTCGCCATTGAAAAACTTCATGCCTGAGCTATTTTATAGTATGTAATAAAAACAGTGTTACAAATATTTTTTTTTATCACTAACATCATTTAAACAGATTGATGTTGTTTGTGCCAATAAATAAACTTAAAAAATTAAATGGTTCTTGTAATTGCTTGTTTTTGGTGCATCAAAGTATTGATTGTCTTTAAGGAAAGTTTGTATTAATATATTTTCCTAGTTTCTACAAGCATGTTTGCTTGTACATGGATTAAAAAATTGACATCAACCAAATGATAAAATTGGTTGCATTTTGCAAATATTATGGGCATATCATAAACTATCATGTTTTTCTTATATAGGCTAATTTAATATTTAGTCGTCTCGCAAGTTTATATTTGTGATATTAAAGCTACGAAATACCACAGAGGATGTGTGACAGACAATTTACTGCAAGTTGTTTTTTTTTGTAATAATACCTTTATATCATAAACTATCATGTTCTTCTCTATAATAGGCAAATTTAATATTAAGTCACAAGTTTATATAAGCTTTAATATACCACAGAGGATGTTTAGCAGACAATTTACTATAAGTATGCTAAATATGTTACAAACATCTTATTTATGTAACATACCGGTGTTGACACTGTGGATTTTACGAATTGTAAACGGATGTAAGAGTTGATGTCAACCAAATGATTAGAATTGGTTGCTTTTTTGCAATATATATTTCTTTTTTAATTGTAAACAAGTTTTTGTTAATTATAGAATAACTTAATAAGTCACAAGTCCATATCTGTGATCATCAATAAAGCTTCAAAATACTGTTGAAGAAATGTAGCAGACATCAAATTTAGGAAACAAGGACTTAGTCCTGAAGATAATTGGGGTCTCAAGGTGGCACCCAACTCACCTGATCAAATCCCACAAGCATACATGTATTTCATATTACCAAATTTCTCCTCAGCCTCCCCCCCCCCCCCCTCCCCCCTTGAGCTGGATCAATCGGACCTGATCAGTTTGACCCTTGACCTCAATATTGAATGGTTCGTCTTCTCCTTAGGTAGTACCTTCATACCAAACTTGAAATACTGGAAAACGCTTAATGCAAGTCTAAGAAGTTTGATACATGACCCTGTGCCCCAATATAAACAATCTTAAACTGATTCTGAACATTGGTTACAGGGACACTTGTCTGAATTGTGTACCAAGTTTGAAGTCTGTCCAGCAAACAATATCTAAAATAATGTCAACTTGACACTTTGACCATTATTCTGGTTAACAGATGCAAAACAATATTTTTTTTTCAAAAGAGAGCACAATATTATTAAACAAGGATTTTGAGCCTTAAGATAATTACATATGTAACGAGGACACTACTTGTAAGAAATGAATATAGGTCCACTATGCTCCTTTATATGATACTTTTATGAAGTGCTACAGACTAAACTAATAATTGTCTACAATTAAGTGTTGTCCACATCAATTGGATAAATTTTATGGAAAGTACAAAAGAAGATGGGGGGGATAAGATAGCGCAAATGCCCATTCGATTTAGTCATGAAATACAATTTTGAATCTATTTTTTTTCCAACCAAATCTTTTCAAATATATCATAATACAAGTTTGCAAAAGCACAGTTTCTATCTATATTCAGTTTTTAATATATTTAACAAACGATAAGAAAAAAATGTTGCCTTAAATTTTGGTGGTATCAAACCCTCAACATAAAAATCCCTAGCTTTATATGGTTCTTTAAACAGTGAGCCATTTCAGACACAACAAAGTAGGCTGTTTAAATACTATGTGTGACTTTGGCCACGAATTTATGGACGTGTATTATTTTTTCAAAACGTTGGGATACAAAATGATATTTTTAATGTACATGTATAGTTGGTCAATTCTCCATGTTTTTGTTGATTGAAATCATTTTGTTTTCCATTAGACCTTATTTAGACTATGAGAAAAATATGGAACACAGACCCACTCTATAAAAGAAAAGGCCTTGAAGTTCTAAAACATGGCACTATTTGGAGGTTTTGATACGTATTCCAAGTATTGAACACATTTAAGTGTTACAAATCGATGATATGTTATATATTGTTTTGAATAATTTTTTTAAAAAATGTCAGATTTACTGATATTTTCATTTTTCAGTATCTTATCCGTCTGTGTATAGGCATTTTACATGCCTTATCCACCCATCTTCTTTAAATTGCATTATTTGTTTAAAAAAATTACCACCAAAGAACAACTTTAACAGATTTTAAATGTAAATAATACAATTTTATTTCAACAAACTGATCCTTCAGTGAAATTAACCTGCACATCTGCAGCCAGTTAATTTTCATCAACTTCCCAACTCTAACAACAATCACCCATGTCCATTTCTATACATTTCAGTAAACTATATCAAACGTTATTTATTGCTGTTTTACAGGGACATATATGTTTAAATTATTGAACATTAATATACAATACTGCAAACCAATTTGTGCTCTTCTTTCCCCCTGCAAAAATTCTATGCAAAAACAACAGTGGAGACTTAATAAATCAATGCATCAATTGTTCACACGCATATGCAAAGCACTGTGATGAATCAAATAACAGAGATGATTTTTTTCCCTCAATAAAACATCAAAACATTAAATTCAATAAAAACATCAAAAATACTCAAACTTTAAAATTTATATTCAAAGTCTTGATATTTTACTAAAAATTATCTACAAATTTGTAAGAAAAAAAGAGATAGAGAAAAAAAAATATTTTCCATGGAGCAAGCACTTTACATATATCACTTTAAAAATTTACACAAAATAGTGTGTGTGATTGTTCAAGTATTAATAAATAAGAAGAAATACAGAGAGAAAAAAAAATCCTGTGACATTTAGTACAATAAATGAAGTCCAGTAAGATTTGTGTTGCAACAAACCAAGTGTCCAGCTTATCTGCTTATTGGAGGAACATTTTTGTGGCATGCACATTTTGTATGTCTCATCTCTCAAAATTTTTCATTTATAATGAATAAATATACATGCATATACCACAAAAAAAAAAAAAAATTGGTCAACAGCATTATATATCAAAATCCATCATTTTAATTAATTTTAAATTATTTTCCACTTCCAAATTTCTTTATGAAATTCTAATGGAAATTTAAATAATATTACAATGTGAAAATAAATAATATCTACATTTTATAATAATATATGTAGTACACTACGATATACCATGTTTTTATCACAGAATAAAAACCTTTTCCTTATGGACCTACATACATTCTACACACCAGTTTGTTGTGTTTCATTAACAAGACATGGGCTTCTCCGTAAATCTCCATACCTAGCACTTCAAACATTCCAACACTTTATAAATAGTCTGTGGAGTTACTTTTGGTCATGAAATCAAACTTAAGGCAATCATACTCTTTCATGTGTTGGTTTTTTTGTTGTTGTTGTTGAATATCTACATGTAAGTATCGAACCCAAAACACATTGGCTCACAAAAACTAAATACCCACTGATAAAGCAATGACCTTTCTTTTAACCTTAACCACATTTTTTTTTCACTTCATGAAATTCCACAGGAAATTCTACTATTAAAAAAAAGATGAAGTTTGCCTTCAAGCATTCCTGAATAAAGCATGACCAAAAATGTTCTGAATCAGGCATTAGAAAAGCAAATCATATTAACTGTATAGCTATAGTAAAATTGACCATGTGGAATTCTCTGCTAGATTTTAAGAGGAAATAATAAAGTTTTGACAATGAGCAGAAAAATAGATCTTTGTAGAACAGAAACTGAATAATACATATACCAACACTAATCAAGTGATTTTTAAATTTTCCAGTTTTCATTCATTGATGCCTGTGATCTCGGCAAAGTTCATAAAAAAAAAATAAAATAAAGATGATGGGGAAAAAGAAAATCAGGAAAGCTTTGAAGCTCATCACAGACTTAGCATGGCAATGCTGTTGTTATTAGAGGTTGCACATCTTCTGTGCAACAGGATCCAGACTTCCTGTGTCTGGCGATCTCTGCTGTTGCAATGTGTCGAATCGTTTCCGCAGCGTTTCTCGTAGTTCTTGTCGTTTCAGTAAGAGGTTGGACTGATTGGCTTTAAACATCTGAATTTCTTCCTCCGAAATAAAGTCCTCATCATCCGAGGTTCCTGGAGCCTAAAAAAATATAGGGAATTGTATTTATTTCAATCTACGAAAATGATTCAGTAATTAATATGTGAAAATAATCAATATTAAATAACTGTTAATATGAACTTTATAAAAGCTTTTATCAATTCATCAGTATATTATGCATGACAAGTAGATTTTTTTCCAAATTTTTTTTTCCAATCCCATTAATAACTATTTTTTCACAACTTTGACATAGAGACATGTAAACTTTCCTCTGTTTTAGCTAAACATATGTGTGGCTAGAGGGAAAAAAAACAAGGAAAACTTGAACAAGGAAATGGCAAATAGATTGAATTTTACATCATGCCTTAATTTTTTTTTTTTTTTTTTTTTTTTTTTTTTTTATACAACACTCTGGTTTAAATTCAAAGACCTCTCTATTTAAAAATAATTTTATAGTTACATGTAAGTAAAAAGCTGTATTTTAACAAAAATTCAGCTGTTTTTTCTGGTCCTTTACAATGAAATGATAAATGCCCCTAGAAGATATACATGTACAAAGAATATGTACATAGACATTAATACATATTTTCTATCGAAATACTGTTTTCATCATTATTCAATGAACACTCATAATTGTTGATTTCATTGTTGTGTTTACATGTATCTGCCAATGGAAGTGAATAGAAACAGAAAAGTGTTTACTGGTACATATATATATATATATATGATCATTGCCTATGAGTTTATACAGTCATATACTGAACTTTACTAAATCCACAAAAATTGATGTCCAGGAATATTAATGAAACCACAGTATGCTCTTGGTACAAGTATTTTCTGCTGTGACTTACTTCTAACATATCCTGGAGACTCATCTTGATCAAGGAAGGACTACCACTGGCACATTTACAGTTCTCACTGGGAGCCGAGGAATCATTCTACAAAACAGTTCATACTCATTGTTTGAAATCTAAACTGTACAATTGCATAATAAGAACATTTGAGCCATTAAAAGCTGCAATTTTCCATAGTTGATGTGTTACTGTGGTTTATTTCTACAGAGATGGAATAATACCGGTACATTTTAATAACTATCATTACTCATATCTGTGGTTTTGTTGGAAAAGCTATTTAGAAGCTCAGATAAATTTTTCCATATAATACAACATTGGTATGCTATACATATATTCCACAGATCAAGAAATTTTTCTCCTCAGCAAAAACAAACACACAATATTTTCTCTGTTTTTTATCATTAAGGTTTAAGTAACATGCAGAATTATCTTAATTAAGAGCAGGTTTCTGCAGCAGAAAATAATATGGCTCTGCTTTAAGAAAAGTACCCACACGTCTTTCTACCTACCTTAGGCTTGTGAGTGCAGTAACTGTGGTCTTGTTTTCTGGGAGGACCATGACACACAGAATTGGAACAAGAGTTACACCTGTCAATCAATGACTCGCAAACACTGTCTCCACCTTTAAAAGCAAATTCATTAATAAAAAAATATATAAAGCTAATATTTCAGCAAAAAATTAGACACAAATAGATATACTGGTATGTATAACGTAAAAAAAATTACCACAAGTACTTATATAAAAGCTACTTAGAAATAGGTCCGTGATTAATGTTAACGCAACTAAAAACTCATTTATCCATAGATTTTCAGAAGTTAAGTACTAATGTTTTGAAAAGCAAATTTTTTTACCGTCATGACTACTGCATCGGCCATCACAGAGAATATCGGAGCCCTCGTTAGAACTGGGCATACTACACTCGCATCCTTCAACATCTGAGGAATATCCGCAGTCGCTGTTCATACTGCCATTCTTCATTTGGCGATCCGGAGTCCCGGAGATCCGACAACTCTCCATGGAAGCCAGCGTGGTATTGGAATTTTGATCACCTAACTCTCGAC
The DNA here is from genome assembly GCF_963853765.1 of Magallana gigas. Taxonomy (NCBI): domain Eukaryota; kingdom Metazoa; phylum Mollusca; class Bivalvia; order Ostreida; family Ostreidae; genus Magallana; species Magallana gigas. The sequence goes on along the minus strand of NC_088855.1, from coordinate 28,615,014 downwards.
ACTTGTCTGAGCAGGACTTATGAGTCTTCTTGTCGTTACCGTTAGACTGGGTTTTATCACACTGCAATGGAATTCAATTTACATATACAGATATATTTCCTTCATAACATTAATAAAGAATACATTCTTTACAAATGAATTTTTTTACATTGTATTTGGAATAAATGGTTGCCATCAAGTTGAGTACATATATTTGAACTTCCCTATAACACACATTTTTAAAGTGTGTCAAAAAATTTAATACTGTACCAGTACATTTAGCAAAAAAGTTTTATTATATGAGTTACATGTAAATGTATTGTTTTGTAAAATAATCCTTAAAGGAAATATTTATTTAACATTGCGATGTGGTGACAGAATATCAAAAATATCATAAACGTAGATTTAAAATAATACTTGGTTAAACAGTTCCAATAAAAGTGAAAATAGGAAACGCATCACATTTTGAACACATGGATAATTTACGAAAATTGAATTTTTATATTTTGCACTAACCTCGCATTGGACTGAGGTTTCTTCACACTGCCTTTCAGTGGGATCAACGATCTGGGCGGACTTTGCCTTCTTCTTTTTTCGCTTCTGTCGTTTCTGCTCCCTCTTCTGTTCCTTGGCTCTCTCCTCCTCCAAAAGTTCCTCACAAATAAGCTCCAAGTTGGAGATTCCTTGTTTCCTTTCCATGGCCATCTACAAATATTTAAACTCATATTTGACCAAAGAAACCAAATTTGAACACATTATAGTACTTCACATTACAGTACAGGGAATTCATTAATATTTTGACTCAATTTTTGTGGATTTTGTGGGTACCTCTTACCCATGAACAAATATCCCCAGTGAATACTTAGACAAAGTCTTTATTTATTGTACATAGAAGCAAATCTATTAAATAACATCCCCATGATTTTAAATGATGCCCCAGTTTATCCCTCTTGAGTCTTAAAAATTAAGTCAACATACTCAATATACCCATGTACACATTTTTATACATAAAATTCCCGCAAAAATATGACGTAACTTTTCACTTGTATTTGAGTAATTTCTCAAATCTAGCCTTGTATTTCAGAAACAATGCTTTTTTAACTTAAAGAATGTGTTATTGCACAGTACATGTCCAAACATACACATACCTCAAAACTTTTCTTCAGTGCATCAACACCAAGATAAAAAAGAATCTGCCATGTCTGCTCCTCCGCCTTCAGTTTCTGCCAGATGCGATGAAGTCTCTCGTAGATATGGATCCCTAAGCAGGTAAGGACCTCTTCCTGAGCAATATCTAAAGTCTTGGCATGCCTGTCTCTTCTGCTCCTGAAAAATACTCATAATGAATGGGGTGGGTAAAATTTAATCCCTATTTTTTATAACTAAATTACCAAAATTTCAACCATTGATGATTTTTTAGTTAAGTGTAAAGATGGCATCATTATTTCCTATTTTAATACGTCGGACATTTCTATCCCTTTTTACAATAAAATAACGATGCCTCTCTTATAAAACACTTCATTCTATATATAGAGTTGTCTCTAAAATCCTTGAAATACCGAATGAACAATGTTTTATATTCTATTCTTCAATTCTTACAACTAATTTGAAAGTTTAAAAATTATTCCACAAAATCAAAAACAGTAATTTACAAAAAGCCAATGCAAGGGAAATTATTGCACATTAAAACAAGTAAAAATAATAATGTCCATCAGAATTTACCCTCCGGCTAGTTCCGGTTCGGCCCTGCCGATGAGATGAGCAATGAAGTCTGTTTCGCACTGCATGTGGATGTGCCGCTCCTGCGGACAGCAGCGAAGTCCCTCATACAGCACGGCACAGTATCCCTTCTCTGTATTACAATCGAGATCTCCTACCAATATGCTGTAGGCACGAAGGACTTTGGCTTTACATTCCGAACAAAACCTGTTGAAATTGAAGAAAATGATTGCTAATTATTAATAGTACGTTATTGGGTACTAAGAATCTATGAAAGGAAATATTGTCAATTTTTTGGTTAATATACTTTTTATTTTTAGTTTACCAGTACACGATACGATACTTGGTTCTTTTCTCTATATCAATAATTGATATCTTGTTTGGGCCATTAAAAATGCAAGTCAAACTTGACTTATATAAACATCATTTCCTTTGGTATCAATAACCACAAGGTTTTTTCATGAGGTTAATAATATGATAACAAAACACATGTCCAAAACTTGTTTTCTTCTTTTCTTTTCATGAACATTAATTATTATATCATTGACTTTAATGAAGTTTAGCTCACATCTCTACAGATCGTAAATTGTGTCGTAGTGATATCAATTTCATAAAAAGAGGGGTTGTCAAAGACGCCTAGGTAATACATTGGAGACGTTTTTTTGAGCTCTGCCGAAAAGGCCCAAGAAATTGCGATTGTATACTGGTAAATATATAGGAAAATGATGAAATTTAAAAGTTTAAATTTATAGAATTTTTCTTTACTAAATAATAATACTTTATAGCATAACGGATAATATCTGAAAATTTATGGTAGATCTGATAGTTAATTTGTTGATGACCAGCCTCCTTAAATACATGTACATGTATATCAACAGGTGTCATAGATTTCTTTGTGACAAGTATTGTTATCATTCATTAACAACCAACCTGTGTTTCCTTAGGTAGTTTTCTAACGTCTCCAGTAAGCTATCTGCATCCACTAACACAACTTCTTCACGGCATTCCTGAGCTAACAAATCCCAAATATCTATCCAGCTCCTGTAGAAGTGGTTAAACACTTTAAAAAACTTTCTTTTTTTGGTTAAAAAAGAAAGAGAAGACAACAGATTAAGAAGCCATACTTTCCTATACATGCATTACTTTGCACTCAATTTATACATTTTAAAATATAATTACGTGCGACAGAAGATGTCTTAATCTACAAAGCAAAATATTTGATAAACAACAAATGTTATAAAATGTGAATATTTGTAAATGTATTGCAAAGAAGTTACCCTGTAGTTCGATTTTTATGAGTTTCCAGAGAGTGAAGATTACAACGCTTATTTTTCTTGCTCTTGGGAATGGAATCCATCATGGAATTAAATTTTGCACTAAAAATAAAAATAAACCCATTTTTAATTCATGTATACAAATTATAATAGCTTATTGTAAATTCTTTAGAGTTATATTAACAGTAATACTGGACTGTGAATGTAAATTGATGTTTTAATTAAACTCAAGTTCTCTAGGGCTGCTCTCTCTCTCTCTCTCTCTCCTCTCTCTCTCTCTCTCCAAAGTGCACAATGCAGCAACTATTTGTGAAGTGTTTAGCTTACCCATGGATGTAAAACAATGCATATAATGCTTTGGGGTCAAATAAGAACTCCCTATTGACGGAAAGCACTCCTTTCCTTGTGATGATGAGAGGTTCTAAAGCAGAATGCTGGCCTTCGACTAGCTGGCTGAATAATCTTTCCACGCTATAAAATAATGTATATATAAAAGAAAGGCTATTTTCATATTTGCATGTTCTAAAGGCTTGTAAAAAATGAAAATAAAAATACCTAGCCACTTAGTCAAGTACAACAATGGTTTCCTCTCTCTGTTTTATATTTGGTTTTTAGGGTTTTTTGAAATGATAAACATGATTCCTTACTTTGATTGCATTTTACCTTGAGTAACGTCTCTTCATATTTTCTTGTGTTAAACTTTTAATAAACTTTTGCCGACATTGACCGAGTTGAAGCTAAATACCAACCTTCTCCTACACCCTACACAGGGCACCATATGTGCTAACATGTTCAGGATATCTTGACTAGTGACCATCATCTCCACTGCAATCTCATCCTTTGATAACATGCTGAACCTCTGTACAAAATGTTCCATGTCTTTCCTTTTGATTCCTCTCACATTTTCACAGTCTACACAATTATCACTGAATTGTACAACCATCTGCAAATTAAAAACGCAAATTAACTACTGCTTGAAATTACAGTGAAATATGAAAAACAATAAGGGGTAACTAGAATTACCGAAATACCCGTGATTTACCGAAATGCCCTTCAAAAACACCGAAATGCCTCATTTGAGCACAAATATTTAACATCATAGTTTAAATCTAAGTGTTTAAATGTATTTCCAAAATTTTCAGTTTGATAATGTAATTATTTTGACATAAATAGCGATTTTAACATGTGTAGACATTGGGTTAAGAACGATAACTCTTGCATGAATTGCTTTTCATTCGAATAGAGGTGTGAAATTTTATTCCTAAGAATTAAAAATAACAGTTTATCAGCTTTTATTTTTTAATATCATATAATAACAATCAAAAATCCATATAGAGTGGAAGCAACTATAAAAATAGCAACTATTTTAAAGACGTAATTTCTATCAGAATTGCTCCTTTCTCTTGCACACGTATATAACACAAGTTCAAGTATTATAATAAATATACATTTATTCCAAAAATTAACTTTATTTACAATAACTATCTATATAAAATACTAGACATACACACTTTATGGCGTAATAATGGGCATTTTGGTGTTTTCACCGGGTATTTCGGTAAATCGCGGGTATTTCGGTAATTCTATGTACCGAACAATAAGTATATAAAACTTTGTAGTTGTATACATTTCTTTGTGATAACTGTGGAACTGTTTTTTTGCAGGGCAAAATGAGAGACTGTTGAAATTTGAATTACCAACCAAAACTTTGCCAAACAATATTTATTTTCCCTGCAAAGAATGGAACTGCATTTCTCAAAAAGGGGTCTATTTTACAGTCTCCGTTAAGACCAGTAGTCGCTATCAATCTTTAATGTTTCATAAAACTATAACAAAGAATGTCAAGTGACCATCAAGAGAATCACTCGTTGAAAGAAAAAAAGTTTGCATACATGTATTAAAATACATCAACATGTGATTTTTTACAATTTGCAATATCTAAATGGACGGATTTTCTAAAAATGAAAGCACACTTTTTGCATAGAGAAGTGAATGAAGGTTAAAGCACCAATATGGTCTTTGAATGATATTTAACACAAGAGGAGACCATCGCTCACTGATCAGGGGAAGCATAATCAGGAGAAAGCATTCGATACATACTTTTAAGTTGTCATCAACAGCCAATGGGAGCTGTCTCCTATCAAATTGGTAGTCATCTGTTCTGCACACGGCTACCAACCGCGCCATTTCAAATATTCTCAGGTACAATACGTGCAGTAAAATGAATCTGTAATTAATTTGTGTATAATAAAACATCAATACATTAACGTATACGTTGTAAATGGAGATTTCTGCATTCTATTTGACTTGACCGGGCACTGGAAATATGTCAACTTACAAGGACTAACAACACAGACACAGTGTTTGTGTCCTTCCAACTTCCGTTTACGGTTAATCCTTTTTATTTCCACTACCACGCCATGTTTTATACAAAGAGAAATTATTAATTATATCCTAAAAACTGTGATATACCAATTTATGATTGAAATACAACTTAATCAATTAAAATTCAAATATTTACCTTGTTGAGCGTATGAATTTTTTTTTTAACTGTGAACCTTCTTCCCAGTAGAGATAAACTTCCGTTATAATCACGGGGCGTTCGGTTTTAGATAACTTTAGCGTATACTTTTGTGTCAGGATCGGGGGGGGGGGGGGGGGGGGGGGGTTGCTTCCACCACTTCAATAATAGTAAATACCTTTGTGCTCAAACTACGTTCATCCACTAATATGAAAAATGTCCAGATTATCTGTTTTGAAACGCCCCCTCTACCGCTTCAGGTTTCAATACACAATGCAATGACATCCCAAAATTGAAAGTCTACGGTGATTTTGCATTGCATCAGCCATTAACAAGCCCGGATGATAACGTTAAAAAATTGTGAGAGTAATCCCGAGTACTTCCGAATGGAGAAAAGAGATTTTGCAATCAGCCATTATAACAAGCCCGGATAATAACGTTAAAAAATTGTGCGAGTTATCCCGAGTACTTCCGAATGGAGAAAAGAGATTTTGCAATCAGCCATTAACAAGCCCGGATGATAACGTTAAAAAATTGTGCGAGTTATTCCGAATACTTCCGAATGGAGAAAAGAGATTTTGCATTGCATCAGCCATTATAACAAGCCCGGATGATAACGTTAAAAAATTGTGCGAGTTATCCCGAGTACTTCCGAATGGAGAAAAGAGATTTTGCATTGCATCAGCCATTAACAAGCCCGGATGATAACGTTAAAAAATTGTGCGAGTTATTCCGAATACTTCCGAATGGAGAAAAGAGATTTTGCATTGCATCAGCCATTATAACAAGCCCGGATGATAACGTTAAAAAATTGTGCGGGTTATCCCGAGTACTTCCGAATGGAGAAAAGATGTAAACATTTCCCATTATAAATCTCCGTAAGAAAATTGTTTTCGTTCCTGTGAAATTTTATGAGTGAAAAGGGATATCGATAATTGTTCAATGAAGATATCGATCTTGGATATATTCCCTTTCATCGATTTCAATTGTATTTCTTTCACAGGTATGTGTAATTTTATTAAAAATCATCAAAAATTTATGGAAGCAATAACATGGGACAGACTATAGAGGGCTAGCCCCCCATATGCTACACCACAAATATCTTTTTCTCGCAGCAGACAGGTACTTTTCTGAAATTTCTAGGTATAAAAATGAATTATAGTTGAGTTGGCCCCTTGTGGTTTTTTGGCCTGTCAAATATTTTTGGATGAGCCCCCCCCCCCCTTTTCAAAAACAATCAAAAGAAAACATTTAAAAACATTCAAAAATAAGTCCACGACCCACAACTTTTAGGAACAAATGTTCAATAAAAAATTGAAATGGCCCCATCCTGTAAAAAAAAAAACGAAACCATGTCTATTTACAACTACAAACTAATCTTTTTAAACAGCCAGCGGAGTTTTCCGTAAATAATCAGAATTTTTTTTAAATATCCTTGAATTATCGCTGTTTGTGTTTTCCTTGTTTCAGTCGTGACTATTTATCAGAAGAAAGTAATATAACAAGTATTTTGGTTATGGTTTAATCACTTTTTTAAATTTTTGAAGTCTATTTTAATTTCATGTGCATTGTATGCTAGTAGAAATAAGCTGTATTCATGTCAGTGTGTGCAATACACTGACATGAATACAGCTTATTTCTACTTGAGGTATAGGGTATAGATAATCCAAAATTCTTCCAATTCTTGATCCCCCTTTCCCGTCTATTTTCATGAAAAGATGTTTTTCAAAAACCAAATAATAAAAGCGGGGGAACAGACAGATGAGTCTCATATTAGGGTTTAGATTCCAAAATGAAGCTTAAAATGCAAACATGAAACTCTTTGGCATGTCAATCAAAGGGCTATGGTACTCAGGTGACCTTCAAGGCCTGCGGGCTTCTTGTTGTATCAACTTGTATGGTCTCAATTCTTTTTGTTTTTTGTTTGGATTCCAGGCTTTTTAATTTTGTATGGTCTCATGGAAAAAGAGTTTCCTGTATTTCATCATTATGGTTACTGGTTACCCTTCTATATGGGTCGAATACTTTTCCTTTCACTGCATTATCATTTGTTGTTTACAAAACTATCAACAAATATATTTTGTATCTTGCAAGTTATTTCAATCTCATTTATTCTCTCGACAGTGGAACATAGGGACACTTTTATTTTTGCTTTGTATGTCCGCAAAACATGTACATTATATGATATGGTTTTAAAACGACACAAGATGAACTCGCCCAATTTTAAAGTATATTCAACTATATATATCTGTCCCTGTGCGGATCAAATGGGAGAAGTTGTGGACCCTGACAAACAAAACTATAGTATCCCACTGTATGAATTTTCTGGATCTTCGCATGCTGTCAAAAGTATAAATTTTGTTGTCTTATCCAGGGACATTCAAAATACAAAAAGGAAATTATCATTATCAATTAACAGAATAAGTTACAAACCCCTGAGGTTGATAGGCTGCTGTGAACATCAATGATTTTCACAAAAAATGACGATCAAAGGACATAACTTTTTAGTTTTTCCCAAAATGTCCTCGCCAAAGATAGCGACCAAAAGTTTGTTCCCAGATGTCCTCGTATCATGCAAATTTCGATTGATTATTCTATTTTTATGCGTGTTTTAAAGTCATTCCTTCAACATATGGAAAGAAATTGAAGAAATTTGCCGTAAGACAGTATCCTATGGTCAAACAGTTAAACTATATAATCTAGTAAAGTGTGGTCTGTGTGGATTCAACTACATGTATTTTATTTTCTTCCCATCAACAGAGATTTTCAAATGGCTTTTCTGAAGTGGATATATGGTATGTTTAAAAAAATTGGTGATTGATTGATTGTTTAAATGCTTGATTGGTTGGTTCATTGATTATGCTTGTTCAATTTTCACATTTTTTTTAAATTTTAAATTTTTCATTTTTAAAGGAATGGATGATTTAGATTTTTAAAGGGTCCTTTCGACTTGTTGTCCGAATCGTTTGACGTACGCGCTACTAAAAGGTATTAGAAAATTTTCAAAACATGGCTGGCGAAGTTGTCGTCGACGCTTTACCATATTTTGATCGCGGTTATGATGAGCCAGGAGTGAGAGAAGCGGTGAGTGTAGTATAATTTAAAATGTAATTGTCTATATTTTGCGATGGTGTGGCTTTTATATACTTATAATTCCGTTATCATGAATAAATTGAACAGAATGTGAGGAAATTCGAGCTTGCTTATCTCTTGGTATTTTAATTTTCTATCAAAATACTAACTTATCTTTAAAATTTTTTAATTGATAATATTTTGGTTATCTCGATTTTCTACAAACATCCTTGCTTATATTATAAGAATAGGATGATTGGTTTTAGAAAAATATATTTTCACGCGAATTTTCATTTTCCAGTGAGTTCTGTTCTATGATTATATAGATGATGCTACACCCAGTTGCACCCCAATAATGAAATAAAGTCATAAAACTTGTAGTAATCTAGGTTATTATAAAGCCAATTATTCAGCGAATATTATAATTGATTAATTCATCTAATAAGTAGTAACGTGAATAATCTATAAAAAGGTACTTTCAGGATTGGCTGTGGAGGAGTCCGGTCAAGTCGTACACAGACCAACTCGTATACAGGTCAACTCGTATACAAAAATTTCCATATAAACAACCAAAAATCAGCTCGTATACAAAATATCGTGGTGTGTTTAACCGAAAGTCAACTCGTATACAAAAATTTCATATGCCTATATAATTTATGTCAAATATTAAATATGATAATAAATATAACAAATGCTGCACGCCAGTCATGAGTCAAATATTCATACAACAGATGATGTATTTAAGAAAATATTATATAATATGCTACAGCAAAAGATGACTTTCATTGTCTAGAACGGTGATTAGTATATGCTAAGGTTAATGACTCAAAAATTCCTTGTATACGAGCTGACTTGTGTGTTTTTATGCGGAAATGTTTGTATACGAGTTGACCTGTATACGAGTTGGTCTGTGTACGACTTGACTGTAAATCGCTGTGGATTTCCAGCAGTGCACAAATTTACAATACATCATGATGCATTTTTTGCAATATATTAAGTTATAATTAACTCATTTTTTTTATGAAAGGCTCTGTCACTTGTGGAGGAAGAAACTAGAAGATACAGACCTACTAAAAACTACCTTGAATATTTACCAGCACCAAGCTACAATGCTTTTGAGGTAATTTTTATGATATATGGCATCACATCTATAATGATTGATGTTTGATTGCTGGAGATAGCTAATAGCATGTTATCTGATTTATTTCTAGACTGAAATAATGAAAAATGAATTTGAAAGGATGCAAGCACGATTACCAATGGAAATGTTGAGCATGAAGAGGTTAGTATTGTTTCATCTTTGATAGGTGACATTAATGAAGTTTACTTCTTGTCAATTTTCTTTATGCCATATGGAAGATTTAACTTATGTCCCTGAAATATTTAGAATAGGCAAAAAATTGTATGCTGAAAATTTATTTTTGTGCTTCACACTACTAGTATCTGTAATTATATAGACAATTTATTATAGATATGAACTGCCTCAGCCATCAGCTGGTAAGATGACAGATATATCAGCGTGGACAGAATGTGTAGATAATTCCCAAGCACAGCTGGAACATCAAGCTCTGAGGTATTAGATGTTCATGAATTTGATTCACCTTCATGTTTGAAATGAATGTTTTATATTATACATAATTGGCAAAAAAGAAAGTTCATGAAATACAACTGCAAAGATTATATTTATTTTTCAATATAATCAATTTTAATGAAACATGATAAGAACTTGATAAAACGTTGATTAATGCTTATGATTTTATCCCCAGAATTCTTAACTTGGAGTTGATGGCAGACAATGGATCCAATGCTTGGAAACAGTACAACACAATCCTGGTACAGATGATGGAAAATGCCCAGAAACATCTGCAAGATCTCAGGTATGCAAAGCTTTTAAAATTTCAAAATCATTCAGTGGATAAATGAGATGGAGATAAATTATATTTTTCATAGATTCATTTGATTTATTCCACAACCTCTGGTACTTTTGTTGAAAACTTATTAGAAAATTAAGGAACTGGTATTTGCATATACATGTACATAACAAGAGAAAAAATCTGGTGGACTTTCGATTTTAAAATGTACTACATGTACATATAGAACCAAAAGCATTTATTTACAAACTTCAAAACATCTAAATATATTTTCCTTAACATATAGCACATTATATATTTTAAAACTGTGGTAAATAATATAGTAAGCTTTTCATCAATTTATCAATTTAAAAGATGCCAATATTTTGAATGTTTCATTTTTCAGAAAACAAATTCAAGAAATTAATTGGAGGAGAAAGAGTGAACAAACAGAGGCTGGAAACAAACTGAAGGAACTAGAAGACAGGTATACATGTATTATCATCAGTAAATCATGACTTTGTTTTCCCTAATTCAATTTCTGTTAGAAACATGCTGATTGGTTGTTTAGATAAAAGAGATAACACTTGTATGAACTTTTATGCTATTGTCACAACGTAACAATTTGGCATGATGTTACAGTTTGTTGTTATCTATCTATAGGATAATTACAGGTAGTTCACTTCTGTAGTTGATGATAGACATTATGGAATCAATGGTACAGAATTGACATAAACAATAAAATGTTTTTTGGAGGGGGATCAATCTAATTAAAATTAAATGTACATTTAAATTAATGTGAGCACAGTGACATATCAAATACGAGAGCGTGAAGGATCTAATTTTAATTAGATTGGAGGGGGATGGGGTGGGGTATTAAGGTAACAATTTAATACTTTGACAATTAGTTCACTTCTGTAGATAATAGAAATTAAGAAATTCTTGGATTCTCTAGATACAAAATTTGATTTTAACAGTAAACAGTAAAATGTTTTCTTTGGATGGAGGATGGGGTGGGTATGAAGGTAACAATAAAATACTTTGACAATGAGTGGAAATGAGGAAAGGAGAGCTCAAATGAGGTTATACATGTACTTGTACCACACTAATCAAATGTTCACTTTTCTTCTTCAGCTGGGTTGGCCTTGTAAGCAAAAATTATGAGATAGAGCGAGCTTGTGTGGAACTGGAAAAGGAAGTGACAAGTATAGAACAGAAAAAGGCAAAGGTAAAACTATTGGGGTTAAAAAACTTTTTCTTATTCTAATTTTCTACAAGTATTAACAGTACCAGTTCAATTGAACTAAAATTTTAGATTGAAGACTTGTTTCAGGTGTTAAAAATCATCCTATTAACTGAAAGTACACATTCCATTCCTTATGGACATATTTTAAAAAAACCCATTAATTTACAGATATATTGATCGACATCAAATGATAGCATTACCAATGCAATGATTTTGGGTACAATTTTGACTTGAATTGTTGACCAAAATAAAATTTTACTTAACTTCATGATTAACTTTTTCTTGCAGGATAAGAGGTAGCAGTGGGAAGAATTCAAAATTCATTTTACCATGCTGTTCATAATCATTACAGGAAGACACATTTTGAGACATAGACTTTGGACTCATTACTTGTATATTGTGTTGCAAGTGTTTTATGTTTGTACATTTACTGACATTATGTGAAAATGTCTAGACAAATTTTTTTTTTTCGAATAAAATTCTTTGAAAGTTGAAACTTTTTGTTTTACTGGTATATTTTTGCTCTGATTTAAATCAGATTAGTTCTTTGATTCACTCATTACAGGTAGATTGCTAAACAAGGTGGCAATTAGAGCAAGTAGAACGAAGGATCGGAATTTTAATCAAATTCAGAAGTGGTCCACTTTTAGTTTGATTATCTTGGATTTTCTACATTGATACAGTTACATGTACATGTACTTCTGGGTTCAAGAGGGCTGGATAGCCTTGGCGTTTTTAGATTCTAATGATATTTTTTTAAGGTACCTTACTACACCCAGACTTATACTTTTTAAGACACTATGTCACAAGATGGCAATTTAAATATTTTGTTAAACTGTTTATATCGTTCGATTCCGTTGTATATCGTCGTAGCTCAGTGGCTAAAGTATTGGGCTTCTGAACCGCAGATAATGAGTTCGAATCCGCCTGGAGCTTTTGTTCATGTTTACTGAATTAAATTTTCGAAAATGTAATTTTTCATCCAAAATTACACGTTTTTTGCCCATTTGACTTGTATACTCCTTATCCATTATGACATCTATCATAATCTAGTAATTTTTTTGCGGATTTGTGAAAATATTTCAAGGTGTAGTGAGCCACCTTAAAGAAGAGCTCTATATAAAGATACAGGAAAATACTAAAATTTAAAAGCTATATTAAATGGATTTTTCTTTTACTACATACTTAATAAAGTTGAACTTCGATATCTCGAAAACTGATATATCGAATACAATGGCTATGTCGGAGTGATTTGTAAGTCCCAACCACTTAGTTTTTTGAGTATTTTACCATCGATATCTTAAATATCTTGAAGTTTTTAAACAGTCCCATCTAAGTTTGACTGTAATACATTATAGCTTAACATCTCGTATTTAAAAAATTAAGGTACAGTAGATCTGATGGGTGATTTGTCGACTACTCAACCTCCTTGATATACATGTACCGGTACTGTAAACCAACTTTTATTCGCTTTGCCTCTATTTTGTGATGTACTGGATATAAACTTGTTCCCGGCCACTTATTTTTGCGACCAAAATGTTCGTTATCTGGAAAATAAAATGCTCAAGACATTTGAGGAATGGTTCTCAGTGTTGAATATTCCTGATTCTCTCGCAAGCCTTGCTAAAATTTCTTGCATGCGATTTTTAAAAGTTGGTTTACCCATAGTGAAAAAAAATACAATACTTATGATACAATATTTATTAATTTTTCTTATAAAAGTACCGGTATTCATCTTCTATAAATTTAACAGTTTCAGCTTAAATTATCTTAAAGATGGCCGGAAGAATCACGCAGGTTTTAAATATACATCATATCAGAATCGGATCCAGGGTCTCTGTAGGTCTGAAATTAGATATAAAATGTCAGGTTAATTTCCACGAGAACAATGTGTACCGAGACGAATTACAAGTACTTGCATTAAACAAATGTTTCTCTATTTATGTACAATCTTTCAAAATCTTATTGGTAAAACATAGTCACCAAAGATTTGCTGAATTTCTCATCAAAATGTAGTCTTGACCACTTTTTCAACACAGCGTGAAATTGAGAAATCGCCTGTTTAAAAAATTATGGTTAAACATTAGGTTACTTCTCACTTGTCATTTTTTTTGGCAAAAGGTGTTTTAAATTGACTTATTAATGCCATTTTTCATTTCAAGCATCACATTAAATATTCTGTACAATGTACTGTACCTGGCATGATCCATCGTAGTCATTGGCTGGGCCAGGAGTTGCCTTGTGACCAGGAGATGTAAAAATATGACAAGGTAGATCATCAAACTATAGATAGAATAGAACACAATCATGTATAAAAATGCGGATATACCAGCATTTATAAATATAAATCCCATTTAAAGGATCCTTCACACTTATTGACTCAAACAATTTCATTTCTATGACAGTTTATTACAACATACAGACTTTGATATCCTGCAATTCAGATGGGAAAATATCAGCATATGATAAAAATAATTAAAACATTTTTGTAACGTAATCCTTCGTTCTTTTTGTATACAAGATAAAATTTTCAACTTATTTACACTGTTGATTCAATTTTAGATTCTTATCGAAAAGGTGCTACAACCTTTAGAAAGTCCCATTTTCAATCTCATCTCTGTCCCTTTTCCACCTCCCCTCTCTCGCAAAATCTTTATTTGATTACATTTGAAAATGCAAAGTACATAACCCTCCGCAAAAGATATGCAGCAATAAAAATCAGTAGGCATTATTTAACATATGACAAAGTAACAACAAGTTTACTTTTCGGATAAGTTATGAATTTTAAGGGGCACGAACCTGTATCATCTGAATCAATGAGGACAGAAATGGATCCACAATCTTTGTATCTTTAGGGAATTGCTGGTGTTTTGTGACTAAAATTCAAATGCATGGCAGTAAATTCATACAGTAGAATGCAATTCGTTAAACATGTACATTTATATTATGGTGAGAGAAAACAGTTATCAGATTTTGAACCACTATGTACCGGTAAGCATACACTATTCAAGAATTAATTAGATGATGAATAAGCAACCACATGAAAATTTTCTCTGCAATACTTCAATTTTTTATATCACAGAGAGAGAGAGAGAGATGATTCAATTTCAGATTTTGAACATTTTTAACAAACCAACCTGGATCACTATTGAAAGCATTTTCATAAATATGCATCACTTCATCATCAAACTCATCCAACTGTAAAATCTTCTGTGTAGTCAGAATCACCAGCTTTTTCACATTACTAGAAGACACAACATACAGATTTATTAAATTGTTTTTAATTTATTAAAGCTTGTTCAACATAATAGCATTAAATGGTTCTTAAATGTAAAAGTAAACTTTAAACATCTGATATAACTTCTAAATACAGACCTTTCTTTACAAAGGTTGAGGATTTTGTCTGCAACATGGTGACAAACAGAAGCTGGTATTAAGCAGTTGAAAATCAGCAACGTAAACTGTCAAAAGTAGAAATGTAAATTATAAAGAGAAAGAAGTTGAAAATCAGCAACATAAATTTTCTATACAAAAGTAGAAATGTAAACTGCAAATAGTAAGCAGTTGAAAATCAGCAACGTAAACTGTCAACAGAAATGTAAACTGTAAAGAGAACAAGTTGAAAATCAGCAACATAAATTGTCAAAAGAAGAAGTGTAAAGAGAAAGCAGTTGAAAATCATTAATGTAAATTATCAAAAGAAGTCATTTACATTTTTGATAAACAGTATAAGGTTTAAAGGAGAATGAAGGATCGAAATATCTTCAAGCAACCTCAATCCGAAAACAGATATCTATCACACTCATAAAAATTGGTCAACTGTATTTCATGAAAAATATTAGCATGATGTGGATAGGGTTTCACTGTAATTCTGATCAAATGATGAAAATTAATGACAAATGTATAATAAAATTTGAATTCTTACCTTCAATATCATAAATACACTACATATCAATATAGAGACATTTTGATAAGTATGGGTGGAATGGCATCAAGGGGTTACATCACACAATTTTGTGCTGGGTTCATTTAACTGCAACGACAACACATATTAATCCAAGTTAGTCAATACTGTGAAAGGTATTACAACACAAATATATACATTAAAAGGTTTTAACATCGCATGATTTTTCTTTATCTATATAGTGAAATGTGAAAAAAGAAAAACAAACGATTTGTGCCCCCTCGGAGCCCCCCCCCCCCCCTTCCCCATATTTCATAGATCACACAAACCAAATTTCATTCTAATATGTTCATTCTCTGCAAAAAAAATGAGCGGAAACTGTAAATCAGTGGAATTTTTCTACGAACAAGGGCCATAACTCTGTCAAAAATTGATCGATCAGACCCAATGTCGAACTTGACCTAGATATTATCATGATAAAGCTGTATACCAAATTTCATTTCAATATGTTCATCCTCTGTGAAGAAAATGAACAGAAACTGTCGGTGGACGGACCAACAGACCAACCGACAGACCAACCGACAGACAGCAGCAAAGCCATATGCGCTCCCTTCTTTGAAGGGGAGCATAACAATATAAATACCGTACATTCCCCTCACCTCTTCATATTTACAGTGAAGTATCTGCACCGCCTCCAGTTTCCTCTCTGTGGCCTCTTCAGGCTCCGCCCTTCTACACACCATCTCCACAGACTCCAGGCCTCTGATATCCACACTCTCGTACTCCTTACCCATACTGAGTCCAAACAAGGCTCGGCTGAATCAGAAAAAGTTGATGGTAGCTAAGGTTGAATAGATACCTCAATT
This sequence comes from Magallana gigas, assembly GCF_963853765.1. Taxonomy (NCBI): domain Eukaryota; kingdom Metazoa; phylum Mollusca; class Bivalvia; order Ostreida; family Ostreidae; genus Magallana; species Magallana gigas. The sequence goes on along the minus strand of NC_088855.1, from coordinate 28,598,583 downwards.
TAAACACTACTGCACTTAATTCACAGATACTAATAAAAAAGATTTTAAGGTAAAGATTAAATAATTTAATTCTGGTTGTAACGCGCTTTCTGATTGGCAAAAAATTATTTTATATCGTATAAAGAATGTTGCCTACGTCACAGTAAGGCTATCGTAAAAAATGTATCATTGTAAAATTTTACAAAATTCAAACGTAACGTCAGGTGTATGCCTAACGTTACGTTTGAATTTTGTAAAATTTTACGTCATTTTAAAGGTCAAATGACCGTTTTCATCTACAATAAAGAGTAAAAAAATTAAATTATAAGCAATGAATTCAATATTTATTAGTTTTATATGATATAAAATGGTTTGAAATAGTTAACGCTTTTTTATAAAAGCGTAAACTGCCCCAAACCATTTTATATCATATAAAACAAATAAATATTGAATTCATTCCTTAAATAAATGAATGAGATTACGAGTTTGAAAACTTCCATGGATCAATATCTGGAATGATAACTGTACAGAGAAAAGTCCTGAAAACTGTAAAATGTGAAGGCTGGCCATTACAGTGCATGAAGAAAGCTCTTGTAATTTTACCCATCTTTGCCAGCCAAGGCTTTACAATTCACTCCACCTGTAAAGGAGCAGAGTGGATCTTAAACCCTCGGCAAGTGAAGATGAATTTTACCAAATATGTTATCAGCATAACGAGAAAGACTAATAACAGTATAAGATTAAGCATAGTGTAACAAGTCCTATAAAAAAATTAAGGATGGACTATATTAATATTACGCTATTCTGCCTTGCTTTGTTTATTGAATTACATTCCCTTCATGCAAAAGGTGATTGTGGTGCAGACTATGTTAATTTAAAATAAGAAACCTTCCTGCAGCAGCCATGTCAGTATAGCCAAGGAACACCACTTTCTTTAGATGGATGCCCCCTGGGGCCGTCCTTGGGGTGAGGAAATAGGGAGGCAGCCATTCTATGTCCGGGAGGGATTTAAAACGGTCCCTGGTACCCTGAGTCATATTGCAACCATTGATTTGTTTGGTCTACAAAATAAAATACACAACAATTATATTATTTTTGAATCATGACAAGTGAGCTATAAAATTATAAATTATATGTTATGAATCAATGCTTGTAAGATATCGATGATTTTTTTGATAAAAGTTTTCTACTTCTAAGCAGGTATTAACTAACTTTTCTTCTCAACAGATGACATTATGGTGACATGAATCTTTATTTTGTCTATAAACACAGCGGCCCACTTAAAGATTCACCCATGATTGTCCTCATTTGGTGACCTATTTTTTCATTTCCGATAGAAAGTAGGGTGATTTCACCATGCATCGGACACCTTTGGATTTTTCCCTTTGTTCACGCATCAAATATCGTCCAAATATAAATAAAACTTGTTTTAAAAGTTACAGGTTTTCCCCTTGCTTAATTATTGGCGAAAAAATTCTGAAATTGTTAAAAATGTAGAAAATAAAGCAAATTAATGAAGTGTTGAACTATTTCACCATGGATCGGACAATATTTACCAAGCATCGGACATCTATAGCAGTGCAGTAGAGATTAAAAATAACATTTTTTGGTTTGAATGCAAAAATACAAAGGTTCGGAAATATTAATTTATTCAATTGCTATTCATATTTCTTTAAATGTAAATCCTCAAATCTACATATAGGAATTTAGACTAGTGCTTCTGTTTAAAGGAATATTTATCATAAGGGGTTCTTTATCGTGACAGCTCCTACAGGCACTTTGGACTAAAAAGACTGTGTCCGTAAAACTCGATTTTTAAGTGGTTTGAGGAAAATGTTTGCATCAATAAATTTTTAAATTTTTATTTTACTTCACATTTAAAGTATTACACAAGGAATGGGCACATAATCTCCATATTATTAGAAGAAATCATGCGGTGAAAAATGTCCGATGCATGGTTAATTTGTGTCCGATCCATGGTGAAATGAACATATGGTGCAATAATGACCTTGACATGAATTGTTCTAATTTCTTGGACTTATTTTAATCAAATTTTGTTTCAAAACTTACTTCTTTCTAATTATTTTACGCAGAGAGTGCATTTTCACTAATTCACAATCAAACGCAAACATTCAAATAATGCTTTAGTGTAAAATCTTCGTAACTAAATTTTCAATAATGGCGTATTTGATGTCATTTTACGATGTCTATATTACTATTTCTTTGACAATGTGACTGTCAAATTCTTAATAATGATAAAGTTCATTTGTTCTAATTCAGAAATATACGAATCAACACATGAACGCATGCAAATTTATTTGTTATATTTATAAACAAAGTTGTCCGATCCAAGGTATGTGTCCGATGCATGGTTAAATCACCCTACTGGTTATTCTTTTCACCCACTCATGCAAACAGATTTTGAGCCTTATGTTTACTTACTATCTTAATGTTGGTTTCTCTTGTTTTCTTTGAACGCCTAAAGAGCTCTGTCTGTTGTTGTTAATACTGGGCAGTAAAGTTCAAGGTCAAAACATAAAAAGAGATCCCATTGGTGTGTAACACACACGCCTCATTTTGCTGTTTGTAGGAAAACGTCATTTGCGCTAAGGCATGATCCTGGAAACATAACGTTGATAACCTATTTTCTGGACAAAATATTTATCATACCTTTTAACTATTACATAAGAGAGTAATAGTTAATTTTACTGTTGCACTATTTTTGTAGTTTATTTTGTGTATATTTATCATTTGGGGGTGAACAGACGACCTACACACGCGAGTAGAAGAAATGAGCAACATTCGGCTTCTTCAGAATTTTCTCCGTTCCTCATCTCGGTAAGTACTGGGTATTGTTGTTGTATGGGGCTAAACACATTTTTATTTGCTGATATTTAGCTGCATTTGAAGGTATGAATATCATTTTGACATGAAACATGATGGTAAACATATCCCAAGGACTAGAGGTTAAACATGTTAAAGATTTTTAAACCAATAGGTTCATGGTTATTATGGCTTTATTCAGGGTTGTCTCTAAGACCCGGGGGGGGGGGGGGGGATTCCCCCAACTATGATGACGTAATTACCTGGCTATTATTGCATTTCAAACACAATCTATAGCTATAAGCCAGACCCCCAGTCCCCCTTCTATTGTTTCTTCCTTCTACTTCAATTTTTAGTGACAATTAACCCTGCTTTATTGTACAGCTTTTAATATTTTTTATCATAATGATTCTTAATATAAAGTTATACTCTACTGTGCATATATACATGCATGATTACACCTGGACTATATATGAGGCAATTAGGATATTGTTAAAAAACCAAACGTTACAACAAACAGACATGAAAATGTATTGTAAACCAACTTTTATTCGCTTGTCAGAAAATTTTGCAAAGTTCACAAGAGGTTTGTGGTTGCAAAAATTTCTCGCTGCTAACCAGCTCTCAAATGTCTCTTCTAGTGCGGTATATTATTATTCTCTGGATAATCTGTCCACTCTGATCATGAAAATAAGACAATCACAGCTGAATCGCAATAGCGTTAAAGTCGTTTTGAATTACTGTTGATTTACAGTATATATTATTATACTTTCATGATAAATACTGAAATCTGATTGGTTTAGACGCAGTTGATAATCCGTTCTATTACCCTCAGCGTTAGCAACACACATAGCAACGGGTAACACAACAAATTGTTACATGCGCGTAAATCATGCGCATACGGTTCGCCGTAGAATTCATGTCATTTCTATATAAAAGTAGTAAAAAAAATTCTCTTAAATTAAGACATTCAGTATAATAAAATAAATAGTGCCTGTTTGGGAGGGTAACAGTTGAAATTGACACCCCTCGAAAACCATTGTCAACCTCCGCTTTGCGTCGGTTGACAATGGTTTCTTCAGGGCATCAATTTCAAGTGTTACCCTCCCAAACAGGCACTATTTATAAAATGATAGACCAGACAATGGAATACCTTGCAAAATTTTTCGACGTTATCATTTGGGTATACCTTTATCTCTTTTGCATATGAAAATCCCTGTAGACTAATTTTAGCCGTGCATTAAAAACTGACAAGCTAGAAAGGCGTTTCAAAGGGGGACACTTGGGATATTATTATACTATTGAATGAACATCGTTTGAACCCAGAGGTACATGTATTTATAAATACATGTTATATATGAAAATATGAAAAGAAAATGTGCAGCATAAGTACCTTGACACAGACTAAAGATGCAAACCTGTGTAAGTGCTTTTAATTCAGGTTCTCTACCAACTGAGCCCTCTTTGGTGCCAGCAAATGAACCAGTATGACCATCACACTAGCATATTGTAAAAATAATGACACATTGAAGATTATCTCTCTCTCTCTCTCTCTCTCTCTCTCTCTCTCTCTCTCTCTCTCTCTCTCTCTCTCTCTCTGAGCATTAGGGTGGTGAATTCATAAATGGCTGTATTTGGTTAATGAAGAAATTTCTATTGTTACACAAGGAACAAATTGTAAGATATTATCCATCTGATACCCCTGCTCTCTCCCAACATTGCATTTTTAATTATAAATTTATAACAGTGTCCGTTAGAAATACATGCACATGCATTCGATTATCATGATTTTGATGTTTATTGATTTCTATTACCAAATAGCATGTAGAACCGACATTGGTTATATCATTAACTTCTTCTTGGATGACTGGTGTCTGATGAAGGTTGCAGAAAAGATATATAAATTTTTCCATCTTTTTTTAAAATTTCAGTCAATATTTTCTGATTATGCATGACACCAAAACATGATGTTACATGTGTATTCAATGTTGGACATAATAATACATCCTGCAAGAGACTTTGACAATAAATTCAGTACTAGTGTTAAAAAGAACCATTTTGGAACTAAAAAAATTACTTGTAATTTTGCTCTATGCATGAAATAATTCTTAAGAATATATCGGTTATATAGTGAAGTGAATGATCTTGGTTGACCTATATTTTCAGTGGAATTAGATCACTAGCTAAGACAGCATGCACAGAGATGCTGTTCATTCAACCTAAAAGTGTATTAAGATCATTCACCTGGTTAACTTGATGTTCTGTATTCTGATCTTAGAGAGTATATGTATATATAGAGCAAATCTTGAATATCAACTCTTGAATATGGTAATTAATCAGTAATGAAAATGATTGTTGGTATTGTCTGACTGACTAACATATAGTGACTTTATGTTTACTCATCTTGGTTAAATCATGAGTTAAATGGACACCCCCACCCTCCCATACCCCCACCACCCTATTCCCAAAAATATAATTTATTTTAAAAAATTGAACTAAAATATGATACTTAGTTAATATACACTGTATAAGACTGTGTACTTGTATATCAATTGATGTGACTTGATACTGACTTTCAATGATTCTGAAATTCTGAATATATGACCACCTCTGTTATGACTGAGAAGTAATGTATTTCAGATATTGATATTTTAGAAGGAATTATTGTCAAAATTCACATTCATTGGAAAAGAAGGAAATTGATACTAGACTTAAAAGGGAAATGATGCCACTTGTATAAGTTTTGTTATTCACAAATGCCATACAAGTATCTTGTATGGCATTTAGGTTTAGGGTTTAGGTTTAGGCTTATGGTGAAAAAGTGGTCACTGTTGAACCAGATTTAGGTTTAGTTTTAGGGACACAAAGTGGTCACCGTTTAACTGGATTGGTAGGTCACATACAAGTTCAAGTCAGCATTGTAATGATTCTTTTAAGACGCAATGTGAGGAAGGGGGGGGGGGGGGGGGGGGTGGTAACATGACAATATTCAAATTTGCCAATTCCTGGAAATCTGTGTTTCAGACTTCAGCATGTGAGATGTGCCAGTTCCTTGATACAAAACTATGACTTTGAAAGCTTCGTTGCTGCTAATGAACCCATGCCCAGCTATGGGCCGGACTCACCAGAAAGGAAGCAGTTGTATGAAGCTCTGAACAAATATAAGGATAAAACCACCGACATCCCCATTGTCATTGGAGACGAAGAGTTCAGAACCAAGGATGTGCGATACCAAGTTATGGTAAAGGCTATCATATCCTTTGCTACTCAAAATCTACCCTTTTCTGCAAGAAGATTTTTTTAAAATCCAACTGAGTTTTGAAATTCTGACATCATTAAAATTATTATTTTGTGGGTTGGTTTTTAAGTAAGAATACTGGTATGAGAAGACATAGAAATGTAAGGTATATGATATACATTATTTTATTTTTTGGTAGCCATTTGATCATCAGAAGAAAACAGCCAAGTTTTATTATGCAACACCAGTAAGTGATATGTTTTTTGCATGTATTTTAAGGCTACCAGTCTGAGAATAGATTATTACATAATGATGATATAATACTGATACAGAAAGAAATATCCATAGTTTTCTGCTTTTTATTATATTTCGTTTCAAAACCTGACAGCCATTTGCTTCAATCTACTGAAATGTTTTGGATCACTTTGGGTCTGATTAAAATTTTTGAAGTAATAATTATTATTTTGATGAAAAAGAAACAGAATATTATAAAAGCACAAGTTGTTTTAAATTTTGATTTTTTGGTGTACTATTGAACATGCTAAATTGAATGAATTTTATTTTGTACATTTGATAACAGTGCACATCTTTTGAGAATTAAAACCGGATTTGAAAGGCTTTTTTATGATGAGAAATTAAAAAAAAAACCTGCATGATATTTTTGTTTCCTCAAAATATTTTAAATTTCTATAGAAATTTTTTCACTGCATTGTTGTAGAATTTCAAATGAAAATTTTCAAACAAAGAAATCTTGTCCTATTGCTTACTAGGAACAACCATTCAACAGTTTTTAGCTGTCAAAAGTCAACAACTATTGGCATGTATAACTACATGTATCATTATATATATTTGATTTTTTGCAAAACTACACTATTTTTAAAAAACTAAATTTTATCATTATATGGTGCCTGTGTTTGTAATAGGATATCATCCAGAAAGCAATAGACAATTCCCTCAAGGCCAGAAAACAATGGGAGTTAACTCCTTTGGAGAAGAGGGCCGAAATCTTCATGACTGCTGCTGAAATGATCAGCAAGCAGAAAAGGATGGATGTCATGGCAACAACCATGCTAGGCCAGGTATCTTCTATTTGATTAAACTAAACACCAGTCCACTGTTAAACATGTCATTTCATCTCTTATATTTTGTAATAGTGAAAGCATTTTAAAATGGGAGTGTACAAGAATTGTACAGTATTTCATATTCTGTACAGATTTGATGTAATTTATTTTTAATTTTTTGTCGACATAAAATTTGGTACACAGGTAGCTCAGTTTTGGTGAAATTCATGCATATCAGTATAAAACTCACAAATTTTCAATCTCAAGGAATAATATGAAGCAGTCTTTATCATGAATATAAAAAATCATTGTGCCAAAGTATTGATTAATTGTCAAGATTTTTCAATTAATCTTTATGTACGAGGGTTGTTTGGAAATTATTGAGACATTTTGTCTTATTCTTTTAGTAAAACAGATAAACTCTTGAAATTTCACCAAAACGTAAATCAGGATAGAGTTTATCAATGTGAAAAGTTTCTTGTTCATGGCATGAATAGATCATTCCTAGTAAGCTGACCAAAGTGCCTTCGTCCTGTAACCCGGCGCAACCGCAAACTTTTCGCAACGTCATTTTAACCATTCTTATTGCTCCCGTGTTTTAAACACCTTACAAACGAACTGAAATAAGAATTATTCTTTATTTCTCATCTTTTGTTTTAATTTCAAGATGTCATCATTTATATTTTCTCTCATTCTTGTTTTTTTAGAGAAAAAATCGAGATATTTTTACCCGAAAGTCTAATTACTGTGAATGTCTCCTGCAGTCATTTTTTACATATTTTAGAACTGTTTACAACAGTTTGTGTGTCAAAAGTTGTTAATTAATCCCTTTGGCCTAATTCTAGTTAAATAATCAGTGAAAAAAAATATGATGAACTGAAGTTCTATACATTGTCTTGTTATCGTATATTTTTTTTACGCAATTGCGTGGCTTTAAAAGGTCTTCTTCTGAGATTTCCACCAGTTTAATGGTTTTCGTTGCGCCGCCTTGACGTCAAAACTCAATGTAAAGTCGTTGTCAGATTTTTATTGTTTGGTAAATATGTGTGTACCATATCTGTATTTCAACTCCAACATCAGTGAAACTTAATCGACAGTTAGTCGCAAAGAATAGCAAAATGAACATATTTAATTTGATTTCTTTTATCATTAACTGTAATTCTACGGACACTTATAAAGTAGATGTTTAAGTTATTTAATCTCCGAGTTCATGGCTGCGCCGGGTACCCCGACCACCGACTTGTTTATCTACTGTCGTAAACAAAATATTAAATATTCTTTTAATATCACTTTGTTTAATTATTTGTTGGTGTTTCTTCAGTGTCTATGCCAATTTTCACCAAAATTCGTCACTTAGAAAAGAAAATAATCGATTTGTCTCAATAATTTCCGAACAACCCTCGTATGTTTATTTAACTTTTTTTCTCTGTTAATTAAACAGGCAAAGAATATATGGCAAGCAGAGATAGATGCAGCAGCAGAGCTTGTTGATTTCTTGCGATTCAACTGCCAGTTCTCTCGTGTGAGTCACCCAATAAATTAAATATTCATCAACAGCTATTCTCTATCACAGTCATGCATTGGTATTGAGCCACTTTTCATTGCCCAGACATGATTTGGCAATCATTATTTGTGTTTATTATTTTGTTTATTCAGTCTTTTTTCAAATTAATGCATTGCTGGTAGTTGTTTTGGCAACCGATTCAGGAGATTGACTTGAATTCAAGCCAAAAGGGCTACATATATCTTTGATATTTGTTTGTTTTTAACTGATATACACTGTATTACCTCACAAAATTCTTAGGGGAACAATATTATTTTTATCATTTAAACGTTGGTTACTAATTTTATTCGGACATGTGCTTATTTTGTCATGATTTCCACACTGTAAAATTAAAACACTAGGAATGGGGAGGGGATCTGCCATTTAGAGGTTATTTCTCATAATTCATCTTGATTATTTGAAACAGGATATTACTAGATACCAACCTCTTAGTCCAAGTGAAAGTGTAAACAATTCTGCCATCTACCGTGGATGTGAGGTAACAGCCCTTCTGTACCAATTTTTGATTGATTTGATTGGAACAATATAATGCATGTACTAAAATTACAAAATGTACATTGTTTTGATAAACACGTGTAAATGGTGTTCCAAATAGTGTGAATTCAATCAATAATTGTCTGAATTCTGATTCAGGGCTTCTGGGCAGCGATCACGCCGTTTAACTTCACTGCTATTGGAGGTCACCTTTGCTCCGCTCCAGCTTTAATGGTAAGGTGGAAATAAGTTAAACATTGTGTTTTGTATTCAAGTCTTTAAAAAATAAAGGATCTGAGTAAAAAAAATAAAGGATCTGAGTATAAAAGGGTAAAAATTTTGTTTTTACGTTTCGTTGTTAGAATTAACAGGCCAAGATTAATTGTGAAACCAATATTTAAAAAATGAATACTCCTAGAAAAGCTGACTTAGACACGATTTGACTTAAAATTTTCAAATTTTATTTTTTCATTTTCAATGTTTATAATGATAAATATAGAAGTTTATTATGTTATGTCAAAATTTGAAAGTCAAATATTAAGTTATAGGCAAGATACAGATAAGTTTTAATCAAATGTAATTTTCTTTTGTTGATAATAGTATTTATGAAGATCTTGAATTAGTTTAAATTGTTTTTTACACTCATGTCATTTTGTCTAAAAAATGGTAATTCTCTATACATTACATGATTTGTACACAACTATAAGACTTAAAAATAAAATTTTTGATCTCAAATCATGTCCAAGTCTCTTTAAAATTGTGGGATAAGTTTTCATAATTTAGAACAGGAAACACATTTTTCATATATTTTTGCCAATTTTACAGTTTTGTTTATATTTCATCTCTTTTTAAGATTCTTAATGATATTGAATCTTTACTACAAATTCTATTGTTTCTCATGATATTTGTAACCATGATCTTAGTGAAAGGTAATTTTAAGGTTATTTTAAAAAATATTTTTTTTTTTGAGAACTCTCTAATTTTTCATGGTGATTTTCCAGGGTAATGTAAGCCTATGGAAGCCATCGGACACTGCCATGTTGTCTAACTACACAGTGTTTAAAATCTTCAGGGAGGCGGGGCTACCTCCAGGGGTCATCAACTTTGTGCCTGCTGATGGACCGGTATTTGGTGATGTCATCACAAAATCGCCACATCTAGCAGGTGTTAACTTCACTGGTAGTGTCAGGTAATGGAAATTTTCATAAATAAGCATGTGATGGTGTATATGTATATATTTATTAGGAGAAGTTTAGAAAACATCAATGTGTGCTTTTATTTAGATCCAAAAGCTTGAAGGGGAGGATAGGTTATGTATATATTTTTTGGACTATTATTTTTCAGAACATTTAAAACAATATGGAAGCTTGTTGCCCAAAACCTAGACAACTACGTCTCATATCCAAGGCTGATTGGAGGTAAAATGAACAGTCAGTCTGTTGTTTTCCTTGCTCATATTTAATTTTAAAGATTTAAATGTGGAATGTATCGATCTGTAAATTCATCTGTTGTTGACATTGCATACCGTTTTTCTTTTGGGAATGTAATCTGTAATAATGGAATGTAATCTGTAAAATGGAAAGTAATATGTAATCATGAATGTAATCTGTACTGATGGAATGTATTAAATCTGTATTGGTGGGAATTATGAAATAGAGAAGTTAGGTCATTATATGTTTGAAGTCAAAGGGAACATGTTATTACTGTACTTGTACCTGTGTATGCTTATACATGTTAGTTTACACCCAATATTCAAGATCTATTCGTCATATTTCCAATGGCTACCTGTAAAAAAAATCTGTGTGACTATTTCTTACAATGTTTGAATTTAACACAGATATTAGTACTTGTATATTTCAAGATGAAAATTGCTGGTTTGAGATTCTTAAGGGTGGTATATTATGATCTAGCTACACTAAGCCTGCAAAAACAAAGATTCACAATGGGACTCGATTGATTTCAGAATGTGGAGGAAAGAATTTCCATTTTGTCCACAAGTCAGCGGATGTGAAATCAGTGGCTGTTGGTACAGTTAGGTCAGCGTTCGAGTACGGAGGACAGAAGTGTTCAGCCTGCTCTCGTATGTACATTCCTCAGTCAATGTGGCCCGAAGTCAAACAGAAAATGCTAGACATTCTCAAAGAAATCCAACTGGGATCACCTCTGGACAACAAAATCTTCTTGTCAGCTGTGATAGACGATAAGGTTTGGACAACAGCATCATTAGATTTTTTGTTCTACTACTGTAGAAGCACATATTTGCGCTTGGTCAAAATTTTGTTGTTTTTTTTAAACCAAATAAAATTTCATTGGCATTTAATTTCGTCATATGGTCATTTCTATGTATTCATTGATACTTGGGTTAAAAATTCGTCATGGATTTAATTTCGTTGATTTATACTGCCAACGAAAATAACAAAATTAAATCCTCAATGAATATTTCATCTTCTACAGAATATGTAAAGAATTAATTGTACAGATTGTACTCGTTTAATGCCATTTTCTTTCCAAAAGAATTGATGTTGTTATACAGGATGTCATTTTCATTAAGGCTCGTCTGCTCTTTAATTAAATTTTGCTTTAAACAAATTATTATTTCTGGAAATATATGGAATGTACAATATATTAGAATAACTTGGTTGGCAGCTCTTTCATCTGACAGAAACTGTCTTTTTATTACACAGTTTGGTAATAAACTATTGGAGCTACATTTAGTTATCTTGGTGATCGAGGATAATCCATCTTATCAGATTTTAGAATTTAACTTTGTATTGATGTTTAAATTAACACCACATACAGTATTTCTTATTTAATTTATAAATTATGACATAGGCCTAAAGATGTTTTCCTTTTCTATAGGCTTTCAACAGAATCAAATCTTACATTGAATATGCAAAGAATTCTCCTAATCTCTCCATTGTGGCTGGTGGAAAATGTGATGACAGGTACAGTTTTATGAATAAAAAAAATGAATAATACTCAAAGCCTTTTAAAATTTATACTATAATACATAATAAAAATATTCATGTATGTGCTTTTTTCTGTATGTGTATTTGATATTATATTACTTATTATGTTTTTTAAGGGAGGTTTGCTTTGACTTGTTTTTAAAAAAAAATTCTTCCTGAAATGTAAATATTCAAACCTGATTATCAAGTTATGTTTTATAAGACTGTGAATAATAAGGTTTATTTTTGTTAGAAATACCATCTAGAGGTTTTGATTGAAAATGCCAGATAAAAATTTTTAAAAAAAATTATCACATTTCAAGTCCATAAATACATACATGTATAATTATACAAGATCTGGCCTAACTGTAATTGCTGGCAACAGATTGTCTTATAATATTGATACAGTAAAACTCGTTTAGTACAAACACGGATATAACGAATTCTCGGAAATAGCGAAGTTTTTTTGGAGTCCCTGGTAAAATTCTTAATAAAACCTTTGGAAAATTTTACTGCTATAACGAATTCAGATATAACAAATTTACAGATATAGCGAACTGATTTTGAGTCCCGTAGAAGTTAATAATAACAAAATTTAACACTTTTATAACGAATTTCTCTCAGTTTTATAATATTTGCACTATTATTTAACATAATAGTTTGAATAAATTTATCTTCATATAAATTTTTTGACCCACAGTCCGATCATTATATCACAAATTACGGATATAACAAAGTAAATCCTTTGGTCCCTAGGACTTCGCTATAACCGAGTTTTACTCTATTACTGATTTGTATAAAAACGTCTTTTATTAAGTGCTTAGTGTGTACAGTATATTATACATGTATATTCAGAGATGTGTTGGTGTTTTTTTTTTCAGTCAAGGCTATTTCGTTCAACCAACAGTAATTGAGACTTCTGATCCACAAGATAAAATTATGCAAGAGGTAATTAAAATTGATTTAATATTTGATATTGATTTATACAGAGTAGTTTTTGCAATATACTTATACAGAGTAGTTTTCTACAGCCAAAAAACCCCAACAACCTGTGTTAGTGGGTTATGTAAATTTATTTTTGTGCAATGATTTGCAAAGATTGCTACCTTCATAACCTGCATGATTTATCAAAGTCTTTTATTGTTTATATTTACATCTTTCTTTGAACAATTTAAAAATTTATTGTGAAAAGTAAGTAAAATTAACTTAATTTAATAATACTGTTAATGCATGTACATTAGTACACTGGCAAGAAGAAACAGCCAAATCGTCTCCTATGGGAATTCGAGTCAGATTTCAGTCTGGCTGTTTCTATAGAGCTATGAATTAACTAGAACTATAAACTTCCACAATATTGCACCAAGTTACTCCTATTGTTTTCAGTTGTGGTTAAAAAGGGAAAGATATTAAATACAAGGATATGCAGCATTGTTTTCTTATTGATCAAGGCTATGATTCATTTGACCTTTGATTTGTTTATTTTAGGAAATCTTTGGTCCTGTGCTGTCAGTGTTTCCCTACCCTGATGATGAATACTTCAAATATGCACAGATGGCTTCCAAAACCTCACCTTTTGCTCTTACCGGAGCCATATTTGTGAAAGACTCGTATGTACATGTATAATATAAGAATACATATGTTGTTCATATATGATATATCAGTATTCTGTGTATCCTAGTTTCTTGTTTTTTTTTTAATTATAAATTGGAGAAAACCATTATGACCATTGTATGTATAAGTGATTAAGTTTCAGAGATGATAGTCATTTGCAATCTTTATAGTTAAAAAAAAGAAGTAAAAAAAAAAAGAGATCTAAATTGAGGATAGTATTGACTTGTTTCTGTTTTACTTTTTAGCATAGCAAGAGAAGAATTAGTGGACACGTTTAGAGAGTCAGCAGGAAACTTCTACATTAACGACAAATCCACCGGATCTGTGGTTGGCCAGCAACCTTTTGGTGGCGACCGCTTGTCAGGTGAGAAAATCAGAAGGGACTTGATCTGCAGGCACCCTATATTGATCAGCCCACATGACCATCCATTTTAATTCATATTCCCTTTGGCAAATTTGGACTCAAACCTCACCCATACAGTGCCCATAGGTAGAGTGTTTGCAGTGATCTTGAAAGGATTTTCTTGAACAAAGGACAAGGTCATGAAACCTCAGTTGAGCTTAAATTGAAAAGTAGATATATGTGTTGTCTATTTAGTATCCTAAAAACCCTTTGCCTGATAGACATCAATTTTTGTTTCCATGGAGACTGTGTTGTCTATTGTTCTGCCATCTTGTGTTGTTATTCCATCATGTTTTCATATCCTAGCTGATTGTAATTGTACTGATCTTGCAATTTACAGTTGGAAAGGCCACAATATTTTTTCCCGATGTGATTTATGAAGAAAGAGTCAAAAGTATAATGTATATTTTTTTTTTTTTTTTATTACAGGAACCAATGATAAGGCTGGGGGTCCTCATTACCTGATGAAGTTTGTATCTGTGAAGTGCGTTAAGGAAACCAAAGCTCCCCTCAAGGAGTGGCTCTTACCATCTATGAAGTAGATGATGTCCAGCAAAGAGAAGAACTCCACATTACGTTGAACAAAACTGATGGAATATTTATTACGGGAAATGGTTAAAAGACAAAAAACAAACTGAAAACCTTTGCAGATTTTTCAGCCTCTCTATATACCGGTATATGGCCATATCTTACATCTTCCATTTTATTTTAAAAATATGCATATTTGATTTTGTATTGAATTGTTGCAGTGTTTTTACATGACTGTTCTAGTATCAATGTTTTTTTTTATTTCATAAAATATTATGCCATGTTTTTTTGCTCAAAATGTTTTCAATAAAACCAGGTTTGACAAATTTGATAGAATAAGCAGAAAAAAAGACAAATATGGTGAAGTACATGTACTTTATATTAGGTCTTTTCATGATTTGTTGAAATTTTCTTTTACAACATTGCTGAGTGGCAACAATATGTGATTTCTTTTTTACATAACAATGTGTTGATGAATACACTTTAAACTTAGATAGAAATCCATAAAAATTTAGATAGGAGAAACATATCATCAAAATCTGTGTAATATGGGGGAAAAATGTCATTTTACGGTAAATTCCTTATTTTTCGCGAGTACTTTTAAATTCCTCAATTCCACTGTTTTGTATGAATCGTGAGGATATGAAATCTCGAGCACCATATTTTGCTATTATTGCATATTGTTCAAAACTGTCTAAAAAATAAAAGCGAAATTTTAAAATATATGAGGGTTGCTCCTTACAATTGTATGTGGGTATTAAATCTTTTTAATGAGGAATCTACAGTATATGAACAAGTGTGTTACATGTACACATGTATTTGATTTTTGTGTCTAGTTAGTAAATCAATTATGCATCCTTGAAAAGGTCTTATTTTAGAAATTATTGTATGAAAAACATAGTGTTTCCATAGTGCTTGCTTTCAAGTGATCAAACATAATATTGCTGATTTTACAATTTTATTTTTTTTTTTTTGTTTTTGTTTTGAAGAGATATTTCATTAGTTTTTTTGTATATCTTTATTTTTTGTTTTTTTGAATTGTTATGAGATTTCTTTGCTAGAACTTAAATTGGTTAGGAAAGTACATGTACGTACTGTGGAGCATAATGCGTTTTTACCATTTCACGTTATATAATATTGTTTCAATGTAATATCAGTTAATGTTAGTAGAATCCTTTGTCAAAATCTAAATAAAAAAAAAAAATTTAAGTAGTAAAATTACTTCATCGTTCTTTAAAGCTACATGTACCATAATCCTGTCAACTGGGGATTGTTATAAATATAGAAGTTGCTAATATTGCATCCTTTCCCCTCACTTAAAGCAGTTTTCATTTGTCAGAAATTTAAAAAAATAAACATATAAAAGTCTGTAGATGTTGTGGAACTCTAGTGTTTCCATCTTGATTTGAAAGAAACAATTTTTGCATGTAGGTCAATATAATGTGATTCTAACTGATGGCATTATTTAAAAAAAAAAAACCAACCATGATATTTATACTATGGTGTACTCTGAATACTTATTTTACTGGTAATTTGAAATTTTTGAAACATGTGTAGTATATGGTAATTTTAATACAGGAAATGATATTTATATGGGTATACATGAGCATGGCTATAACATACTGTGAATTAGACATCAGAAACAAATGAACAAATTCCTTGTAAAAAATAACTTACTTTTTTTTTTTTTTTATTTATGTTTCATTTTCATCTGCAGTTTAAGAAATGTTAATTATTGGGAAAGTAAAGATATCTAATTGAGATACATGAAGTGTAGTATGAAGAATTAAATGATGTCAGATTATAACATGAATGTTTGCCTTAGCTGATTGAATTGAGTTTTGCATCAAACACTTGACTTTACCACCAATTGCAGCTCTTAAAACATCGCACTTGAATATTTTATATATATGTTTCTCATCTCTTTAATTAGAAGTTTTCTTATTTAAAGTAATGTACAACTATTAACTAGTAACAATTATTTAATTTAATACCATGAAGATATTAACAAATTCTATTATTGAATGCCCCTTTTTGGCAGAATACATACAGAAGAATGAAAAAAAACCCACAACTTGATTCATATGAATAAAAATAAGTCTAATTGATTATTGTAGTTTAATTACTAAAGAAATTTTAAATGATTATTAGCAATTAACTTATAATGTGAGGTATCAACAATTAAAAGGAAAGTAGTCTTTTCAATTGGGATGAAAATTCTATACTGTATTTATTAAGTCAAAGGGTCCATGAAAAGATTAAGGGTAGTGTAGAAATTTTGATATCTTAAAACAAAAAAATGCAAAATATGGAAACAGCAAAATGCAGATTCATATCAAATGTTTTTAAATTGTTGAATTTCGTTTTGGATTGATCATGTGAACAATTTAGATCATTGGGCTTTTTTGCTTTTGTTGGACATCTACATTAGATGGGTTATTACAGTTTGTTCTACAATAGAAATACAATATTTGTTTCCCTTGTGTTACAAGTTTGTTTAATGGCAGTGAATAAATTCACATTTTGGATTAAGTTTTGTTTTATTCTCTTGCATGTAAATATTTTTTGCAGTTGTTTTGTTCTTTAATAATGACAACTCAATCCTTTATTTTAAAAAGGACAAGTACAGGTAATCAATACAAATGTGTTTTAGTGTTTTCTTTGGCTGTGACTAGTCTTATAAGTGCATTCTCCATATTGACAAGTAAAAGATGAATTACAGACACATTTATTTAAACTCATCGGATTTTTTTTAAAGACGTGACATATCAAATATAAAAAAAGAAAAGAATGGATAATTAGCCTAAAACACCAGCTCCTGATAAATCTGCAAAATATATGAAAACAAATAATATAAATAAATAAATGTAAAGAATTGCATATAATGCATATTAAACATTTTTACTAATATTTCTAAACTTGTAAATGAACAAAAGAAAATACCTTTGGCTGATGATGCAGTAGAGGGAACCTTTGTTGGAACCTTTATTCCCATTGTTGTTACCGCTATTGACGCTTTTGGTGTTGTCTTGGCAACGGGTTTCGTTGTCATGTTAACAGATTGTGTCATGTCAGTAATACCTACAAAGGTATATTGCATTGATTAATTATATTATAAATCATTCTGTGGTGTATGTATTAAGGAATGGCAATGCATTACTTACAAAATTTACAGAATTTTCTGCAAGACGTTTTTGCAAAGTCCTGTAACACTGGATCGGTACAGAGTGTTGATGGCAAATGAACGCAATCTACCGTGTCCTCACATGGGGGAGAATCTGTGGAAATTGAGATAATACTGTAATCATTCTGGGATTTTTTTCTTTAGAAATATTACTTTTTAGATAAATACTACTTAAAACAAATAAGTTTTAAAAAAAATTACTTATGCAGTATCCACAGCTGCGAACGCAGTTTTTGATGGCCCACGTTTTGAAGACTCCGGCACATGCGTGAAGATGGTTCTGGCAATCGTCCCTGACGTCTCGACAATCTATGTAGTATTTATCAATACAGTGTTGCAAATCATATTTCATTACACGTTCCTTTAAATGACCTAGATATGCATTTATACATTACAATATTGGAGCGGGGTGTTGGGGAGGGGATGTTAGGATGACAGTTGGCCACGGCTTCTCCCTTTGTTTCTTATATATACATGTAATAAAGTAATGTTATAAAGTAATGTTTCTCTATAACACACAAAACACAAATATATAAATGATAATCTTTGCTAATTAAGTGTGTCTCTGACCTAAATGAAGCTTATTAGAAACTCGAAGCTGGATTAGACAAGATGGTAGCAGCCTCTCAATCTTCACAATCTTCATGCTCGGGTCAATAAATTTATCCCTTTAGGTGTCCAAGGAATGATTTTATTTTTTTCCTTTTTTGCCGGGGGGGGGGGGGGGCTATCTTTGTTAACTTTATAATGGAAAAACCTCTTTTTCTCCACTGACTTTAGTTTTGATCCCGGCACCCCTTACATCTGCGCATATCTTGACAGTTTTACATTTGTCTTTACTAATTAACAGTTTTTAATTGTCCATGAGTCCATAATTAGTCACGGACTCATTGACAATTAAAAATTGTTAATTAGTAAAAGACACATTTGTACCTGCGCCAGTGGGCAGCGTTGTTGGTTCTCTGGTACGAGTTGATGTCATTGCCCTTGTCGTTGGCTTTGGTGACGTCACTGGTGACTTTGTCGTTGGGGAAGTAGTAGACACTATATAAAAGTCCCAGATCGGTTCACTAACTATAATTATCTTAATTAATAGATATTAAATTGCAAAAAAAATAGTTAATTTCCAGTAGATATGATCGAGATTTTCGTCAGCTCTTACCTGTGCAATAACCACAGAATTTGCGGCAGTTTTCCCGTAAGTATCCTTGAAAATTTGAGTTTCCGCACACATCTTGTCCAAATTCAGCACAATCTGGATTCTTATCTTCACAAGGTGCTGATTTTCCTATATTCGGTATAATATTGCACAATGTTAGTAAACAATTATTTAACATTTGCTTTATTTTATTTGTTGATGTGCCATTAAAAGACCATTTCAAGACCATTTCACCCACATGACGAGCAGCAGCGTAAAACTTAATAAAGCTAAACGCCTAGTACAGTCTATCTTGTACAAGGTGGAAATTCATGAACTTGAACTGGGAAATTTCTTTTTTATCAAATCAAAACACCACTTTTTGTATTTTAACTGTTACTTTAGTACATTATTTATTCTGCATGCTCAACGTTGCTGATGGTATAGACCATGATAGATGAAATGGAGTTATGTTTTAAAATGTTTCTGTTTTAAGCAAAATAAATTCAAAACATCATATTTTCATAACACTAAAACATGTAATTTGATAAAAAGCATTTGTATAAAATAATGCACATACAATATATACAGTATCAACCTACTCATAAAATCATGGCATCATAAAAATAACCAACAAAATGTTTTGAACAATTGTAGGTCAAGTTGAACACGAAAGGATTAATGGATGGTACAAGAGGTAGTAAAAAAAACCGCCAAACAAAACCTTTACGCGAAATACTAGTATCAAACAAACTTTTATGTAATCATCCACGATTCGTGTTTTTAAACAATTTTTATCTCTTACGTTTATTTTCTCACCCCCCCCCCCCCCCCTTAATTTCATCCCGTTTAAATGTTTGTTCGAAATAAATCACACTTACAGTATAATTAACTAAACAGAACAAAGAAAATTAAGTATGAAGTCCAATTATTTTTACCTGGACAGTATCCACATCTGAGCGGACAGTGTGATCTGGCAAAAGCCTCATAGACCCCCTTGCACTGAAAGTCTTCGTAGTACCAGCATTTCAGTGTCGGGTCATCTTGACAGTCTTCAAAGTAAAAATTTAATATATCACTACTTAAAAAAAAAAGAAAATTAATCTTAAATATTGCATTTAAGCAGGTTAAGAAAAATGTAGAATATGATTGGTTAATAAAAAGCACATACAATATATTGACATGTATGAGATTTTATTCAAATCAATTTAATTCAATTTTAAGATGAAAACACGTAGAAGGATTTGAATTCTCTGCAACATCAAGACAACGGTCTTTTTTTCCCCTCTAAATCTACTTTAAATACCACGAAGAAAAACCTGAATTTTATGTATTCAGAATTACGTATCATATCTTAAAGTAGAAAAAACAGCCTTACCATCCACACCGTCAAGTAAAAAAGCACTTGAAAATCGACAAAAAGTGACGATGAAAAAAAATACTGAAACGAACTTCATTTTGCGTCTGTCCTGTTCCAACCAATAATTAGACTCTGGGAGAATCAAGGACAGTCAAGATAAAATATTTGATTAACCCCAGTCCGTACAATGGGGTATAGTACGGTTAGGTCAGATTAACTGGTGTGCCCACATTGGGTCATTTCCATTATCAAGCAGGGTGGCGGCCGAAATAGTTCCGAAGCTAGGTTTCAAAGTACTATACGCTACCGGATTTACTTTTGATCATTAAATGATTTTTCGACAGAGCTCACCTTTAAATTATCAAGTTCAATTAGGGTTTATCAAGTATCTGATGATTTCATTATCTTTTGGCAA
This sequence comes from Magallana gigas, assembly GCF_963853765.1. Taxonomy (NCBI): domain Eukaryota; kingdom Metazoa; phylum Mollusca; class Bivalvia; order Ostreida; family Ostreidae; genus Magallana; species Magallana gigas. Next base: position 28,577,857 of record NC_088855.1, on the reverse strand, counting down.
ACATTTGAACCTTTTGCTTTGGTTCTGAAAACAGTTGCGTCAATCTACTCCTACCCAAATTAAAACATAACAACCGTTACCGCGCATTTTTACAGAATCTGTATTTCATAGCCTTATATCAAATAGTGTTACAATAAAATGCTTTCTTTGGTGATTCCTGCGGGATATGAAGGTGGCGACATTGAAGAAAAAAATACATAACCTGCGTTAGCGTGTTATTAATTTTTTCTGCAATGATCGCTTCCTTCATAAGTAACCCTCATGGATCATCAAAGGAAGCATTTTATTGTTTATATTTACATCTTTCTTTTAACAAATTAATAAATTGAGTGTAAAAAGTAAGTAAAAATTACTCTTAATGTACATCAGTACATTAGCTAAAAGAACCAGCCAAATCATCTCCTTTTGGAATTTTAGTCTGACATCATCATGATTATTTCGTGCAGTCCGGGATTTTTTTCTTAGGTCGTTATGAATAAACGGGACGTTAAGATTTCAGTCCTGTCAGTTTCAGTTGCTGTAGGTTTCGACCAATCGATAAACAGATTTCAATCTAGTTGTTTCTATAGAACTATGAATTAATTAACTATAAGTTTCTGTACGAAATAGGGGGAATCATACTCGGTAGATGTAAATATTTGAATTTGAAAGTACCTGTTATTTTGTCTCCTGTAAAAACTTTTGTCTCTGACATTTTTGATTATTAATTCAGTTATGTTTGTTTTATTTTTACAACTTAAACTTCCTTCATAAACAAAAAAACAAAAACAAAAGAACAGTGACGGTAAAATTTCAGAACATTTAAAAAAGAAGTTACAGATAAAAAATTACAAACGTCTAAGAAATGTGTAAGGGCTAATAATTTTTCTGATATATCTAACCAAATAAAAATATAGCAAAGAAAAGATTTGAAAATATATATAGTTTTCAAATGTAAAAACCAGAACTGCTATAATGAAAACGTTGAAAATATCTTACTGCAGTCAAGTGCCGAGATATAAGAGGTATATGACCAAAAACAGGACAGAAAAGTAAGGAAAAAGGTAAGAAATGGAAAAATGAAACAGAAGGACGAAAACTTGAAAACTGAAAGCTTGTCAGCATCCTGATGCATATTGCGGCTGAGGATAGAATACATTCATTCAACGCTATCTCCTGTTTATGTTATGGAAGCAAGATGTTACTTCTATAGAAAGCTTTTTCAACATGAATAAATATTTTTTTTTCTATTTAAAAAGGCAATTAGTTAAAAAAACCCAGTGTAACTTCATTTAATCTAATACCGCCGTAAGAAAACCCCACACTGTCGAAATAAAGCAAATTTTATGATTCGTTTCCAGACTTTACATTCTACCTCATTGACATTATAACTTTTGTATTTTACACGATAAGGTGCTCAGCAGAAGATGTTTGTTCAATTTCGTCACACTGCATTACTTCAGAACATTCAGCACATTCGATTTTAACATAATACATTCTATTTCGGCGTTTTAATATACTTGGTGTACCTTGGTTTAAAGAACAAGCCTTAGCTACCGGTTGAATACAACTTACGAACAAGAAGTTCATGTATATTTGTATGGGCCGTGAGGACATGGATAATTATACTCCAGAGGAAAAACATTTCCTTTTACTTATTCAAGCACTCAAATACTTTACTGTTGGACTTAAGACTTACGTAGATGAGTGTTTTGAAGATTTATATAGTCGTTTAAAAAGAAGTGTTGGTTCAAACGCAGCTTGTAGCGAGCGATGCAACGTCAGACAATGGTGCAACACATGTGCCGCATGGAAACAGGAGACAGAAAAGTTAATGCGGTACAACTCTCACAAGAATAAAGTACAATGGCGGGATATCAATTTATGGAAGTTATCACAGACGGATCGTGAAGGAGCAAAAGTTGAACTGTGTCGTATATTTGTACGCGATGGAAGATTGAATAATTATGATATCCAGACTATGTTGTCTCTATTGCAAAATTGTCGATACTTTGGGATCGGTGGTGATAAAAATCGTTTAGATGCAGTTCGCAATGTGCGGAATATTGATTTTGCTCATACAGATCAATATGAAATGTCTAAAAAGAAACTAACAAAAGCCATATCAAGTCTTTTACATTTTTTTCAACACCATTCTTTGAAAGGATTTCAATGCATTTCAATCGCAACGATTAGAATAAAAGGTTTGCTTAAGAAAGACAAACATAGTCTCACAGAAATCGAAGTATACACTGCTTTTAGAAGCCTACGGAAAATAAGTGAAGCGGATATAAACGAATTTTTATTTATCTGTGAAGATAAAAAAAGATCAGAGGTTCAACGAACATTACAATTCTCAATTTTAGTATTGTTTGTCGCTATTGTTTTCGAAATTTTGAGGACAATTCTTATCATGGATAGTGCGCAAGGTAAGGTATATAAAAATAATTATAACTAGACACGATCTGGTTGCGAGCAACAAGGAGGTCTTTGGTTCGATTTTATAGATTGTAAAATATAACATTGACTTTAATATTTGACAACCAAACATGATCTGAAATAGGGTCGCAGTCTTCATTCAAAGGTCAGTGGTTGATATTTAGTACCAATAGTAAGAGCTAGGGATATAAATTTAAGATCAGCATTGGCCCTTTCAAATTAAGGGTCTTTTGATTCTTAACACACTTTGTTCACAAAGTGTTTATAAATTTGTTACCGTTCTTGAGATATATGGAAAAGTACATTTAAGGGTCCGAACCCTTATCTTTTTGTCAGGCCCATTTCACCAAACTTTAATGGCTAAATGTTTTTAAGAACATCATTCTAGTCATGGATCTATTCTCTTTTGAGAAGTGGACAGGCATAGCCTACATCCACTTCTCTTCGCAAGCCTTCATATTTTGATTCTTGAAAACGTGTAATTGTCGGAACCAAATACGGTTTACGCTTCAACCCATGTTTCGACTCAAGTTTCCTTGAATTTTCGTAACAGGCCTACTATTTCTTGATTTTAAACATAAATGTATCCATATATCACCCAAAATTCAACACTAACCCGCTGTCAAATCATTTTCGCAACTTCGCAACATCCTCTTTTCTATGTTACTATTAAAAATATTTTGTCCTTTTTGAGATTTGAGTGATCAAAGTTTTGGATTTCTGTCCCCTTAAACCCCCTCATTATGTAACGCATGATAAAAATTTTATTATGTATGTTTAAAGAACTGTAGGATGAACATTTTTGCTTCTGATTTGAACATATTTTATTGTGTAAATTATATATTACACAAAAGGATTGGAAACAAGTTCTTACAACTTACAAGTTCCTCTCCTAATGCTAATACGTACAATATATACAATTGTCATAGTAGTATATAATGTTACTTATAGTTATTGACTTTATAATAATTAAATTCATAGACATGCATTTACAAAGTAATTGCAAATACATAGTAGATAACGTTAATATACAGTATAAAAAGCAAAAGCAAAATGGAATTTAATTATTAAATCTTCCAGACTCTTTAATGAACTTTTGAACTGCTGAAAAAATAAAGCAGTTTGTATTGTAAGACAAATTGTCACTACCCCAAAGAAGCAAATGTGAGTTAAATAAAATTGTTTCTTCAAGCCTATTTAAAAGTAATTCATAAAGATTGTTTCTTGCAAAACTTACGACCAAAGCAATGACTGTTTATTAATCACAAACTAATCAATTTTCATTCTACAGTTGTAAATGAATGATTTCATATAAATATTGTTCATTAGAAATTTTTCCATGAGGGTGAAAATTTTACGATTTTATCTTTAGTTTTTTGTTAAACATAGCCCAGCTCCTTTTTCTTGATATCAAATGTAAGGTCTTTTGATAATTGACCCATTTTTTTAACAAGTGTTTAGAAATTCGTCAGGTGCCCTCTGATGATGATATCTTGGTTATTACTTGTCCTAACTTCACCAGACTTCCATGGATGGTGCGTCTTGTGATACTGATGTACCTGACAGGCTTGAATGCTGAATCTGAGCCATAGGTTTCGGATGCTGGAGGAGGTAAAGCTTTTTAGATCTGGTCAAAGTTTTTTGAGCAGGTGCCCTCTTATGATTATATCTTAGCTACTTCTGGTTCTAACTTCATCAAACTTGTATGGATGATGCGTCTTATGATACTGATGCACCTGACAGGCTTGAATGCTGAATCTGAGCCATAGGTTTCGGATGCTGGAGGATGTTAAGGTTTTAAGAGCTGGTTAAAGTTTTTGAAACAGGTGACCTCTGATGATGAAATATTAGTTATAACTTCACCAGACTTCCATGGATGGTGCGTCTTGTGATACTGATGAACCTGACAGGCTTGAATGCTGAGTCTGAGCAATAGGTTTCAGATGCTGGATAAGGTTAAGCTGTTTGGAACTGGTCACATGTTTAATATTTTATAGTACTATTTCAAACTTGCATAGTTGATTAAACTGTAATATGAATGAATTGCAGAGGTAGCTTCAGATGCAGAGCTTGATCTGCATTATCAGGGATGCTAAAAATATATCTTATTTATTACTGGTCCTAACTTCACAAACCTTGAATAGATGGTGTGTCTTATGATACAGATGCACCTGACAGGCATGGATGCTGAATCTGAGCCATAGGATGCGGATGCTGGAGGAGGTTAAGGTTTTTAGAACTGGTGCCCTCTGATGATGATACTTAGTTATTACTGGTCCTAACTTCACCAATCTTGCATGGATGATTCGTCTTATGATACTGATTCACCTGACATGCTTGAATGCTGAATCTGAGCCATAGGTTTCGGATGCTGGATGACGTTTAGTTTTTTGGAACAGGTCACATGTTTTATTGATGATAGCTTGCATAGTTGATTTAGCTATATTATAAATGAAACGCAGAGGTTTCTTCAGATTCAGAGCCTGATCTCCATGATCAAGGATGCTTAAGAAATCCCCTATCTCACTCAAACCTGCTTTATAGATAGATGTGGTTGTTGTTAAATGATATTACATGATTCCTATGATATAGTATTGTATGATATGAAACACTATTGTTAAATATGGTACAATATAATATCATATGAAATACAATAAAATATCATATGTTTCAATGTTATGATGTATAAAAATAATAATGTATTATGATATTGTTTCATATAATACTATATTGTTTTATATATGATGATATTGTATTATATGATAAAATACAATAATGTATAACACAATACAATGTCATATCATGCGTTACAATATCATATCTCATCATTGTTTATTATGGTATTTTATTGTAATATATGATATAAATTGTAAGTATGATAGGATGCAATTTTCAATTTATTGTTTTTATTAACATATGAACATATTATTATTATACAATTTTTTAACAGATGATATACGATATTGAGTCAAAACAGAATCCATAAATATCCAAGATCATAAAGTATGATTTTCATATAATATGATAAAGGTGGTCTCATAAAGGTGATGTCTCATAAGGATGATTAAGTTTCTTATATAGACGTTTTGAGTCTCTTTGCCCTTAACTAGGAACCAGCCCCTTTTTCTTGATTTCATATGAAAAGTCTAAAAAATTCTAACATTTCTAAAATCGTTTTTCCTTTTTTAGATGCAAATAATTGAATATTTTAAGGGCTTTCTCTAAAGATCCCTAATGGGAACATACATCATTGTTTGGATTAGTGGAATTGATTAGAATCACCACTCTATACATGTTCTCTTTTACAATGCTTAACACAATATGTCTTTTTAAAGATATGTTTCGTCAAAGTTTAAGGACTTCGGCCCCAAAAAATGCCTAATTACGTCATACAAGGGTATTGCAATGATTTTGTCATACAGATATTAATATGATGAACAACTTTGTTTCTATAATTTATTACAAAATTTTGATCGCTTTTAAGGTATTTGTAATAGACTTTACGAGTCCTTTGGCCCCTTACTAAAGGAGCCAGCCCCTTTTCTGGATTTCGTTGGAAAGAACTTATCATATTCTACCATTTTTATTTATATGTTTTTACATAATATCAGCTGATTAAAAGATACAGATCGAAATGTCTGAAAATTTTTATTCTAAATTTGTAACCCATTTTCGTGCAAAACAGTACGGAAACTTAAGAATAGGGAAAAAGAAACAAAGCAGCAAAAGTAAGGTCTTCCATTGGAAACGGAAGATCTTAATAATCAACAAGACTTATAAATAACACAATGATTATGACACATATTAAGTTAACCCTTTTCAAAAATATAATAAGTCTTGCTACCTACCATGCCTATAAAACCGATCTGAATACAACTCTTCTCATTTTGTAGAGAACAACGTGTTGATATGTAAAAATGCAACCTATGAACATCCTTTTTCCATGGATATTGACTTGGACTTTTACCGATCTCAGCATGACAAACTGATAGGTCGAGAATGGCTTTTAAACGAGCTAGACGAAAAGATGTTTTTCTCTCAGCGTGGAGTGTTATTATTGGCAGAAATGGGGTATGGAAAATCAGCTATTGTAGCACATTTAATCTGTCAAAGTGATAAACGTTTTCCTGGATATGAGATCTATCAACATATTGCTGTGTATCACATTTGTAACTTTTATTCAAGAAAGACTCTTTCTCCAGGTAATTTTGTAAAGAATTTAGCAGGAGGCTTTTCAAAACGAATACCTGGATTTGTTCAAAGTTTGCAAAAGAATTCCAGATTCAAAACATATTTTGAGAATGAAGGATGTCAAGAAGACCCTGAAGGTTGTCTCGACTTTTTAGTTCTGAAAGCCCTGAATGATTTAGAAAGGGTTAACATGACTTATATTGTAATTATTGATGCTTTAGATGAATGTATTGAACATGGTCACTTAAATATTTTTAACTTACTTTGGAAACGTTTACCCGATTTTCCAAAAAATATTAAATTTTTCCTTACGTCTAGAAATACCTCAGACATAAGGATAGCTCGAACTCAACTTCTGGTCATTGGCAAAAAACCTACAGATGATAGCAACACAAAAGATGCATACAGATTTATAAATAGCAAGATAAATAACTTATTTTTTTTTGAAAAAAATTCCCTAAAACGAAATTTTAAAACTAGTGATTTAACTATAGCAATTTCAAAAGTTGTCAAATACACTAAAGGGAATATACTACTTTTAAGGAACGTTGTTATAAGATGGTTACAAAACGACTTTTCTTTACATGGCAGTTACACAACATTTGAAGATTTATTTGAAGACCAATTAAAGAGAATGTTTTACGATCGAGACTTATTTAAAACTGTTATGAAGGTTTTTCAAGTCTTATGTTCAGCTATGGAACCATTATATGTTGAAGAAGTTTTAACGATTGCTGATCTGAAGGATAATGAAATAGAAGATGTTTTATCAATCATAGGCAAGGAACTTAGCCATTTTATTCGCCAAGCAAATGGCAAAATATCACTTGTTCACAAAAGTTTGGCAGCATACCTGACAGACAATACAAGAAAGACTGAACAGTTTTATGTATCTAAGAGAGATGGATGCCGCTTGTTTGCAAAGTATTTGCTAAATCTTTTAAAACAACAAAGATCGTTTACTAATATCAGCATTATTGATCTAGCATCATATGCATCTTGATCGACAGACAAGAAAATCAGAAATGAAATCTTGAAAAACAGTAAACATAATATCAACGAGTTCTCTGATGTGTACATCCTTCATCAAGCAGCAGCTAAACTGAACTCATATACAGCCATGTCACTTCTATTAGACTTGTTTTCTTTACGACCAGTGGATGAAACTGACAAAGGGAATATAACAGCATCATATGTTGCTGCTGCGTTTGGAAATCATAGATCTTTAAAAGCTCTTCTTGACCGTCATGCTGATGTGAATTTTACCCGGTTAGGTCCAAATTATATAAATGAAACTGTTGATATGTTGCATTTTTGCAAAACCTATGCATTTTGGGAATATAATTTATTAAACATTGCCTCTCAAAATGGACACATTGAAACTGTGCGGACTCTTCTACGGCACAACGTTAATGTGTCTCATCAAACATCATTCGGGTCGAATTCATTTCTTTTGGCTGTCGAAAATGGCCATACACACATTGTACAAGAATTCTTACTGAGATTCAAATCAATTTTAATCCCCAGTCTCAATCATGCACTCTATTTATCTGCCAAAAATGGATACGTTGAAATTGTGGATCTACTTCTATATCACGGCGCAGAAGATTCGTGTCTTTCCTGCAACTCGTCACAGTATTGGACATCTTTTCATCAAACTCGACTTCAAACTATTGATTCAGGCGAGAATTTACAGATGCTTGACTTTGTATTTCTGGACGACCATCGCTTTATAAGATGTGAAACGGCCATGGAAGCTGCAATACAAAATGACCACACAGAAGTTGTTCAGGTATTGTTAAAAAGAAGCAATGACACACTGCGTTGCCGAGAGTCTGGAGGTAGGACCCCTTTATTCACAGCAATGATGTTCAAACGATCGAAAATATTTAACCTTCTTTTACATCAAGGTATCAGTCAAGTAGATAGATGTTTATATCGAAGAAAACGAGTAGAAAAAATTGAATTAAATGAAAAAGAGAGAAAAGATAACGTAAAAAACATGTGTCCTTACAACATAACGTTGTCTCACTACTTGGCGTATTATTGGAATATAGATGTGTTTCATTTGGGACAAAGTCAAAATTTATGGGAATGGACTGCAAGGGATTCCAATGGAGCAACCCCTTTACATTATGCTTGTTGTGTTGGCAATATTGATATGATAGATATATTGGAGAAAGAAGGGGCCAGAGTTGATGTAAAATCTGTAAATGGATCTACTCCATTACACTCAGCAGCCATATGTGGGAAGAGAAGAGTTCTATCTGATTTGCTCTCCCGATATCCAGCATCAGTATTTGACAGCCAGAATAGGTCTATAAGTCATTATTTAGCCATGAGTGTCCGGTTTCGTAACGAAATGACAGAAGAAATAGTAATTACCGATAAATACATGCCATTGTCTCTGAAACACAAGTTACATGATGAAGCTCTTTTTTTAGACGACCACAATAGATTACCTTTGCATTACGTTAGCAAGAATGGAAATGTGAATTTTTTCAGTTTCTATCTTGATAGCTTTTTAAGCGATTTATCACTTTTCACCAGAAATATTGACACCGATGGTTTTACTGTTTTGGACTATGCTTTTCTTAATACACCAATCTTCTACAAAAATATCATAAGCAGAGTTTTACACTGTAACATTTACCTTTTGTCTCCAGATGTAGATTGCAATGCTCATAGACTTAAGATCTTTATTCCACATGAATATCTGATATATTTGATTTTAAAAATATCAGATAAATCAAGAGACATTGTTCAACATAATATTGAAAAATATGTTAATATTAGTCTACAGAAAAACAATGCTCATCTCCTTGGTTTACTTTTCTATAACTTTCCATTCAAATACCGCCAATATATGCATAACAAAGGAATCGTATCTTTAAAAAACATATTTAAACATCCAATAATTAACCCAGAAATATTTCTTTTTTTACCACATATGAACCACAATTGCTCTGATATTACTAGCAAATCAGTACTGCACGATATCATTGAAGATAAAAAAAGAACTTTTTGGTCTTCACATTTTTTTAATTTTTCTAAATTTAAAATCTTGAGTAAATCATTAGATCTGTGTGTTGATGATAATGGACACACTCTTCTCCACAGATCGGTGATTGGAGGTAACTATTTAGCATTTCAGTTTCTAAGACAATTAGGGATGTCTGTTTACACAAAGACTCGCGATGGTAGAAATCTTATTCAGCTGTTGGTTGATAGTGCTCCCTGCTTTGAAGAAAAAACCAAAACAAGAAAACTGGACATAATTATTTTGAATGAAAATGGAAAGGTTCAGGAAAGTTTGATTGAAAATATTTCCATATCAGATAGCTACAATGCAATAGCCTCGTACTTAGCGAGAGAAACTAGAATAATAAATGATATGACTTTGCTAGAAATTTGCAATCATACATCTGAGTCTTTAAGTTTTTCTCATAAAGTTGCAGCAAAAGGATTTATAGTGGTATTATTAGTAATAGGAGAACAATTTGGATCAAGTGCTTTGAATTGTGTTAATAAGAATAATATAACGACTGATACTTTATCTATTTTCTTTAATCATTTTGAAAAATTTCCAAGAAAATTTGGAGAGCTGACAATATTCAACGCAGAGGCGATCACTTCTCTTTTTTTAAAAATTTTAATGGACTTCAAACCCTTTGTTTTTCAAAAATATTCCATAGAGCAATATTGTAACCAAAGAATGAAGAATTTCAGAAACATTCGCGGTATGGAAATATGTGTAATTAAACTTGAAAAAGATTATTTAAGATTACTGCAACACTACGTTAAAATTTCAGGAATAAAATCTAAAGAAGATTATGATAGGGCTTTTAAAAAATTGCCATTTTTATATAGATTCTATAATAATACTGATAGTTTAAATAGTTTTGTAAATTATCTTGCTGCATTAAAAAGCATGAATGAGAATCCACATAGTTCCCAAAAGCCGGCTTTGTTAATGAAAGATTCGATTCTTAAGAGTTTACGAACGAAGGCCTGCATGAAAAAACCAGAATCTCTGAAAAAGACAAACAGCACATTATGTTGTCAGTTATTATCTTCATTAACCAAAAGGAAGAAAGACTTAGTAGATTTGTATTCTTTGACGAAAATCAGAAAGGTCTTTTTGCTATTAAGTTTATACAAAAACAAACTAAATAAACCTTTTTTGAGCGTTGATCGATATATGATGAAATTCAACGAGATTGGACTTGCAGACAATTTTTTTCATTTAGCATTAGGTTTTATGGTAACCAGAGGAGAAGAATTTTATATGCGTAAAAAATACAAATTTTGGGACTGGCTTAAGTCCTGCAAAAACTATTTAGCAAAAGATATGATGAATAAGATAAGTTCATCAACTACATGGGAAATACGGAAATGGAAAGGCTCTCTAGAAAACATACTCATGTGTATAGATTGCAGTCCAGTACCAGCACCGAAAGACGCCAATGCACCCCTCGACAATTATTATTCGCGTTTTGATGATGCTGAGGGTACTTAACTGCTGGTAGGACATTTTACCAGTTAATAATTTTTTTTGTTATTATTAAAGGCTATTATTGTTTATCTGTATATAGAATTACTATAATTTCAGATGCAAGTAATAATATTAAAGTAAAATGTTTTATTCAAAAAACGAAAAACATTACTAGTATATCAATGTATGATGAATTGTGAAAGATGTCACGATAATATTTTGATCGACTAATTGGCATCTACGCCAGAGTGAAAGATTTTATTTGAATGTAGAATCGGCAGAATCTGAATGATTTTAACACATCCATCGCTTGCTCACAATTTATCACCTAATTCATGATGAATAAATGCATTTATATATGAGTACAATGCAGATATATTTTGAGTTTATTCAACACACCAAACCCTCATGTAATTTAAAATCCCACACATTTATTTAAATCAAAGTACTGAAGAACTGACGGGAGTTGATTTTGTCGATGTTTATTTATTTTAAAATCAATGATATGTCATTTTGCATGACAAGTACAAGTGGTTTCTAATTTGTATTTGAATTACGCACATTTTTATAATATGAATTTGTGGACTTTTCCGACAAGAATGTCGAGAAACTCCCATATGAATTATGTTAAATAATATCAAAGGAATTATGTTAAATAATATCAAAGATAAAATTGATTCAATCAAACTATGTATCAGTAATAGAAATATTTCTCCAAAATTGTATGGATCCAAGCAATATTGAACTCTAGTCTCGTTCAACCAAACGCTCGGCTGACACAGTATATCTCCGACAAGCAAGAGAATACTCTCTGCTTGTTGGAGATTTACGGAGACAGTCGAACGTCGAGTTGAACGAGACTATATTGAACTCTGGCGTAGGAATACATACGACTACAAAAATATCTAAATTGTTCGTTCCATTTAAAATCTGACTATTTTCAAGGTATTTATAAATAAGTTTCCCTGAAAAACAATGCTTGAGCATACATTACATCGAATTTATCAATTATTTTTAAGAACTAAGAATTAAGAACAAGTTGATTAAATTCAACTTCCCCAAAAAAAACTCGAATGTCTTAATTCCTTAAGTCATATTTAAATTAAAGCAGCTAGCGACTTGCTGATCTGTGGTGTTTTAACAGTAAAACTCGTTTAGTACGAAAACGGATATAGCGAATTCTCGGATATAGCGAAAAAATTTTTGAGTCCCAGGTAAAATGCTTAACAATTTTTTGCAAAATTTTACGGTTATAATGAAATCGGATATAGCGAATTTACGGATATAGCGAACTGATTTTGAGTCCCGTTGAGGTGAATAATAACGAAATTTAACAGCTTTATAACGAATTTCTTTACTGTTTAAAAACGTTTGCACTACCATTAAAAAAATAGTTTGAAAGAACTTGTTTCATATATTTTTTCAATTCACAATCCGATTTTTAAAGGTATCAAAGTAATGTATTTTTAATTTAGGCATCAATTAGCAAAAGATACAGCCTGGTGAAAGAAAACATGTAAATAGTGAATTCGCTATAGATATCATTACGAACTCGTAATACGGATATAACGAATTACGGATATAACGAAGTAATTCCATTGGTCCCTGGGACTTCGTTATAACCGAGTTTACCTGTATTATATATTTATCAATTAAAAATTTGCTATTTATGATTTAAGTCTTTTTAAAATTATAAGTGGAATTGTTCTTTAAAAATCAAAGTACTTTTTTAACATACTGATGATTAAACGTTGTTGATGAGAGTATTGAATCGTAAATATGTGAATCATGCGATCCGAATAATTGATCATGTTCAATATTGATATGGACAGTTCAAAATGAAATCTTCTTCTACTGTTTAAGTGAATTGTTTTTATTTACATGCATGTACATGTATCATTTTCTTTCTGTGTGTAAAACATTATTTTATAGGTTAACGAATGGTTTTATTTGTGCTGAAATTTTCCCCACATGCCACAATGTATCATTATTTTGGCGTAATACGTCTATGCTATACGTCTAAGCTGTTCATATTGATAAAAAATTGATTTATAATAAATGAGATCGTTGATACCTTCCAATTATAAAATAAGATAAAATATTCTTTTATTCCTCCAAATTAATGGAGAGTATTATAAAATCAAATTACAAACTTATGTACAGATAACAAACTTACCATATTTATATATTTACATTGAGAATTGACAGTTATATAACATGAAAATTGGCCAGTTATATATTACAACAGTCAACTATGGCGTTTAAAACGTTGCTTTATTAAAAAATCTTGTGATTTATATTCAAAATCTTGTGATGTATATTCAAAATCTTGTGATGTATGTTCGAAATCTTGTGATGTATGTTCGAAATCTTTTGATGTATATTCAAAATCTTGTGATGTATGTTTGAAATCTTGTGACGTATATTTGAAAATCTTGTGATGTATATTAAAAGGCTTGTGATGTGTGCTCTATTTATTTTAATATAAATGCAATAATTGCATTGCTGGTAAAATGACGCAACAGTATTCTATAGACTGATGAAAAGTAGAAATAAAGTGGATAAATCTCTACATGTATATTGACTTAAATTTGATTGACAGGATGACTGATGTATCATTTGTATTATGTTTACTCCGAATTGATATACCTAGGTATAAAATATGAATATGGTACCCAGAAACAAATTCTACAGAATTAATTCATCAGGAATAATATGGAACTGTAAGAATCAATATATGAATAAATTCATCTTAACTTGAAGTATCAATTGATTTGTTTCATGCAACATACTCATTAGTTGTAAGTTCAGATTTCCTCTGTGTATTAAATGGGAGTATTGTAATACACATCCATTTTCTTCTTCCTCTTCATCAATTGGAAAACGAAAAAAATGACTGTTCGATGTGATTTTGTCTCTTTGAATATTGTATCCATACGCAAAGACCATGTTCCTGGAAAAGCTCTTTAGAAAAGGAAGTGAGCAAGAAAGAAGACCAGGCTACGTTCAAGATCGCAAGATTTTATAATCTTGCGATTTATGATCTATAAATCTTGATATATGTGCAATAATTGCATTGTGGGTAATACGACACATCAGTACTCTGTAAAATGGCAATTTACTGGACTGCATTTAAGATCGTAGCTGCTAAGCATTGAAAAACTAAACTACGAATATATACGTCGCAGCGAGGTAAGCTTACTGTTCAACCGCGTAAATGGTACGTAGCCCTACGTAGAAACTACAATCTTAAACGCAGGCTAGGCAATCTATATCATGTGATATATATTCTATAATATTGTGACGTATCTTCTTATACACATTCTATATCTTGTGATGTATATTTTTTAATCTTGTGATGTATATTGTATAAATCTTGAGATATATATTTGCAATAATTGCACTGTGGGTATTACGACGCAACAATACTCTGTAAAGTGGCACTTGACTGGACTGCGTAGGGCTATGTAGCAGTTACGCTGTTGAACGGTATGCTAACCTAGCTGCGACGCATATATTCGTAGTCTAGTTTTTAAATGCTAAGCAGCTACGATCTTAAATTCAGTACAGTAAATTGCCATTTGACAGAGAGTAATGATGCGTCGTATTACCCACAATGCAATTATTGCTCATATATCAAAATTTTGCATTGCAAAAGACATTGGAGAGGTTTAGCAGACCAACGTGTACATGTACTTGTACGTGTAGGTTACAAGTTAGAATTACGCGTTCCAGCTCAGCATACTTTTCTTGTTTAGGAGTTGTAACGTGTTCATGTACGTGTAAATGTTTTAATGAATTCTAGATATCCTCTCCTACTAAGCTGAGAATTTTAGTCACAGTCGAAAATTGAGAATTCTGCATGTGATAATTTTATTATACATCATTATTTATATATGTTTATTTTTATTTATCACAAATGAATAAAATAACACAGCCATTGCATGTTTTTGAGGTAGAGATACGTGTATTAAAACTCAAATAACGTATTAAATATTAATGAAAATTTATGTTTGTAGATATCAGTATTCGCATTAAATATTCAGGCTTAAGAAAAATAAAAAATATTTGTTAAAATAAATAGCCAACAGGAAACAGAAGCTACAAGTTCGACTTTACGGGTACTTTGCAACTTACACGTATGTTCATTCGGGTACATACGTGTAGAAATTCGTCATTACACAAACTGATGACGTAATGCACATATTTCCTTTCTACACGTACACTTACGCGTACACTTTGGTTTCCTAAACCTCTCTATTAAAGTACACCGGATGATAACGTTAAAAATGTGCTAGGTTCCCCAAGTACTTCCAGGTGCAAAAAAGATGGAAACATTTCCAATTTTTAACCTCGGTACAATGTTTGTTTTCGTTTTGGTTGAATTCCCCGGGTAAAAACTGATGATGCATAAATGGAGAAATCTTCGATGTTTTCCCTTTTATCGATTTAAATTGTACTTCATTGACAGGTATGTTTATTTTAAGTAAAAATCATCAAAAAGTGATGGAAGCAATAACTCGGGACACTCTATTAAAGAGACAGTACAGCTGAAAACACATGTGTGAATAACTTCAGATTTATCTATTGTATCTTTAGAAAATAAGAACATTGATTGTGATAGTTGAAATAGATAAAAATCCCTTTCACATACCTAATTAACGTAATTATGAGCTTCCAGAAATTTAAGGGTCGTACAGACCGGAATAATCTTATATTGTTTATTTGTACCGCGTGGATTTTGATTGACAATAATTGACACGTGCTGAAAACTAAAAGACCTTCGTCCGACTACTGTCATCATAGTACACGAGGTAAAAGGGACTCTCTAAACGGAACACAACATCACTTTCTTGGTACTTTATTAATGTTTTACCAATTTCGGTTAATTATAAAATGAACAGACATAAATATGTCAAAAAAACCCTCAGGGGGCCTCACTTACAAAAATGAATTTAGGTTGTAGCAACTCCTGTGATAAGCATACGAAATCGTTCTTATAAAATTATTATTGTGGTTATTTTAAAAACTTTGAACATTTATTTCCTGGGAGAAGTAGAAATAGCATATTTCTATCAACAAACATGCCCAGGAGAATTTTCGCGAGGCCTGCATGTGTTTTATTTGCATTAAATACTCATGCGTAATAGTATAGAGGGATGAATCCCGTAGCATGTTGCGATGTAAATATGTATGTGTTACAAGTAATTATTAATTTCAATGAAATAATTAGATTTATTTCATGGAGAAATTTGTAATTTTCTGAAAGTTTATACATTCATGAATAGAACAAAAATACCGAACCCGATCGGAAATTTTTTTCAAGTCGGTTTTTTATAAGATGCGCCGTACTGTACTGTCTCTTTAAGATGATTATATTCTCCGGAAGAAATATAATCTGTGGAATCTCTGTGAAATATTACTACTTCCATTGACGTGTTAAGACCAGGAAGTGTTTTGGTGTCTTTTCGAACACAACTATATTTAAAGCTTCCTATATTGAAAAAAAAAATGCTATAATAAATGTAAATTGTGTATCCAAGTTCAGGTTTTTTTGATTTTGCAGTAACTGGATCGATTCCACCAAGTAGTAAATAATTCTGAGTAGCAGCACATCCAATTTAAACATATGTTTTCAATAACAAGACACTGTATTTATACTTATATATTTACACTTGCAAATGTTTCCCTTATAACACTGTTTGCACAATACGCTGTTATTCTTGCATAACAGCAGTTTGGGTCAAGAGGTCAAAGTAGCGCATGATTAATCTAGATCACTACTTTTTGTACCTACTCAGACTAACCGACTAACGATAAAACACACCTAATATCATAATGAAAACATGATTTAGGCATAAAGAAGAAAAACTTATCTGTATTTTGTAATTCGAATTTATTCAATAATTTTTTTATACTTTGTTTCTCATTAATTGCGGGGTTATTCCTTTAAACGATCATGGCTTTAAGATCCACGTAGGATGAACATGAGGCAACATCGTAACAAATCATTCTTGAATATTACAGTCGCAATTTGTCAAAGTAGATAAATAAGTTATAGTTCATTTCTGACTCTCATAACAAGTCTCGATCAAAATCGCAAACGTAATGTCAGTAATATCACAGACCCTTCGTGTATAGTCCATTCATGGTCAAATTTAACTCCTTTTACTTCTCTGTCTTGTTCCGTAAAAAAATTAGAATAGCTTATCTCTAAAATGTCCGAGGAAAATCATTACGTCTTGAATCTGATTCTGCGATAGAATGTCATCTGAAAATGCCTAAGTAGACTCTAACGCAGCTTTCAATCCCTTTGTTTTCAAGTTTCCAACCGCTCTGTGACTTCGACGGAAATGGCACTAATAAGCCATGCTTCAATCGTTTTTTCTAATTGTACAAGTGAATTTTCTTTACTGTTTCACTTTATTACATTTAAAAAGTGTTTTCTTGTAAAAAGTATTGTTATATTTATTTATTAAAATAATAAAAAACTTGCAACATTGTTGAACTATTTTTTGTTACATCGTGTGAATCAAAGCGGCTTTCTAGGTCATCACAAAAAAAGTATTGAGGGCTTTATGGAAGATTTGATCACGTACTAACTCATATTTATATCCTGATAATTTTACATTTAAAGTGATACCTTATTTCTTAAAAAAATTATTTATTCTGTTTTCCTGGAATGTTTTTATACATGCAGTTATCAGGGATGGGGTAATTGAAAAAAGTATTTGTAATTGAGTGTAATTAATTACATTTTTCAAAGTAATTGAAAGTAATTGGTAATTGAGTCTGTCTTCAATTACAAGTAATTGAATGTATTTAAATACATTCCAAAATATTGTGTATTTTTAAATACTTTTCAATTACATCTCATTTTCTTTTTTCCAAGTTTAACATATAAAAAAAGTGACTTATAATGATAAATAGAATTTATACATGTTTAGCATGGACTTTTGTTTATACAATAATTAAATGTCCCATAATGTTTCATATGTTTATACAGCATGACACACTGCCCAGAGCAATAGGTAAAGATCTAATTTTGTGGAGGTGTGAACTCCTCCAATACCCAAGAACCCCAATTGATTTTAGACTCAAGGGAATCAAAATATCTCATTCATGTGAATTATAGCAATTATTATTTATATACTGATATGCTGTACTGCCGAAAGTTGTACTTTCTGAATAAACATAGTTTTAACATGTGGATAAAAATTAATTCACTATAGAGAAAATATTATTCAGAACCAAAAATGAACTCAATGGTACTTAATGAATTTAATGTTAAAGAAAATCTTCAAGAAATCTGATCTGAACTGAAATATATATACAACCTTTAAAAACATGACCGTACATAAAGCCCTGTATATCTAAATGCTGTTAATATATGTATATGTTCTCAAGATTTAAAAAAATAAAACTAAAGTAATTGAAATGTAATTAATTACATTTATCAAAGTAATTGAGAGTAATTAAATTACATTTTTTTAAAAAATCAATGTAATTGTAATTGCAAGTAATTGATAAAATTGTCAATGTATTTGAAAGTAATTAATTACTTTTCAAAGTAATTGACCCCAACTCTGGCAGTTATATATATTCACTTCTCGATGCAGCTTTCGTGAATTTATGACAAATCAGTAGTTACAGACACCATTATAAAATTAGTACCCAGGTATTGCCGCAGGTACAGAATTTATGGATCACCCTGTACCTGTACCTTTTTTGTAGTAACAGGTACTTTCCTTTCAAACATGGGCGCAATGAGGAAAGTGCTATACCTCTTTTATCTGCATCTAGACAAAG
Organism: Magallana gigas; assembly: GCF_963853765.1. NCBI lineage: Eukaryota > Metazoa > Mollusca > Bivalvia > Ostreida > Ostreidae > Magallana > Magallana gigas. The sequence goes on along the minus strand of NC_088855.1, from coordinate 28,558,944 downwards.
AATAGTTCAGGGAATTGCTAGCATTGTAGTGTGAAAAGATGATTCTGGTAAAAAAGCTATGTCTTAGATAGGATGTTAATTTAAACGTAATTGATAAAAATTTAGGATTGTTTTTTTGTTTTTGTTTCCATTGGTTCCCAGTCTGTTTCTGAGTAAAATAAAAAGCTGGAATTGAAAGACCTGTAACTTTGTTGCATATAGCTGAACCATTTTTTAAACGTCACATTTTGTGCACAGAGAGTCAGAGACCATACAATATCATTTATATAAGTATTGTCTTACAGAAAAATATACGTTATAGCTAAAATATCTCTCAATACAAGAAATTCACCAATTTACGGGCGTTCATATTTTTGGTTAAATAATTTTATGCTTTCTTTACAATTGAAATGATATCGATATGATCTTACCAACGTAAATTAAAAGATAATAATGCTCCTGAATGCCTCTTGATCGTTATGTCGCTGTTATTTTCTAATACATTAAATTCCTAATTAAACGCGAAGAATTAATATCCGCATAAAATCGCGAGAAGCCCGTCTCGCAAATTTTAAAATCTCGCTTTAAATTTGGGACACATGTAAACAACATGAAACTTAGATAAAATTTCGGCATTCGCCATTTTATATTCTCGCGATTTGATGGTAAATCGTTGAATCGCGGAATTAAGTACTCTCGTAAAATAAGGAATCTACAATATACAGCAAAAGGCAATTGTTTCTGTAAGTAATATATAAATTTCTATTTAACCCTGTCAAAAGAATATTAGAGTATCCCACTCGTGACGAGTGCGATGCTCTAATAAGTTTTAAGTCACCTGGGCACATGATCATTATTTCTGTTTTACATATCATTGTATTTATTGTAACATAACATTCACAAAACTTACGTTCGTCATCTCGTAATGCGCTTCAAGATTTTTCTGATCAAATTCACGTTTGAGATAGAGATAAGTACAATTATGTAGTAGAGAACAGGTTTGAATATTTAAGAAAGATGTCCAAATTAACAAGGATAAGAAGAGGGTGATGCATACAAAGAATTATGAAAAACATAAAACATATACATGATAAGGATGTATATGAAAACAATATAGTACTATACATGTGTAAAGTTCTGAAAAATAAAGAAAAGAAAAAAGCAGAATAAAAAAATAAATCAAGATACATTAGCTTGTGTGGTCATTCTTTTAAACACGTGTGTAACATTTTGTGAGACATCACTATCTAAAATCACCTTGATGATTTAACCTAGTGCAATGTTGAGGCTTGGAATGACATTTCCACGGCCTCCTTTGTTTGACAGAATAGGAAGAATGTAGTTTGCATGTTTTACAAATGCGACTTAGGTGTGACATAAGAGAAATTTAAAAACCGATTTTTAAATGATAGTGAACTACAGATGCACAATTTTACTTGCGTTATGAAGACTATAGTGATACAGTTCTTCCACTACTTTTAAGATAATTACTCAGTATGTCGGCTTCTTTTTGTTGTCGTGTCAAATCTTATCTGGAGATTTTATATCATTATATCGACTTGTCACCTTGTATGGGTCTAAACATTTAAAACAAAAACGTACACAAACCAATATGTGCCATCAAGATATAATCATAATTTTTCTCACCAACTAGTCGACGTAAAGATCTGACAAGACGACATATGGATCCATCAAAATTGACAGTACATTTTTTAAGTATTAAAAATACATGTACCTCAGTAATGTGAGAGGAAGGGGTGCCGCCAATTGTTTATTTTAATTTCCACCAAATATGTAGTAAAATTAAAAAAAAAACCAAAGTGAATAAATTTTTGAAATTTTTATGTGTAAAAAATACTACTGCAAATGAAAATATTGAATATCTACTTCGGACGTTCAGTGTACCATGGTTTAAAGAACAAGCATAGTTACCGGCGGTTGAATACACTACATAAACAGGAACTATATTTGCGTGTCTTGTTGAGGAGGCATGGATAATTATACACAAGAGGAACAAAATTTTCTTTTACTTATTCAGGCACTTAAATACTCTACAGTTGGACTTAAAACGTACGTAGATCAGTGTTTGGAAGACTTGTATGACCGTTTAAAAAGAAAGGTTGGTTCAAACGGAGCATGCACTCAATACTGTAGCAAGCGATTCAATGTCACACAATGGTGCAACACTTGTGCTGCATGGAAACGAGAGACAGAAAAGTTAATGCGGTACAACTCTCACAAGAATAGAGTACAATGGCGGGATATCAATTTATGGAAGTTATCACAGACGGATCGTGAAGGAGCAAAAGTTGAACTGTGTCGTATATTTGTACGCGATGGACGATTGATTAAGCATGATATCCAGACTATGTTGTCTCTATTGCAAAATTGTCAATACTTTGGGGTCGGTGGTGATAAGAATCGTTTAGATGCAATTCGCAATGTGCGGAATATCGATTTTGCTCATACAGATCTATTTGAAATGTCTAAAAAGGAACTAACAAAAGCCATATCGAGTCTCTTACATTTTTTTCAACACCCCTCTTTGAAAGGATTTCAATGCATTTCAACAGCATCGATTGATATTAAAGGTTTACTTAAGAAAGACAAGCATAGTCTAACAGAAATCGAAGTATATACTGCTTTTAAAAGCCTACGGAAAATAAGTGAAGCGGATATAAACAACTTTTTATCTATCTATGAAGATGAAAAAAGACCAGCTGGACAAAAAAATTTAAACTTCCCAATTTTGATTTTTTTTGTCGCTATTCTTTTTTGGATGATTCTTAGTAATGACAGTGCGGAAGGTAAAACAAAATTAGATACATTAGATAAAAAGACCTAAAAATTACACAATGTTTAGAGACATAATTGAAAAATAACTCTTTTGTATTCTAAATAGGTCGAATGCCATGCCTTTAAAACCAATCTAACTATTTTTATATTGTAGAGAACAACGTGTTGATATGCAAAAACGCAACCTATGAACATCCTTTTACCATGGATATTGACTTGGACTTCTACCGATCTCAGCATGACAAACTGATAGGTCGAGAATGGCTTTTAAACGAGCTAGACGAAAAGATGTTTTTTTCTAAGCGTGGTGTGTTGTTATTGGCAGAAATGGGATATGGAAAATCAGCTATTGTAGCTCATTTAATTTGTCAAAGTGATAAACGTTTTCCTGGATATGAGATCTATCAACATATTGCTGTGTATCACATTTGTAACTTTTATTCAAGAAAGACTCTTTCTCCAGGTAATTTTGTAAAGAATTTAGCAGGAGGCTTTTCAAAACGAATTCCTGGTTTTCTTCGAAGTTTGCAAAAGAATTCCAGATTCAAATCATATTTTGAGAATGATAGATGTGAAGAAGATCCAGAAGGTTGTCTCGACTTTTTAGTTCTGAAAGCCCTGAATGATGTAGACATGGTTAATAATACTTATATTGTGGTCATTGATGCTTTAGATGAATGTATTGAACTCGGTAACTTAAATATTTTTAATTTACTTTGGAAACGCTTAGCCGATTTTCCAAAACACATCAAATTTTTCCTTACGTCTAGAAATACTTCTGATATAAGGATAGCTCGATCTCAACTTTTGGTCATTGAAAAAAGACCTATGGATAATGGCAACACAAAAGATGCACACAGATTCGTAAAAAGCAAGATAAATAACTTATCTTTTTCTGAGCAAACTCACCTAAAACGGATTTTTAAAACTAATGATGTAGCCATAGCAATTTCAAAAGCTGTGAAATATACAAAAGGGAATATGTTACTTTTGAGAAACGTTTTGATTGAATGGTTACGAAACGACGTCTCTTTACGGGGCAGTTACACAACATTTGAAGATTTATTTGAAGACCAATTAAAGAGGATATTTCGCGATCGAGGCGTTTTTAGAACTGTTATTAAGGTTTTTCAAGTGTTATGTTCAACAATGGAACCATTATATGTTGAAGAGCTCTTAATGATAGCTGATCTGAAGGATGACGAAATAGTCGATGTTTTATCAATTATAGGGAGGGAACTTAGTCATTTTATTCGCCTAGCAAATGGCAAAATATCACTTGTTCACAAAAGTTTGGCAGCATACCTGACAGACAATACAAGAAAGACTGAACAGTTTTATGTATCTAAGAAAGATGGGTGCCGCTTGTTTGCAAAGTATTTGCTTAATCTTTTACGACAACAAAGATCGTTTACCAACATCAGTATTGTTGATTTCGCATCTTATGCAGCTTGTTCGTCAGACAAGGAAATCAAGTATCAATTCTTAAAAGACAGTAAAAAGCATATCAGCGAGTTTTCTGATATATACATCCTTCATGAAGCAGCAGCTAAATTGAACTCCTATACAGCCATGTCACTTCTGTTAGACTTATTTTCTATACGATTGGTGGATGAAACTGACAAAGGGAATATAACTGCATCATATATCGCCGCTGCGTTTGGAAATCATAGATCTTTAAAGGCTCTTCTTGACCGTCATGCAGATGTAAATTTTACCCGATTAGGTCCAAAATATATAAACGAAACTGTTGATATGTTGCACTTTTGCAAAACCTATGCATTTTGGGAATATAGTTTATTAAACATTGCCTCTCAAAATGGACACATTGAAACTGTGCTGACTCTTTTACGACACAACGTTAATGTGTCTCATCAAACATCGTTCGGGTCGAATTCATTCCTTTTGGCAGTTGAAAATGGTCATACACATATTGTACAAGAATTTTTATGGAAATTCAAATCCATTTTAATCATCAGCCTAAATCAGGCACTTTATTTATCTGCCAAAAATGGATACGCTGACATTGTGGATCTACTTCTATATCATGGCGCAGAAGATTTTTGTCCTTCCTGCAACTCAAAGCAATACTGGGCATCCTTTCACCAGACTCGACTTCAAGCTACTGATTCAGTCGACAATTTGCAAATGGTTAACTTTGTATTTATAGATGACCGACGCTTTATAAGATGTGAGTCGGCTTTGGAAATTGCAATTCAAAATGGACATACGGATGTTATCCGGATATTATTAAAACGAAGTAATGATACATTGCACTGTCGAGAATCTGGTGGTAGAACACCCATATTTACAGCGTTGAAATTTAAAAGGTCAGAAATTTTCAAACTACTAATTAAAAAAGGGATCAACATTTTTGATCGATGTTTATATCGTAAAAAGAGAATAGATGTCATTGATTTTAATGAAAAAGAAAGAAAAGAGTACCTTAAAAATATGTGCCCTTATAACATAACATTATCACACTTCTTAGCGTATTATTGGGATGATGATGTCTATAATTTCGGACTAAGTCATAATATATGGAACTGGACTGCAAGAGACAGTAACGGGTCTACTCCCGTTCATTATGCTTGTTGTGCTGGGAATAGGGACATGGTTGCTGTTATGGAAAGAGATAGGACAAGGTTTGATGCAAGATCTTTAAACGGATCTACTCCTCTTCATTCTGCAGCCATATGTCGTCAAAATAATGTTTTATCAGAATTACTATTTCGATATCCCGAATCTGTATTTGACAAACAGAATATGTCAATAAGTCATTATGTGGCTATGAGTGTTCGTTTTTATGACGAAACAACTGAAGAGATCATAAAAAATGACGAGTACTCATTTTTTTATCTTAAACGCAAATTACTTGCAGAAGTTTTCTACAAAGATAAGTATGATAAATTACCTTTACATTACGCTTGTGAGAATGGAAATGTTAATCTGTTTAATTTTTATCATAAATTATGGATAAATTTTGCAAGTTTTAGTACAAGTTTAGACATATACGAAACTATTTTGGATTCTGCATTTAGAAGTACACCACTTCTCTACAAAAACAATGTAATAATTGTTAATCACTGCAACATCTATCTTTTTTCTGCAGATTGCGATGATTACAGAATTAAAATCTTAATCCCACATGAATATCTGGCATATTTAATATTAAAAAGTCCATATATTGTAATGCCAAATATTGAAAGATACGTGAATATAAGTCTACAGAAAAACAGTGCTAATCTATTAGGTATCATTGCTAATAATTTTCCCTTTGAGTACAATCAATATATGTATACCAACGGTATTAGATCTTTCAAGAACTTGCTCAAACACCCAGAAATTAACCCATTGTTGTTTACTTTTCTTCCAAATATGGGCTACAATTGCTCTAACATTACCGGTGAAGCTATTTTGCATGATATCATTCAAGACGATAGAAGAACTCTTTGGACAGCGTGGTATTTTGATTTCAGTAAATTCCATATCTTTTCAAAATCATTAGATAATTGTGTAGATGCAAATGGACACAATTTTCTTCACAGATCGGTAATTGGAGGTAATTACATAGCGTTTCGTTTTCTAAGACAACTTGGGATGTCTTACTCCACAAAGACTCGTGATGGCAAAAATCTTATTCAGTTGTTAGTTGACAATGCACCATGTTTTGGAGTAAAGGACAAAAAAAGGGAACTTGTTTTGATTGTTTTAGGTAAAAATTCTATTGTTCAGATACCTTGGACGGAGACAGATTTTGCATCAAATAGTTACAATATGCTAGCATCATTCTTGGCAACGGAAACTGTCTTGATAAGGCGGATGAATTTGCACGAAATTTGCAATCATGCTTCCGAATCACTAAGTTTTACTCATAAAATTGCCGCAAAAGGATTAATATGGTTATTGATAGAAATAGGGAAACAATTTGGTCCGCATGCGTTAAGTTGTGCTAATAATAAAAATATTACGACCGCTTTTTTACTCCGTTTTTTTAATCATTTTAATAAAAGCCCATACTTCTGGACATTAAAACAAAATAGCGTTAGCATGGATATCACTACATCTCTTTTTTTAAAAACCGTGTTGGACTTTAAACCCTTTGTTATATCGAAAGATTCCTTGGAACATAAGTGTAATTATAGAATGAAGAACTTTAGAAATACTCATAGAATGAGATTTTGTGTTTTGAATATGGAAAAAGAATTTTTAGGTACAATGCTTCGGTTTGTTAAAGTTTCAGGAATCAAATCTCAGGCAGATTTTGATTCAATTATGAGTGAATATTATACAAATCAGAACAAGAACTTGAGAAAATTTTATTCCGAAGGTTTTGCCAAAGGTTTAAATGCAATTGAAAATGTTATTGAAAATCGTAAAGATTCCTGCCATGAAAAGTGTTTCTCTTATGAGACAATATCAAATAATGCTAAAAATAAAAAGTGTTTTAATACAAATTCTTCAGAGAACGTAAATAGCACTGAATGTCTTGCAATAATAGCAGCATTATCGCGGTTAAAATTTATTTATTGGGATATGTACTCTAACATGAAAAACGGAAAAATGTTTCATTACTTAATTCTTTACAAAGATAGATATAATATTCCTTTTGAATACGATACTCCAGTTTCTATCAACGGTATCATGGTAGGATTTATGGAAATTTATTTCAATCAAATGGTTGTAATGTATTCAAAAAATAAAGAGTTTCATATGCATAAAAAATATAATTTTTGGGATTGGTTTAAGTCCTGTAAAAACTGTTTAGCAAACAAAATGGTAAAGAAAATAGGTTCATCAACAATATGGGAAATTCAGAGGTGGGAAGGTTCAGAACGTTTTATAATGCCATATAAGCCAGCGTATATACCAAATGATGCCGATACACCTCTTAATAATTATTACCCACTATTACCCACAATTTGAAAAAACGTCGAAAAAATTAAACTGTAAATGGATACAAACAGTTCAACAGTTCAAACAGTTGATCCCTCACAGAGTTTACCTCTAATTTTGGAACATGTTATCTATTTTATGCTTGTTGCTTTGCATTTTTGTAAAAGTATTGTAATATTATTTTTATGTAAAAGTTATTGTAAATAATATTACAATGATCTTAACGCTACATGTATATATCTGTGCTTCGCATTTTTGTTGAATGGTTCAAATATTTCAACTCTGTAATCTTGGTAAGATGAATCTTTGTATTATACTGTTTGTTTCATATGTAAAAAAAATGGTTCTCATCTCTTGCGTTGAACATGTATATTTTTCGCTCAAATTTTTGTTGCTAAAAGATTAATGTTTAATTTTTCATTCAATAAAGTGTTTAAAATTCAGTTAAAATTATTACCAATTGCATAAACTGTGAATGCCATTCATTTTATTTGACAGTGTGTAAGTTAATGAATACATTTTAAAAGGCTTGAATGAAGTTAAAATATGTTTCATCTAAATACACAGGTTAGCTTAGGTACCGAATAACATACAAATCGCAATTCCTGTGGACGGCTCCTGACAATGGTTAGATAAAACCCTCAAACATCAAATGTTTATTTTAGCATGTTTTTTTTTTTTTTTTTTTTTAACTTTTAATCTTTTTTATAATCACCAATTTGCTCTGTTTAGTGATATTTTGTTTTTATATTTCATTATGTCTTTGTATAATTGGATGGTTTTCTTTGTGTCATGTGACGTATTAGTTTGTTTTATCTATTTATTTTGGTTCAATTTGTATTTAAGCCCAACCATTAACATATTTTGAATGAATTATTTTTCATTGTAGTATTTTCTAGCCATTTATATCTTTACTCATTACGAATTTATCTTAGATGGGAAAAAAATTCAGAAAGGGGTGCCCGAGGAACGCAAGTTGACTACTTAACGTCATGGCGGAAAGTGTATAGCGAGTTAACCATCGGGTAGATACGTTAGATCTGAAAACTTTAGTTTATGATATGCAAATAAATATACCTACACTAGCGGTTTTTTTTTAATTTTATACATTTATTAAAACCACGACATATTGGTACTTAAGACATTAATTTGTAAACAATGAACAGATTGTGTTATGCATAAAACGGGGAAGTTGAATAAAAAAAAGGGGGGGGGGGTTGATCCTCCTCCCCATTTTTTTATAAGACATCTAAAATCTGATATTCTAATTTAAGACAGTGATAAAAATTATAATGTAATTTGACCTATATTTAGGGATAATAAAATAAAAAGAAAACTAGTAGACTAATTGTTCTCGAACAATTAGAGGTCTTTCCACCTCAATGTTTCTTATGTTTAAAATAAGATTGCTTCAATAGAATAAAGTATTTTTTCTACGTTACTTCATAAAAAAGTGTCAAACGATTAAGTTTGCAATTTTTTTATTGCTTGACCTTGACTTTTGACCTTTATGTCATTTTGATCTGACAAGGTAGACGCTTCAATACCAAGTGATCCGATGTATCTATAATTATTGATTCAAAAGTTATTTGTGTTTTTATTGAATGTTCGAAACTTTCAGGGGCAATAACTGCTAGAAAGGGACTTTGGACCCTGTCGGTATGAATAGATTGAAGAACCGTCTAAGTGTACTGAATACTTTAGTTAAAGTTTCAAGTCTCTATCTCTAACGGTTAATGAGGAGTAGCGATAACAAGCATTTTGTACAATAGGGGCAATAACTCTATCATTGTTATAAGGTAAGGGTCAAAGGGTTATATTTTGAAATGTCTTATGATGTCCTACTACATCCATGAAAAAGTTTTTCTCTTTCACCCTAAACAAAAGAGATCTAAAAAACATTAATTAAGAGATATCCAGATGACCTTGACCTTTGACCTTTATGTCATTTTGTTCAGCCAAGGTAGACACTTTTATCCCAAGTGGTCCGAAGTCTCCAGATAAATAATAAAAAAGTTGGAAGTGATTTTATAGACATGTAAATACTTTCAGGGGCAATAACTACTAGAAGGGGGCCTCAGATCCTTTCGGTATGATAGATTGAAGAATCCTCTAAGTGTACTGAGGACATTTGTAAAAGTTCCAAGTTTCTATCTCTTATGGTTTCAGAGGAGTAGCGATAACAAGCATTTTGTACAATAGGGGCAATAACTCTATCATTGTTATAAGGTAAGGGTCAAAGGGTTATATTTTGAAATGTCTTATGATGTCCTACTACATCCATGAAAAAGTTTTTCTCTTTCACCCTAAACAAAAGAGATCTGAAAAACATTAATTAAGAGATATCCAGATGACCTTGACCTTTGACCTTTATGTCATTTTGTTCAGCCAAGGTAGACACTTTTATCCCAAGTGGTCCGAAGTCTCCAGATAAATAATAAAAAAGTTGGAAGTGATTTTATAGACATGTAAATACTTTCAGGGGCAATAACTACTAGAAGGGGGCCTCAGATCCTTTCGGTATGAATAGATTGAAGAATCCTCTAAGTGTACTGAGGACATTTGTAAAAGTTCCAAGTTTCTATCTCTTATGGTTTCAGAGGAGTAGCGATAACAAGCTTTTCGTAAAAAGGGCCAAAAACTCTGCTATTATTTTAAAGAAAGGGCCAGGGGGCTATATTTCAAAATGTCTTAAGATGTCCTATTACATCCATGAGAAAGTTTTTCTCAACCACTCGAAACAATAGAGATATAAAAACTCATTAATTAACGGATTTCCAGATGACCTTGACCTTTGACCTTTATGTTATTTTGTTCGGCCAAGGTAGATGCTTCAATCCCAAGTGGTCCGAAGTCTCTATGACAAATAATAAAAATTTATCCTGCAGCAAAGAGAATTAACCTAAGGCCACGTACATGTCTATAACATCAATTTCAGTTTAGATTTTTCACCCCTCTTCTCTAAATATCCATTAATGCAGTTAGTTTTTTTTTTATTTTAAAGAATATGTCAAGAAAGTTATTAAGAAAATTTCGGTGTGCCTAAACGAGGGTTTTCAGGACTGTATTTTATTTTTATTTTTTATTTTTTGCTTTCAGAGTGTTGGATTAGATTTCATTTTTTATCACATTATGACATACTGGCCTGTATGGTTTCTTCGTATGAAACTTGATAACATTTTCCTCGTAGAAAAGAAGCGACAGGCATTTATGAAACGCCTAATTGTTGATTTACAATTCACTGCAGTACAGAGGAGAGGGTTGATTGATATACCGGTATTTGAATAGTTTATGATTAATTAGTTTTAATCTTTTGAGAGTATTAGTAAATGTGAACACAAATAGTGGAATTTTTAACTGTCAGTTCACTATATTAAAACTTGTTAATTATGGTTGCCTCGCTTACAACTCACGACTGACACTCAAATTTTGGCTGATTATTAGAAATGTCTACGGAAACAATAAAAACATTAAAATCGGAAAAAATAATTTTTGACCAAGTTCGAGATCATTTCACTTTCATTAACAGCAAAAACTTACCCACAGGACTTGGTATGGTAAAGGGTTAGATTGTACATGTACATGGTCCACACATATCATCAGATATACCATGCATGTTATCAGAAATTACAAGTTTTAGACTTATTTATCAGAGTTTAGGAAAGAGAGTTTAGTTGCTCTTCCTCACAGAATAAATTCAAAATAAAGATGTTGATACTACATGTACTCTTAAAGAAATGTTACAAATTGTCGAACCTGATGGATTATGGGGATCTTTTTGCAATATTATTGTTGACATTTCAAATACATTGTAACTCTACGCTGGTTTACATAGTAAAAGGCACAAACCTCTCAGATTCTGGTTTTAAAAAACCCCGACAAAACCTCAACATTTTGAGCCAACTTTACGACTACAGCTAATATATTAAACACAGTTCATAACAAAAAAAAATAAGTTGTGCATGTACTGAAAATGGGAATCTTTTTACTGCAATAATAAGCTCGCAAATGCGTGGTACAGATACAGATGTTCCAGAATGCACAATTTACTTCGTATCAACTCGAACTATGAAATTTTTACTTACAGCATGTGATTTTAAATGACAGCAGTTGTCAATGGTATATTTAAGATAGATTATAGAAATAAACAGATAGTGAAAATAAATGCACAGGATCATGCACATAACAAAAATAAGGCGTTTTACCTCTTATGTGAAGAATTTTTTTTACACGTGTTACGACCTCAGCGCGTTATATTGAATAAAGCATCTGACGAAGGGAAATGGAAATGATTGGCGGATCTAGATGTTAAAATACTTTTGTGTAATAAAATGATGGCAATAAAATGATGTACTGGTGACATGGTGGGGGGGGGGGGGGGGGGTAGGGTGTAATTTTTTATTTTTTCTTTTACAAGACACCGGATACATACTTCGAACTTGTAATTAGCCTCTATCTCTTTTGATCATTTTTTAGCCAAATCTTTCGAAGTTCGATGACTTTTTACCTTCTTGATGAAAATGCCCAATTTGATGAGGTAAAATATATGGACTGTTTCTTTACCAAATAATAGTTTATAGCTAGAGACGTCATATCTAGAAATTCAAGGAAGATCCAATTGCTTAATTGATGTCCACCAAGCCTCATTATAAACCGAATTAATACTCATTTTGTTAAAATAAATAAAATTAGTGAAAATGACTTTTATTTCGTGTGTACACATTTTATATTGTGGCCACGACATTTATTACGTGGGAACGCCTTTATATTTCGTATCCTCGAAATATTAAAAGATGTATCAAACATATGTCATAAAAAAGTCAACGTTTCTATCAGTTTTTTTGCAATTGACTACTTCATGCAAGCATATTGATATATGAAAATTGTTTTTTTAAAAGCATGGCACGAGTTTTTCAGCAGACGTTTTACCATTAAACTACGAAATGCCTCAGTGATCCAGAGTCACTACTTGCACCTTTGATACTGGTACTTTAAACACGTGGGCGTTGGATGATGTCCATAAACTGAAATTAAGTTTTACCATATTAGCAATTTAAAAGTCTACTTTCACTTTCAATAAATCAAAAACTAAAATTGTGAACATGGTTTGGCGGATTTAAGTCGCTGGAAGTTTGTATCAAAATGGCGACTTGCAATCATTTGAATATTTACGTTAGTAGTGAATATATTTATTTGAAAATATTTTTAAGGTATCGTTTCACGCATCAGCAATTTTAGATTTGATGAAAATAACTTTCAAGAAGATTTTCATAGCGAGATATCTTAGATCATGATTACGCAAAAAGTGTACGGTGAGTTTACACACATCGGACATAAATCTTGGATATGCAAACCTTTGTTTAAAAGACATAAACCCCATGGACTGACCTGCGTCGTGGTATAAAAAATATTCATAACTAAATGATTTAACGCTGTTTTAAAAAAACAGGGGCGTAGCATTGAGGGTGTGGTTTTATTTCTAGTTGAATTGAATAAGATTTTTCTAAACGAGGGCAGAACTGTTCGAGTCCGCATGACTTGCGTAGTTATATTTTACTGCAGCCGTAGCACAGACACCTGACGTTATATATTAAATCTATACCCTCTATACTATATATAACGTCAGGTGCCTGTGAGCCGTAGCTGCAAAATTATAACCCTCTTTGGTATTGTGATTTTATATAAAAATACTTTTGACGTGAATTTGCTGAATTTTTAAAAAAAAATTATTTTATGACCTTGATTTGAACAAATGCTAGAATGGCGCTTGTGTGTCTTTATTATTTCCAGGTATTATATTCTATGCATTAAGTATGACTCGCTTATTTACTCGAATCGACCATGATTAAAAAAATTATCGACAGGCATCGAAAGTAACATCTCAGCATTTAAAAAGTGTTAAAACATATATTATATAAAATCGTGACATATTATTGCGAAAAAATCAACTCCATTTGATGAATTTTGACAAAAGCTTTCGTAATATTTGAAAGAAATAGAAACACCCAAAGCTAATATACAAAAACTATTTTTAAAAAATGTAAAAATAGGGTTCTAATGCAAAAATTGAAAACTCTCGAAACGAACCCATAGGAAATGGGAATACCTAGGGTAGAAATAATTAGATTCAGTGTAGTTAGATTTACATATTGTATTCTAACCCCCCCCCCCCCCCAATTTAAGGGTGTAGTAAAATTATAAACAGTGTCATTTAACATTTGACATTTAAAATTTCAAGAAACACGAAGCACACCCTCTCCCTCCGTCATGAAATAAAAACAAATGTCTATTCGATGGTTGGCATTTATACACCACATAGCCATATAACGGTAAAAAATGTCAGGTTCGATGATATACTGCATTTGAGACAAAGAGTCAAGAGCCGAAAAAATGTAATTTTTAGTCAGCTGCGACAAAAAGAATTAAGACCACAAATAATAACTTTTTATTCCAGCCTGTTCCTTAATTATATTCTGCTTGTTGTTTTATTCCAGTGCATAAACAAACAAGAGGCCCACAGGCCACATCGCTCACCTGAGCAACAATAGGCATGATAAAATTAGTTTCATGGAGTCATAATACAAAATATCTGGACAATCTGGTATAATACATGTAAATCCTGTACAAAAAAAATCTGTTTCCCCCGGGATATTCTTATATTCATAATCAAGTTCCTTTTCTAACAGGATGATTTTATAGTTATATCACATTCGGCATTGCAGTTCTCAAAAAGACCCTTAACATCAAACTCTGAACCCCTTGTGAGGCCCAATAATCGTCCAGGGGCCAAAGTTTAAACAATTTTAAAGAATCAGGAATCTATAAACAATCTTGCATATAAGTAAAAATATAAACAATATACATCCTACTCCTAGATATTGTGATTTGAACAAATTTGAATCTACACTATCTGAAGTTGCTTTCACTAAAGTTACAGCTTACCTAGGCAAATGTTTTTATTGAAAAAGATTCAAAGATATTTCTCTATATATTCCTTTGTAAACCCCCCCCCCCCCTTGTGACCCCATTCTACCTCCCCGGAATCATAATTTGAATAAACTTGAATTTTCACTACCTGACGATGCTTCCAAAAAGTTTAAGCTTTTCTGCCCAAATGGTTCTTGAGAAGAAGATTAGTCAACTCTTTCTGAATACAAATATACAAAGATATTCAAGATCTTGTTTGTTTTAAGCATTTTATGACAAATTTAGTAAGACATGTTAACACGACTTTGACGTAGCTGGTCAAAATCGTCACGACGTCACGAACGTCAAATTTTGTTTTGCATTATTTTATTTCCTCTATCCTTCCTTTTACATCGTCTTCAGTTGTTTGAAGTAGAATTAATTAATACTTTTCTACAATTCTAGATTTCTTACAATTTTAACAAAAGAGAGCAAAACATTCTGCAGCTAATCTAAATACACTTCCGTAAAATTCACATGCAGCCCCCCCCCCCCCGAAAAAAGATAAATAGATAGATAAAGGATATTTAAAGAAAACAAATATCAACTACCCCATACCTTTAAATGCATCAAAGTTATTTAAGCTGCAGAGAGGCCAATTAGCAAACATGTAACAAACAAAGATAAAGATTGTCAAATCCGATGCCTATGTTTCCACAATTTTGGGGCATACACTAGTTTCTTTTCAAAAAGAGAAACATTTATTCTTTTTGATCAACCTTTTGCACGGAAATTTTATCGCATATTTACTGATACATGTATTACTTTTTAAGTATCTTTATAGTTCTGAAGCAAGTTTTAAATCAATAGCTGTTTTTGAAACTCGGAAGTTATATGGTGTTCAATTATTTTCTCGATTTCTCTTTTCTTTTATACATTATCAATACTTTATTCTTATGAAATTACCGGTGAAAAAAAAATCGGTTTTGACTGTCTCACTGAAAAGTTCCAACTACAATTTACATCCACTAAGTATGATTCCCTCTATTTCTTACAAAAATTGATTGTAATTCACAGTTGTATAGAAACTGACGGGACTGACTTCTACTCTATCCAGTTCTAACCATGCAGTTTATCGATCGGTCGAAATCTTCAGCAACCTAAGAAAAATCACGGATTGCACGAACTAATCATGATGCACAACTCAAATTCCCGTATAAGACGCTTTGGCTACAGCTTTCATCTAACGTACAGGTGTACATTAACAATAATTCAGTGTCTTTTACTAACTTATTATGATCAATTCAATTCATTAATTTATTAAAAGAAAGATGTTAATATAAACAATAAAATGCTTTCTTCTGTGATACATGCGGGCTATAAAGTTAGGCACAATACAGAACGCGGGTTTCGTTAATTTTTTCGGTATTATCGCTACCTTTTGTTTATGTTTATTGTTTAAACATACCTATACTCTGTCCCGAGTTTTTGCTTCCATCACTTTTTGCTTGATATTTCGATAATCATAAATACCTTTGTGCTCAAACTACTTCATCCAATAATGTCAAGATTATCTGTATTGAAACGCCCCCTCGACCGTTTCATGTTTCAATACATATCCCAAAATAGAAAGTCTACGGAGATTTTGCATTGCATCAGCCATCAATAAGCCCGGATTATAACGTTGAAAAATTGCACGAGGTCTCCCGAGTACTTCCGATTGGAGAGAGGATGTAAACATTTCCCATTATAAATCTCCGTAAGAAATTTGTTTTCGTTCCTGTAAACTTTTATGAGTGAAAAATGATAATTTTATTGTTCAATAATGAAGATATCCTGGATATATTCCCTATATCGATTTAAACAGTATTTCTTTTACAGGTATGTGTATTTTTATTAAAACTCATCTAAAAGTGATGGAAGCAATAGCTTAGGACAGACTATAATACCAAACACACCTAATTAAATGTATCAAATAAGACAGACCAACAGAATACAACCCCCCCCCCCCCCCCCCCCAACGTACTGAATTTACAATTCTATTCAATCGCTTTGTAAGTTCATGCGTACCGTTGTATTTTGGTGATGCGATTTTTATAAACCCTCATCGTTGAAATAATTAATTATATATAAGCATTATTTACGATTTTTTTTTCAAATGCAAGATTGCATGCAACTTTCAATAA